>NC_057388.1:58399027-58771116 GCF_019320065.1 Cervus canadensis
GTGAAAGTTGATGGAAACATGTTGAGAGCAACTGGGTAGGAGATGAGGCAGAAGAGGAAAGGAATGTGATGAGAGGAAGGGAACATTTGGTCAGGCATGAGGATTGTAGATTTGGGAATTATTCATGTAGAAGTGAGTCGAAACATTAATATTGAGTGAGATTTCCAAGATAGAAAAGAGAGCAAAGTAAAGATACTTGGGAAAACCCCTGCATACTTTAAGAGAGAAGAGAAAAGAGAAAAACCAGATAGAGAAGCATATAAAAACAAAATGGTCAGAAAATGGAAGAACTGGCAGAGTTGGTATGATGGGACTTGATAGAGAAAGAAATCTAAGGATCTGGTGAAATGCTACAGAGAGATTGAAAAGCAGGAGAATTGAAAGAGACTGTTGACGTTGATAACTGAAGGGTCATTAGTCATTTAGAAGAGTTACAGGAACTTTAAAGATGTTGGCTGATTATCTTGTCAGACATGGCAGGGGATGGAGAAGAGAATATTTCGTAGTTGGAAGGTCTACTATATCAAGAGAAGTATTTTAAGGCCTGGGAATATTAAAGGCTGAAGGGGAAGGACCAAGGAGAGAGGGTGAGATTGAGGTTCGAAGAGAGTGAATGCTTGATGGTGCAGTCTTGGAATAATTGGGAAGGATGGAGCTAAAGGCATGAATTTGAGAAGCTATCAGTAGAAAAGAGAAGAGATGCTTCCTCTTCTGAGATGGTAGAGAACAGAGAAGCAAAGATCACTATATAGAGAAATGTTGAAATGAATATAAGAGATGTTGAGAGTGCTTGTGTCAAATGGTCTTTGTGCCAGTAAGGTATAAGGTTGGGTCACTTTCAGAGGTGAAATTGACAGAGGCAGGATACAGGACACAAGCTTTTAATCACAACTTTAGAAGGAGCTGTGATAAGCCCTTCTTTGCATTTACAGTATTGACAAATTACACCTTACAGTTTTGTTGGGTATGGAACGCGGGTTAAGGGGAGGGAGTGGGAGACACTAATATTTTGAAGATTTTGGAAAGCTAGATGGACTTAGTAGGATATTTGATTTTTTTCTTGAATATTATTTTTAAGAGTAATTGCCTTGAGAATAAGAAAGAGGATACAAATATAGTTGAGTAGGACATTGTCTATCTTAGAGTTAATGAAACCTTATCAGAGTTGAGAGGAAAGGTATAGGTTTAATTTTAAAGTGGTTCATAGTATTATGTATGTATTAGATGAAAAGTTAACATATGTAGTGAGTATATACTTTTTCTGTAAAGACCCAAGTAGTAAAAATTTTAAACTTCAGGCCACATATAGTCTGTGTTATTTATTCTTCCTTCCTATTTTTTTTTACAACCCTTAAAAAAATTAACAACCATTTTTAGCTTGCAGACAAAACAGACCAGACAGACCATAGACCATAGTTTGCTGATTGTGACATAAATCTAGACATCTGAGAAATATTGAAGAGTGGTAGGACTGAGCTCAGGATGGTGAGAATATGGAAAAAGAGCTGGAGAAGCATGATTGGGAGCTTCCAACATTGCAGCGTTTGTTTTAAAAGTTATTAAGTAGTCATTTTAAAGGCATATTATAATAAAGCAACTTTTAATGACTTTTTCCTTTTTTTCTTTTTCCAGCTGCCTTTGTGGCAATTTTGCACTGGTAAGATTAGTTTCAATTTGATATAAATAAAAACATTTGGATAATAAAAATTAGTATTACTGTTTGTATATATAAAATAATAACTGCTTGCTATGTGTATAGAATATCTATATGTTTACCAGTTAACATATATGTGTGTGTGTGTGTGTATAAAACTTTTTAAAAACCTCATGTGTGAAATATTTATAAATGAATGCATTATGGGAATAGTAATTTATGAATTAAAATAGTTTTGCTTTACCAAAAAGTTCACCACTGTATTTCCTAAATATCTAGCTTTTGTAGTGTAATTTTCATGTTTATTTCATGTGAAAAATGTCCTCATTTTATAGTAATTGAGAGTTGTTAGTGACATAAGGGAGCAGGAAATGGCAACCCACTCCAGTATTCTTGCCTGGAGAATCCCGTGGACAGAGGAGCCTGGTGGGCTGCTGTCCATGGGGTCGAACAGAGTCAGACACGACTGAAGCGACTTAGCATGTATGCATGCATTGGAGAAGGAAATGGCAACCCACTCCAGTATTCTTGCCTGGAGAATCCCAGGGACAGAGGAGCCTGGTGGGCTGCTGTCCATGGGGTCGAACAGAGTCGAAGCGACTTAGCAGCAGCAGCAGTGGCAGTGACAGAAACTGAGGGTTTCTGTAAAGTTTTAGTAGCACCCGTCAATTGTAAATCAGGTAGAAATGAAGATAAACACCTGTAATGGTAATACAGAATTAAATGAGCCTTTCAGTGTGCATACACATACACATTATTTTACATAAATGATATATTTGTAAAAAATGTATGTAAAATAATTTTCCTCTGACATATCTTCATTCCTACCTGAGCGCAAGGATTTCTGCTCTTGGAAAGAAGGGGATATGCCCCGCATCCTGTTGGGACAGTGCTTTTCTGACCATTATTCTGCACGGAGATCTTGATGTTGTTAATAGAACTAAGACTGTAATGGTAAGAAATATTTTCTACAGCTTGTGATACCCTGGTATATGTCCTAGGTGTAAATGAAGGTGAGTGGAAGACAGGGTTGCTATATGGAATTTTGTTTTATTTTCTACTTCACTGGAAAGCATCTACTATATAATTGAAGGATAGTGAATTGCTGACTACAATTTTACTTGTCACATATGCTCCTATTTCAGTACCTACAGCTGGGTTTTGTTTTTTTTTTTAAGTTGTACTGATGAAACATATTTAGTACAATCCTGTTTTCTTTGGCACTTTATGTAGTGTTCTACTTATTTAAAAACTGATTTAACTTAAAATAATTTTATTTAAAATTATATTCTAAATCTTTTCAGCAGTTAGAGACATTTCCCAAACCTGATACATTAGAAACACTTGTAAAACATAACAGATAAACAGTTCTGATTTAGATACCTGGAGTGGGAAGAATGATGGAGAAATCTACAAGAGTTTTAGATCTACAATTGTTCAGTCTCCCAGTCATGTCCGACTCTTTGCGACCCCATGGACTGCAACTTGCCAGGCCTCCCTGCTCCAGTGGATCATGTTTTGTCAGAACTCTCCACTATGATCCATCCATCTTGGGTGACCGTACACGGCATGGCTTATAGCTTCATTGAGTTATGCAAGCCCTTTCACCATGACAAGGCAGTGATCCATGAAGGGGAGATATACAATTATCTGTGTTATAGTGCTGGATTATAAATGCCTAAAAATATACAAATTGGCAAATTATAAAGTTATCTCAATATTTATTGTAAAAATTTATTCTTTGTTCTTCTTATGGTTTTTATACTTTGTTTATAATAGTTTAGCCCTGTTTTTGAAACATGTTGTTTTTCTTCTAGGGTACATTTGATAACACTTTTTGAAAATGATCGTCATTTTTCTCACCTCTCAGCCTTAGAACGGGAGATGACTTTTCGCACTGAAATGGTTAGGTTCTTTCTTCTAATGAATTCATTTGTAGTTTAAGAATAGTAAGGTGCAAATTTATTAGAATCTGAAATGAATTTTGGTGAATTTCACTGTTTCTCACATTATTGTAGGTTTATTTTATTTTTGCTGTTTTTAAAAAGAATTTTATTGGGATATAGTTGACTTACAATGTTGTGTTAGTTTCAGGTGTATAGCACACTGATTCAGTTATACATATACATATTTTCATTCTTTTTCAGATTCTTTACTTCTGTAGATTATTATAGAATATTGAATAGAGTTCTCTGTGCTGTATAATAGGTCCTTGTTGGTTATCTATTTTATGTACAGTAATGTGTGTATGTTAATCCCAAGCTCCTAATTTATCTCTCCCTGTCCTTCACCCACATTTCCCTTTTGGTAACCGTAGGTTTGTTTTTGAAATCTGGCCTATAAGTTTATTATTTAAATAAAAAATGTTTTAGTCCTCACTTTGTAAGCAATAGTACAATCAAAATGGATTAAAGACCTAAATGTAAGACCTGAAACCGTAAATCTCCCAGAAGAGAACATAGGCAGAACACGGTTTGACATAAATTGTAGCAGTGTTTTTTTGGATCTGTCTCCTAAGGCAAAATAAATGAAAGCAGAAATAAATAAATAGAGCCTAATTAAACCTGAAAGCTTTTGGGGAGCTGAAGAAACCATTCTCAAAACTAAAAGACAACCTACTGAATGGGAGAAAATACTTGTAAATGCTATGACTGATAAGTGGTTAATATCCAAAATACATAAACAGCTCATACAACTCAATATAAAAAAAATTTTGAAAAATTGACAGAAGATGTGAATAAACTTTTTCCAAAGAAGACATACAGATGGCAAACAGGCACATAAAAAGATGCTCAACATCACAAATTGTTAGAGAAGTGCAAGTCAAAACCTCAATGAGATATCACCTCACACTGGTCAGAATGGCTACCATTGCAATGTCTACAAATAACAAATGTTGATGAAATTTTGGAAGAAAGGAAACTCTCCTACCCTGTTGATGGGAATGTAAATCGGTACAGCCACTGTGGAAAACAGTGTACAGGCTTCTCTAAAAACTAAAAATAGAACTACCATATGATCCGACAATTCCCTTCTATTTTGCTACTCATTTTGATATATGGAATCTAAAAAATATATACAACAGAAAAGTGTTTCAGGATTCTATTGTCACATTCTCTTCCTTTTCTAAAGGCAGACTTCTTTATAAGATAGTAAAGATCAATTATAATAGCAGTGAAAAGGAAAACAAAGACAGAGTTTTAAGAAGTGTTACAGACCTATCAGAATTATTGGAAATTGCTTTCTTCTCAGGTTGAGTTGGCCAGTTTTAGCTGGCTCTTTAAATTTTGTTTTTAAGCTCTCTTGATTTCCAGATAATCTCTTTTAGAGAACTTTTGATATCACTTCTTTAATACTTTTTCTGTTCTTTTGACACCGAATCTGTAAAATGGATAATGTAATCTACTGTATTTTACATAATTGTTGTGGGGATTAAATGGGATAAAGAATGCCAGAATTGCAGAAATTTACAATTAAGAGAAGCCAGGACTGTCCAGATGAGCTAATTAGGGGCCAAGAAAAGAGCTGAAATTGGCTCTTTTATTTGCCTTTAATTGTGACTAAATTAGAAATTTTAATTAAAGAATAAAAATTAGCAAAATTTACCATTTCAATTATTTCTAAGTATATCGTTCTGTGGCATTAAACACACTTAATGTTGTGCAACCATTAACCCTCATCCATCTCCAGAACTTTATTATCCCAAACAGACTGTACCTGTTAAGCAGGTAACTCCCCCTCCCACTGCTTTCTCACCTAGCTCCTTAGTCACCTCTATTCTACTCCTGTCTATAAATGTGCCTCGTCTAGGTATCTTAGCCATTGCTTTATAAATCTCTCACCATATGGCCACTTAAAAGCTTTGAAGAGTTGGACATGTTAGCATTTGTATGGCATTTGAATTTTTAATATCTTATAGGTGTTATTTCCAAAGAGAGGATATAAAATATTATTTAATAAAGAGTTGGTGATGGACAGGGAGGCCTGGCGTGCTGCACTTCATGGGGTCGCAAAGAGTCGGACACGACTGAGCGACTGAACTGAACTGACCTGTAGCTCTGTCGGCGTCTGGGCTTCAATGACAGATCACTAGATTCAGATAGCAGTTCTATGCTTTGTTGTATAATGATGAGTAAGGTGTCTGATTCTCAGTCTCATCTGTTAATTAGAAATAATGCCAGCCTTCCAGGATTTTATTGAAAATGAAGAAAGAGGAAGTGAATGAAACACACAGCACAGTACCATACACAAAAATAATAAGTTAATAATAAAAGTGTGTATGTTTTCTGTTAGTACAGACATGCATATTAAACATCTTCTTGTTGTATTGGCTTGTTTCTCTCATAAGCAAAAAGGAAAGATCCTTATATGAACTTGCTCTATTGATACTAATTAAAATTATGAAGAAGTGCCATTTCAGATATTAGCTAAAACAAATCTTTAATTTTAATAGTCACTACTGTTGCTTAATCTGTAAAAAAATAAAGTACCTTATAGTTGTATGAAGCCAGAATGAGTATAGAGTTGAAGGTTACTTTTAATGATTTTGAGAGGAACCTATATTACAAACTATGTGGCCCTTTATTTTTTTAGGGAAGAAAGCAGGAAATTGACGAGCAAGTAATATGAAACAGCATACTTTTGTTAATCTTTGAATTTTAAATAGCAATTTTACTAGCCTAATAAAATAATTTCACATGCTGTACTAATGCACTAGAATAACCCCTCTTTCAGGACACATTTCTGTCACGAACAGTAGCTTACATTTAGTTAGCTTTCACTTTGTGCAGAGCCAGTCAATGGAACCGGAAAGGAAAAGGAAAGCATGAAGTGCCATCTGATGCTCTTGTGACCATCATACATTATTTCTAAAGAGTTGGAGAAATATAAGTAATTATGCAAAGTTGTACACGTACAATGACACAAAGTCATACCTATGCCAGAATTATCAGATCTCAGCCTCTAGGTGTCTCACAATACGGGGGTAAAATCAGGCTTGGTAGAATTAAAAATGTGTTGGTTTCTTATTATAAGGTGCTATTAGAAAAATTCCTTAAAACGTTGAATCATCCCTTTAACTCTTTTTCAAACCTATGGAAAATATGAAAGAATAGTATAGTGATGACCTGAAAAGGTATGCATTTGTTTGCATTCAAGAATGCAATAGTAAGTAGAAATTAGGAAGTATTATTATCGATCTTTTTTTCCTTTTCAGAATCAATTGTCTAAAAAGAGTTAGAAAAATAAGTATTTTAAAAATTAACTTACGTTGACAATTTATACTTTTTAAAAGGGACTTTATTATTCCTACTTCAAGACCATTGTTGAAGCACCTTCATTTTTGCAAGGACTATGGATGATTATGAATGACAGGCTCACTGAATATCCCCTTGTAATTAATACAGTGAAACGCTTCCATCTTTATCCAGAGGTAAGCAATGTTTTGGGACAAATGTTTGTAGTGGGATTTCTTCTTTTATCAGATAGAACTTATAAGCACAATGATGATGTTATAGGAAGGAAGGGATCTATAAAGTTTACTGATTGTTGTGTGTGTCCTTATAGTTGAGCACCGCATCAAAAGTTCCTTTCCTCAATCAAAAAGCCCAGAAATTATTCTCACATGAACTTAAAGAATAGAACCTTCAGTTAAGTTCAGTTCAGTCACTCAGTCGTGCCTGACTCTTTGTGACCCCATGAATTGCTGCATGCCAGGCCTCCCTGTCCATCACAAACTCCCGGAGTTTACTCAAACACATGTCCATCGAGTTGGTGATGCCATCCAGCCATCTCATCCTCTGTCGTCCCCTTCTCCTCCTGCCCCCAATCCTTCCCAGCATCAGGGTCTTTTCCAAAGAGTCAACTCTTCCCATCAGGTGGCCAAAGTATTGGAGTTTCAGCTTCAGCATCAGTCCTTCCAATGAACACCCAGGACTGATCTCCTTTAGGATAGACTGGTTGGATCTCCTTGCAGTCCAAGGGACTCTCAAGAGTCTTCTCCAACACCACAGTTCAAAAGCATCAATTCTTCGGCGCTCAGCTTTCTTCACAGTCCAGCTCTCACATCCATACATGACCACTGGAAAAACCATAGCCTTGACTAGACGGACTTTTGTTGGCAAAGCAATGTCTCTGCTTTTTAATATGCTATCTAGGTTGGTCATCACTTTCCTTCCAAGGAGTAAGCGTCTTTTAATTTCATGGCTGCAGTCACCATCTGCAGTGATTTTGGAGTTCAAAAAAATAAAGTCTGACACTGTTTCCACTGTTTCCCCATCTATTTCCCATGAAGTGATGGGACCAGATGCCATGATCTTAGTTTTCTGAATGTTGAGCTTTAAGTCAACTTTTTCACTCTCCTCTTTCACTTTCATCAAGAGGCTTTTTAGTTCCCCTTCACTTTCTGCCATAAGGGTGGTGTCATCTGCATATCTGAGGTTATTGATATTTCTCCCAGCAATCTTGATTCCAGCTTGTGCTTCATCTAGCCCAGCGTTTCTCATGATGTACTCTGCATATAAGTTAAATAAGCAGGGTGACAATATACAGCCTTGACGTACTCCTTTTCCTATTTGGAACCAGTCTGTTGTTCCATGTCCAGTTCTAACTGTTGGTTCCTGACCTGCATATAGGTTTCTCAAGAGGCAGGTCAGGTGGTCTGGTATTCCCATCTATTTCAGAATTTTCCACAGTTTATTAGTATGGCAATAATAGCCAGTGTAATAGACAAGCCAGATGGGAAGGAGCCACAGATTCACCAATGGAGATGGTTCATAGGTTATCACATTTGTGGGTATAGGGTTGTTCATTATTCCTTTTGTTGTGTTGGTTGTTTAGTTGCTCAGTCAGGTCCAACTCTTTTGAAACCCTGTGGACTATAGCCCGCCAGACTCCTCTGTCCATGAGATTTTCCAGGCCAGAATACCTAAATGGGTTGGCATTTCCTTCTCCAGGGAATCTTCCTGACCCAGGGATCAAACCCATGTCTCCTGTATTGGCAGGTGGATTCTTTACCACTGAGCTACCAGGGAAGCCCCATTATTCCTTTACTATCCTTTTTAATGTCTGAGATCTATAAGGATGACCCCTCTTCCATTTCTGATATTAGTAATTTGTGTTCGTTCTCTTTTTTCTTAGCCTGGCTGTAGGCTTATTGATTTTATTAATGCCCTGTTGTTAGACGCAGGCACATTGAGGATTGCCATGTCTCCTTTTAGAACTGACCCCTTTATCATTATGTAATACCACTTTTTAAGCCCTGATAACTTTTCATGAAGTTTTGTTCTGTCTGAAATTAGTACAGCTACTCTGACTTTCTTTTAATTAGTTTTTGCATAGTATATCTTACTTTATTCATTTGCTCTTTTTAAAACGTATTTATTTTTGGCTGCGCTGGATCTTGTTGCTGTGCAAGGGCTTTCTCCAGTTGGGGCAAGTGGGGCTACTCTTGTTTGTGGTACACAGGCTTCTCATTACGGTGGCTTCTCTTGTTGCCGAGGATGGGCTCTAGGGTGCATGGGCTTTGGTAGTTTTGGCTCACAGGCTTAGTTGCTCCGTAGCACATGGAATCTTACCCAGCCAGGGATGGAACCCATGTTCCCTGCGTTGGCAGGCGGATTCTTCACTACTGGACCACCAGGGAAGTCCTCTTCATTTACTCTTAATCTATATGTGTCTTTATATTTAAAGTTAGTTTAGACAAAGTATGTTTGAGTCTTGATTTTCTGATTTACTCTGATAATCTGTCTCTTGATTGGTGCATTTAGATCATTGATGTTCTAAGTAATTATTGACATAGATTGATATCAACTATGTTTGTTGCTACAATATTTTATATTTGTTGCCCTTGTTTTTTGTTCCTGTTTTGAGTCCACTCTGTTCATGCCTTTTGTGGTTCTAACTGAGCATTTTATATTATTTCATTTTCTCTTTCTTACTATATTAGTTATAATTCTGTTTTTTTAAACTTTTCTTTGTGGTTGACCTAGAGATTGCAGTATACATTTAAAATGAATCCAAGATCACTTTCAGATAACACTAAACCACTTTCAGGGCAGTGTGTGTGTGTGTGTGTGTGTGTGTGTGTGTGTGTGTGTGTGTGTGTGTGTGTGTGTGTGTGTGTGTACCTTATAATAACAAAATAATTCTAATTCCTCCCTTCCAACCCTGAATCATTGCTGTCATTTATGTTTATTATACATAAGTTTAAGTACATGCACAACCATGCATAAATGAATACACTGTTGCTATTATAATTTTGAACAAAGTTATACTTTAGATCAATTAAGAGTAAGAAAAAGAAAAGTTTTTTTTATCTTCACTTATTCTTTCTTTGATGCTTTTTCTGTGGATCCAAGTTTTCTAATCCGTATCTTTCTTATCTCTCTCAAAGATATACAGAGTCTTTCAATTTTTGTTTGTTTGAGAAAGTATTTCTCCTTCACTTTTAAAGGATAATTTCACATGATACAAAATTCTAAGTTGGTTTTTATCCTCTCAACTCTTTAAATATTTCATTTTCTTCTTAAATTGAATAGTTTCTGAGAAGTCAGATGTACTTCCTAACCTTTATTCCTTCTTAAGTAAGGCATGTTTTTCTTCTGACTTCTGTAAGAATTTTTCTTTATCTTTAATTTTTTATAGTTTGAATGTTATATGCATATTCAATATATATGATTTATGAATAGGTATAGTTTTTTGGCATTTATCATGGTTGATGTTCTCTAAGCTTTCTGTACCTATAGTTTGATGTGAGGAAATTCCCAGTCATTGTTTCTATTCATAATATTTCTTCTGTTTCTTTATCTTTTCTCCTATGGCATTCCCATTACATGTATGGTGTACCTTCTGTGGTTGTCCCACAGTTCTTGGATATTCTGTTCTCTTATTTTTATCTTTTATATTTTTGATTTTCAGTTTTGGAGGTTTCTTATTGAAATATACTGAAGCTCAGAGATTCCTCAGCCAGGTCCAGCATACTAATAAGTACATCAAAGGCATTCCTGATTTCTGTTGTGTATTCTGTTATAGTGTATAGAGAATCTCTCTGCTAACCTTGCCAGTCTGTTCTTGCATGCTCTTTTCTTTATCTGTTAGAGCCTTTAGCACATTAATTATTGTTGTCCTGAATTCCTAGTCTTAAAATTTCAACATGCCTGCCATATCTAAGTCTAGTTCTGATGCTTGCTGTTTCTTCAAACTATGTTTTGGTTTTTAGTATGCCTTATGATGCCTTTCTTAATAGCTATCTTGAGGTAGTGGGTACAAAGAGCTGCCATAAATAGGCCTTTAATAGTGTAAGGGAAGCATTCTGTAATTCTGTAGTTAGGTCTCAATCTTTTGTGAATCTCTACCTCTGGACTGTGAACTTTGCAAGTGCTTCTTGGTTTTTTCTTTCCCGTTTAGGTACAGCAGGATGACTAGAGTGGGCTGGAGTTGGGTATTTCCCTTCTCTCACATAGAGGGGTGGAGTTGGGTATTACTCTGCCACCCTGTAGTTTAGGCTCTGATAAAACCCTAGCTGGTTAGGCCTACTGGTAGAATAGTCTCCTTCAAGGGCAGGCCTTGTTAAGAACAGAGTACTCTGGTGTATTTCAAAATGCTCCTCTTTCCACTTCCCCCTCAGAAACAGATTTTTTTCTGATATCACTGTAAGAAACTAGTGATCTCCTAGAGATAAAATTCATAAATATGTTGGCATTGTCCCTATTGCTGGGTCTCCCTGGAGTTTTTGATTCTCACAATTGTTTACACTGTGCCTCTAGCAAGTCATCACTTATAATTTAGGTTTTCTGTTTCTCCATCTGGTTCCCATGGAAGTTTCTACCCCTGGATTTTTGCTCCAATAAGTTGTGATTCTCTGTATTTGCCTGCCAACCTTTACAGTCTGGGAGCAGCAGTTTGCCTAGTGACCTCACTTCTCTTTTGGATCTAAGAAGAGTTGACTTTTCAGCTTGTTTAATTTTTTTCTTATTAGAATGGAGTGGCAAATTATAAGCTTCTTACATGCTGGACTTGGAAACCTTGTACTTTTTAAAAAATTTGATTCAATATATTTTATTTCCCTTGAGGTTTCTTACTTGGTCCATGGACTTTTTTTAGTGGGTTTCTTTTACTTTTCAAGTGTTTGAAGATTTATCTTTGTTATTAATTTGTAGCTTAAATTCATTATGTATAGAGAATTGAAAAACCTCGATAAAATTTTTATCTATATACTCCATTTGACCTCTACCGAAGAGAATGGTACTATATGTGTGTGTGTGTGTGTGTGTGTGTGTGTGTATGTATTGTTTTTTGAGTGTTTGGTTGTTTTTATTGTCTAAAAGTTATCTATTTCTAGGCTGCTGCTTTCCTAGTCCTTTGGCTAGAAAGAGTAGGCCTTTTCTGAATGCCGTGTAAGCCCCCAGTGGTGTTTCTGGTTGCCAGACTCTGACTCCAAATCTGAGAAAATAAGGCAAAAGGAAAGTCCAGGGAACTTGCCACCATGTCATTCCTTGGGTCCTGAGATTCCTAGCTAATGTGCCTTTTTTCTTGTACCTTTCTTCTTATGTTTGATTTATATGATTCGCAGAAGTTCTAGTTGTACTTGTAGGAATAGAGAAAAGTACATCCACTCCATTTCCCAAAAGTGGACATTTACATTATTTAAATATTGCCCTTTTAAAAATCTTCATTTAGTTTAACTGCTTTTCTAATTTTCCATGTGGTTTCTTCTTTGATCCATTGGATATTTAAATATTGTGTT
Organism: Cervus canadensis; assembly: GCF_019320065.1. NCBI lineage: Eukaryota > Metazoa > Chordata > Mammalia > Artiodactyla > Cervidae > Cervus > Cervus canadensis. The sequence continues at coordinate 58,411,426 of NC_057388.1, forward strand.
ATTGAATTTCAAAGAACTTAGGGGTTTCTCAGATTTCTTTACTTCTTTGATTTCTATAAGTGCTTTTCAATGTAATTTGTGGTAGTAACAATTGTATAGACCTACATAAGATTTAAGATGAAATAAGAGGTTTTCTGCATCAGCTTTCTCCATATCCCATCTTACTTTTCAGAGGCACTTTGACCTTATTTCCTCTAATGATTATCTGGATAATTCTAGTGAAAATAGAAAAATCAAAGAGAAAAAAACCGATTTGTTGAATCTTCAACTTTAGTTACTGTAAATAAGATAAGGATTTAGCTTATTATGGACTAGGCCAAGTTCTTACAGTGTTTGATAATTATTTTTTTTAGTTTTGAGTTATTTTTGGAATTTTATATCATTAAATCTCTGTTTTTTTGTTCTACTAATTTCCATCAGTATGGTCTTTAAAAGATTAGCTAGTTTTTTCTTTTTACTTATCAAAAAATTTATTGAATAATTTGCACAATTTTCAGTTACTTTGATGTTACGAAAAAGTAATCATGACAATGTAGTTGAGTCATTTTTAAAACTTGAAAGCATGTAAATGACAGCCAACAAGGGCTCGTCCAGTCTTATTTTCATATTGCATTAGATACAATATGGAGAAGACTTAGCTTTGCTTGCAGCCTTATGTGGTACTTTAGTGTTGAAGTAAAATGTCCATACTTTGTGTTCACAAGGAGATTAATTTCTCATCTTAAAATATGAGTTTGAAACAATGTGTTTTAAAAAGGCAAAGGCATTTAATGCTTACTCTATACCAGCACTTATATATGTAAGCTCTAATCTCCCATCACTCTTGTAAGGGGGTCATTAATGTCATTTTAGAGAGGAGGTGGCTGAGGTTCAGAGGCTGAAGGATTGCTTCACACCATAGAAACCGTAACTTGTAGAGTCAGAATTTTTTGTTTATTTTGACTTCAAAGTCATGCTTTCTTCCTGTATTAAATGACATCTCATAAAGGAGTATAATTCTAGATTTTGCACATACATTTAATGTGACAAATTTTTGTACATTTATGAAAAATACACAAGAAGTTATAAAGTTTAGCAGAATGTCAGTTTTACAAAATTAAGTGATACAGTAAATCTATGTTATACATGAAAAGTTTTTTATGATATTTACTGATGTGTATTACACTAACTACTTGTATAATATTGTACAATGAAAAACTGCATGTGTGCATGCTAAGTCACTTCAGTCATGTCCAACCCTGTGTGACCCCATGGACTGCAGCCTGTCAGGCTCCTCTGTCCATGGGATTCTCCAGGGAAGATTATTGGAATGGGTTGCTGTGCCCTCTTCCAGGGGATCTTCCCGACCCAGGGATCGAACCTAGGTCTCTTACATCTAACCTCCATTGGCAGGCAGGTTCTTTGTCACTAGCGCCACAAGGGAAGCCGCAATGACACTAGCTACCTGTCTTTTGTGCCTAGGGAGAAACTGGAAGGATGGTCACCAAAACAGTAAAAGTAGTTAGTTCTAGATTATTTTTACTTTCCCTTTGAAGTCTTTATTTTTTAACTTGTCCCCCCACCCCGTACAGTGATCTGCATTATTTTTCTCAAATGTATAAAATTATTTTTTAAAAACAATCTCCCAGGAATCAGCATTTTTTTGTAATTTTTTGTTGCTAATTTCCTTTGTTTTTAAAATTTTTAAAGCAGATTTCAGATTGGGAAGGATTGGTTAATTAAATCTGCTTAATCAAATGTTAATGCTTAATGGGCATAAGGAGCTATTATTCCACGTGCAGTTGTTTTTATAGACTATGAGTTGGTTTTTAGACTATGAAGAGAATAAGTTCAAGGGCCTAAGAGAAATGTTATAGAATACTGTAAAGCTTTGTATATTTGCTATTAATTATCTTCATATTTTAATTATATACTTAATGCTTGATTTTATAGCTACTATTCTGCTTCAGTTGTTTAAAAGAGTGTATTACAGAGATGTCAGTCACAACATAAACTGTGTAGCTGTGCATTACTCAGTAGTACACAACTTGATAGTGTGTGTGTGTATATACAATTTTTAAGTGACTGTTTCCCAAGTGAAATGATTTAAATAAATTCATCAAAGTTTATAATGTTAAAGGCAGCCATTATAAAATGATAAATTTGGAAAAATTTTAATTATGAAGATACTGTATATCTATTATCTTTTTTATCTTTTTTAGGTGATTATAGCCTTCTGCTATCGCACATTTGTGGGAATAATGAATTTATTTGGGTTAGAAACTAAGACCTGCTGGAACGTGACCAGAATTGAACCTCTAAATGAAGTTCAAAGCTGTGAAGGCATGTTTCTTCCTAAAATGCTGCTGTATATTGTCATTAACGTTTACATAAACATTTTATAATATTATGACTTTCTAAGAATTATTATAAACTACTATGATTGATTTTTTTCTTTAAAAACACTATAGAACTGATTCACCTAAATATTTACCTTTACCCTTTAAAGTAATTTTTTGAGAAGGCAGTGTACTTACTAACATGAGTATTAATTTGGAATTGAATTTGAATATTAATATATATCTGTGTAAGGTCATACTGATTATAAGACATTCCTTCATTTCATAAGGTACAAGAAAGGTTCTGAGGTGGCTTGAATATGTAAATTTGGGGGATGTAGATCAAATAGTCACAGTTCTACCTGTAATAGTTAACATAGTTAATGTAAAAATTTAGTCATGCATAAATATTTAAAAATCAGACATATATAATAAAGATTACTTTAGAAGTTCTACTTTTTTGTGCTCTCACAGTCCATGAATAGTTCTAATTAAACTCTTCATATACATCTTCTACATCAATATCTTTGTCAGAGAACCACTTTTAGAATCATTTAACAGTTTTACAGAATCTGTAATTGTCATTACTATTTAAGATATTTGTGATTTAGCACTATTACAATCTAAGTATGATGCTGTACCTTGAAACTTTTATTTGCAATCACATGTATCTACTTGTATAACACTTAGATAGTTGTTTTTTTCTTTTTCATATTCTCTACATTGTTTTATATATATATATTTTTTCTGTTAACTTGTATGCAATAACATTCTGTTCTCAGAATATATCCTAAATCTGTATTTCCATCTTTCCCTTACATTTTTACTGATTCCCTCAGATGGTCTTTGTAATATCTAAAATAGTGGTGGTAGAGGATATTTGAGGACAGTTAAACTTTTTTGTACAAAGGAATTGAGAGAATGCCTCATAAAATGAGAGATTCAGCCAGCATAGAACCTTTTCTGAGAGTTGGAAAAAAATCACCTTATATGTGAATATATATATGGTATTTATTAAGTTACCACTAAGTGATAGGTTAGTATTGGCACTTGAGATCCTGAGATAAACCTGGTAAACACGGGGTCTTACCATCATAGATTTTACAGCATAAGAGGGATGTTAGCAGGTACAACTGTGGTGGATATTACAAACAAGAAAATAAGATTGCTGAGGATAAGTGAAGTGTTTCGAGAATAGGGACCAGCATATTCCAAAGTTCTGAAGCAAGAGAGAATTGAAAGAAAGCTAGACTTCCTTGAGCAGTTAGAGAAGAAAACATGGTGTGAAATGATGTTTGGAATGTAAGCAAGAGGCAGATAATGAAGAACCATTTACTGGCTACAGATATCATATGTATTCATTGAAGAATTTTGACAGATTTTTATTTTTAAAACATGATTTTGGCAATTACATGGAAAAGATAATTAGTAAAGGACAAAAGTGAATTCAGTGAGTCCAGGTAGGAAACTGTTTTGCTCTCAGCAAGTGATTGCAGGAAAGGTAACTGGAAAACGAATGGATTTGAGAGAGAGTCAGAAGCAGAAATGAAAGGATTTGATGGTTGATGGGAAAGAGGAAAGAGAATGAATTTATGTAATATTGTTGGGTTTCTGGTTTAAGTAATTGAGTCCCTCCATTCAGAATGGTAAGAAACATTATAAAAGTAGCAGATTTGAATTGGTTCGTTAATTTGAGGTATCTGAGAGATTCCAAAGTAAAGATGTCAAGTGGCTACTTATGTACATACATACAGGAATAAAGTTCTCATTTGAATGTAGACTTGGCATCTTCTGTATGTAGATGGTAATTGGAACCACGGAAGTGAAAGAATTTCCTTGAGGAGAATATGAAGAAAAGAGGAGGGCATATGACTGATCCTGAAGTAGTTCAGTGTTGAAGGAGGGCATGTATAGGAAGAGGAATTATTAGGTCAGACTGAAAAGGAGTGATCGGAGAAGTGGAAGAGATCAGAAAGGCTAGCCCTCAAATCCTGGCTCCACCAGTTACAGCTAAATAACTTTTGGCAGGTTAAGTTTTCTGTGTTGTTTTCTCAACCACTGAAAAACGTATTTTCATACCAGGTATTTTCAAAGATTTATTCTGAGTGTTATGTGAAATGATAATGGAAAAACACCTAGTAGATTATGTCTGTGTCAATATATCCCATGTACATGGTGTTTATACATGGAATATATTAAATATTATGGTCCTGGCTATACATAGTAATGGATCAGTTTATCTCCTATAGACTAAAGCTGCACCTTAAGGTCAGGGGCCATATCTAAGTCATCCAGGATAAAATTAATGTAATGGATTTTCTCTTGTGATTTATCAAGTAACTCTACAGACAGTTCTAGATACTGAACAATAGGAGCATCACCTAAATAAAATGAAGCACCAACTAATCATGACAGTATGATAATACGTCAGTGGAGAAAAATATAAATGTAACCAATAACACCTCATGTATGGGGAAAGTACTAATGTAACTATTAAATAGAGCAGCAGTCTGAGCCTCAAAGCTTTCATCTAATTCATGAGCTCTTGATTACAAAGCACTGAGATAATTATGCTCAATTGCTATATAGTCATTTCCTCATTAAATACTTAATAATCTGTGTCTTTTTAAAGGATTGGGAGACCCTGCTTGCTTTTATGTTGGTGTGATTTTTATTTTAAATGGAATAATGATGGGATTGTTCTTCATGTATGGTGCTTACCTGAGGTAAGACTACTCTATTAAAAGACATTTCGGTGGGGTGATAAGAACTTTCTGACATTTGTTGATTAAATTAAAAGGATAATTAACAAGATTAGTTGACTAACAGCTAGAAACTTTTAGATTTTATTTTTTTCAAAAGCTTAGCCAAATATGCAGCCTCAAAGTAGAGCTAGTCACTAAAACAAAATCTTTAAGCTATTAAAAGCCCTCCTTTTTATCCTTGTGGGGTAATCCAAAGTTATGGATGTGGTATCCAAACTTATGCTCATTAATTTGACAACTATTAGATGCCTACTGTGACTGGGAGCACTATTCTATAGGAGCTAGGAATACAAAAACAAATAATCCCTGTCCTTTTGGAATTTATATTCTAGGAAGTAGACAAAATAAGACCACCCAATTGAAATTTGGAAAAAATATGAAAATACATTTTCCAGAAGAGTTCCAAATTGCCAAAAACATATATAAAATTGATCACCATATTAATTATCAGGAAAATATTCATTTTAACCACAGTGAGATACTATCTCACATCTACTAGATTGACAAAGGGCTTCTCTGCTGGCTCAGATGGTAAAGAATCTGCCTGCAATGCAGGAGACCTGGGTTCGATCCCTGGGGTGGGGAGATTGACAACAGGAGCTTTTATCCCCAGTTGGTAGACATATTAACTAGTACAACTATTTTGGAAAAACATTGTGCATTATCTAGTAATTTAAATATGTAGATACCTTATAATTCAGCAATTCCAGTTTGAAGTAAATATGCCTAAGAAACTCTTCTACATGTACACCAGAAAATATGAACAATAATATAACATCATTGTCTGTAGTAACTCCAAACTAGAAACAACTTAAATGTCCCTCCCCAGAGAAATGTACACACTGTAAGTTTATTAGTATAGGGAAATATTATACAACAATAAGAATGAATGAACTATAGCTACAAACATCAACATGGAAAAAATGTTACAAATACAATGTTGAATGAGTCAAAGTAGGTACAGAATTTGAAAATATCACAAAATTATATTTGTATAAAGTTTGAACACAGCTAAAAGTAAATGATAGTATGATGCGTATAGAAGCAGTTATGTTGATAATTACAGAACTCGGATAGTGGCTGTCTCAAGGGATGGCATGTGAGGTGTCAGGATGTGATCTCTGTTTTCTATTTCAGCAACATATGGTGGTTAAAAGAATATTCAGTTTATAAGTGTTTTGTAAACTATCTGAAAACCTTAATGCACTTTTCCATATGTATGCTATATAGAAAAATATATAAACTTGTCAGTATTTTGACGGAAAAGAATTACTTTTAGATTATGCTAATAGGCTTTAAGATGTTCTATTTTAAGTTTGTATTTATTATGCTTTTTTTCAAATATGGAAAATTTTACACTAGACCAAGACATTTTAAAAAGTAGTATTTTTCATTGGGAAAACTACCCATGAGCTGACAGTCTTCTTTAAATTGGTTACACAGTTCCAGGATATCAATACTTTATTAAGCTCCAGTCTTTAAGAAGGATAGGTAGATATAACACATGCTGACTATAAAAGTGTTACCAAAATTGTGAGGAGACTAGAAACTATGGCATATGAGGAACAAAAGAAATAGGTGTTTGGGGGGAAATTTTCTGTTTCTTAACCTTCGCTACTCTCCCCTGCGGGCACTAACTTGGGACACGGGTATTGTGTTTCTGTTCTTTTGGTGGCTAATGATAAAACTTTAACATGCATACTTAACTTCACCAAGTCTAAAATTGATTGATATCCTTCCTCTTCTTTTTGATCAATACATGGAATTTAGAACATTGTACTTGAAATCAGTTCCTAGCATATTATAACTATTCTAACTATAATAATTAGAAATTTAGTACTTCTAGTACCCCTCCACAGTAGTCACCACTATTTTTTTTCATGTTGTCAAGTCTTCTTTAGATTTATCTACATGTTCCTAGTTTATATAGGCAGCATTTATTCTTGCTTCTCATACCTTCTTCCTCTCAATTTCTTCTCCAAAGTGTGTCCTTTGTATTTCCCTTAGTGAAAATCTCTTCAAGGTAAATTACTTCCAACTAACTTCCCTCTGCTTGTTTTGTTGAACTCATTCTTCCCTTTTTTCAGTCATTAAACCAGTATTTGTCTTCTGAGTGTGAAGCTATGTATATAATGATGAACAGTACTTTAAAGAAAGGCAACTTTAAGAAATGGTTCTTAATCTTTGATAATTATCAGGCACCCTTGATCTGAGTTTTATATTCTACAGTGTTGCTCGTTGGGACTCAGCAAAACAATATTTGCAGCAGTTTAGATGGTTCAGTTACTGCTACATGAAACTGTTAGACTCTTCATCTCTTAGTCACTGATATCCAATTTGCCTCCACTCAGACAAAAATTTGCCTCCACTCAGAATATTCAAAGAATAGAGTATATACACTCTAAAGTGCTGGCCTGTGTTAAAAAATATTTTATGTTCACATCTAATATTATACTTAGAAAATATTATTAATACAATAAATTGTATTAATATCTACTTTATATCTATACTTTGGATCTTTATACATTCAAGAGTAAAACATCAACTACATGAGTACTTTTGAAATTTTTATTGTTATTTTATATGGTTTAGTACTGTGGCACTTTAAAATCTAAAATAATTTTGTGAAAAAGTCACTATATGTGAATTTTGATTGTATATATATATTTTTTTACAGTGGGACTCAACTTGGAGGTATAATTACAGTTTTATGCTTCTTTTTCAACCATGGAGAGGTTTGTTTTCTAGAAAATAATTTTTAGAAATAGAAAGGGCAGTATATTAAAGCAGTATTTAATTGTATCTTACTTAGGACTTTGCAATATTTTAAAGAATCTTGTAAGTTATTTTAATCATGTTGATACACATTTTTACATAGTAATTAGAATTTATGATATAAAATATCTTGCCTGGTTTTTAGCATGTATATGTGTTACATATATTTTGTGGAAAAAGGAAATATTATACTTGATGAGTTCAGGCACCTTATATACATTATCTCTACTTCTATCAGACTTTTTAGAGAGGTGGTTGATATCTTCACAGTAGAAGATATGAAATTGAAATTTGGAGAGGTTAAATTACATAGTCAAGATTCCACATTGACTCCATGGGTTTCCTCTTATCCTTCTCTCTGAGTCTAAAACCTCACTTCTATTACATCATGATCCCTTTAATAACACAAATTGCTGAATTCAGAACAGAAATTAACTTAGTAACTCACAGGATTCACCAAAACAGGATTCACCTAAAAAGAGCTCATGAAAACTTATTTAGAATATGATAGATTCATTCAACAAAACAAGTACAAAGTGTGTGCCAGGCCCTGTGTTAGATGCTGAGGTTTTGGCAGTGAAAAGTGGAAGAATCTTGACTGCTAGTTTTTGTAAACAAAATATGTAATACCTAATGGCACAGATTATATAGGGTAGAAGTCTCTCTTCATTACTGTTGGGAAAGGTAGATACTTGGTTATTTAAAAAAAATCAATTAGACAAGTGCGTGCTAAGTCTCTTCAGTCATGTCCGACTCTGTGTGACCCTATGGACTATAGTCTGCCAGGCTCCTCTGTCCATGGGATTCTCCAGGCAAGAATACTGGAGTGGGTTGCTGTGCCTTCCTCCAGGGGACCTTCTCGACTCAAGGATGGAACCTGTGTCTCACATCTCCTGCATTGACAGGCAGGTTGTTTCCCACTAGTGCCACCTGGGAAGGGAATCATAAAATTATACATAAGTATCTTAAATATATTAACTTAAATACATTGTCAGTCAACAATGTGTTATACAAAAAAATGTGTCTTGTCTTTATGCAAAGACAAGGCTTTTCTTTTGAGTATGCCAGACAACTGGCATTATGTTTTAATTTTCTTATACATATTGTATGTAATTCATCTTCCAAGGTTTACAATTTGGTTTCCTGTAGGAAGAGCAATGAATTTTAAGACTCTTGCAAGGTTATAAGAGTTTGGATTCTTTTCTAGAATTTCAGAATTCTTGATATAAAATTTTGTAATATTTCCATCCATTTATCTGGGTTTACCTGGTGGCTCAGATGGTAATGAATCTGCCTGCCGTGTAGGAGACCCCAGTTCAATCCCTGGGTTGGGAAGATTTTCTGGAGAAGAGAATGGCTACCCACTCTAGTATTCTTGCCTGCAGAGTTACATGGCCAGAGGAGCCTGACTGGCTCCAGTCCATGAGATCACAGTCCCATTTGTCTTGAAAATAGTTTTAAAGACTGTATGAAATTTATTGATAATTAATACTTACATTATAAACATCATATCGGTGATTCCCGAATACTCCTCATTGTTTTTAGAAGTTTGCAATTAACTCTTCCAAAGGTATATTTCACAAATTCAAAGACAATCTTAATTATTTATAATATATGTCTATACTCATTATACTTGTCATGTACAAACTCTTGGTGTTTGTGAATGCCCTAGGTGACATTTGTTTATTTTTTTCTGATCATGCACAAATCATGCATAAATCCCAAAGCCCTGGGGTGCCACAGTTAGCACCACAGAGCTGGAATGTGGATCTGGTTGGTTGTTCCCAGAATCCTCACTGCTCCTAACCCTATCATCTTCTTTGTCCTTTGGATGTCCTTACATTTGTCCTGATCTATCTTTCACATGTTTCTGGACTTGGTAGTTAATGGCTCTCTACCTAATTACTATGTCCTTTTAAGAGAACTCCAAAAACTGAGAAGCTATACTAGGTATTCAGAAATAAGTAAGCCTAACATGAAAATTACTAAGACCAGCCAGGGCCAACACACCCATGATTATTAAGTTAATGATGTTTATTGCAATGGAACATAGAGTAAAGTAAGCATTTTATTGATTTCAGGCTACTCGGGTGATGTGGACACCACCTCTCCGGGAAAGTTTTTCATATCCATTTCTTGTACTTCAGATGTACATCTTAACTGTGATTCTCAGGTAATTTTAATTTATAAAAAAAATCTAGATAAATTATGAGTTTCTCAAAATCACTTCAACCTATTGTTATAGTTACTAAATTAGGTTCAATTTTTAAATATTATTCAAAATTAAATTGTATCCAGTTTAAACAAGATCTAAAATCACTATGTAAAAAAAATTGCTTTCCACTTAAAATAGTTTAGGCTACAGATTTTAGATAATTACATTGTTTTAATAAACTAATATGTATGTGATGATATATATTTGGTAAAGTTTCAAGTATCACAGTAATCCATTCAGCATCCCAGTAATCCGAGTCTGTGTCCCAACCACTGATGCTGAAGAAGCTGAAGTTGACCAATTCTATGAAGACCTACAAGGCCTTCTAGAACTAACAACATAAAAGATGTCCTTTTCATCATAGAGAATTGGAATGCAAAAGTAGGAAGTCAAGAGATACCTAGGATAGCAGGCAAGTTTGGCCTTGCAGTACAAAATGAAGCAGCAGGGCAAAGCCTAACTGAATTCTGTCAAGAGAATGCACGGTGATAGCAAACACCCTTTTCCAACAACACAAGAGATGACTCTACACATGGACATCACTAAATGGTCAATACCGAAATCAGATTGATTGTATTCTTTGCAGCTGAAGATGGAGAAGTTCTATACAGTCGGCAAAAACAAGACCTGGAGCTGACTATGGCTCAGATCATCAGCTGCTTATAGGAAAATTCAGGCTTTAGCTAAAGAAAATTGGCAAAACTACTAGGCTACTAAGGTATGACCTAACTCCAATCCCTCATGATTATACAGTGGAGATGACAAATAGATTCAAGGGATTAGATCTACTGAACAGAGTGCCTGAAGGACTATGGACAGAGGTTCACAACACTGTATGGGAGGCAGTGACCAAAACCATCCCAAAGAAAAATGCAAGAAGGCAAAGTGGCAGTCTGAGGAGGCTTTACAAATAGCTGAAGGAAGAAGAGAAGCAAAAAGCAAGGGAGATAGGGAAAGTTATCCCCAACTGAATGCAGAGTTCCAGAGAATAGCAGGGAGAGACAAGAAGGCTTCTTCAGTGAACAATGCAAAGAAATAGAAGAAAATAATAGAATGGGAAAGACTGGAGATCTCTTCAAGAAAATTGAAGATATCAAAGGAACGTTTCATCCAAAGATGGGCATGATAAAGGACAGAAATGGTAAAGACCTAACAGAGTCAGAAGAGGTTAAGAAGAGGTGGTGGCAAGAATACACAAAAGAACTGTACAAAAAAGGTCTTAATGACCCAGATACCCATGATGGTGTGGTCATTCTCCTAGAGTCAGACATCCTAGACTGTTGAAGTCAAGTGGGCTTTAGGAAGCATTGCTACCAATAAGGGGTTCCGTGATAGCTCAGTTGGTAAAGAATCCACCTAAAATGCAGGAGACCCCAGTTCTGGGTCAGGAAAATCCCCTGGAGAAGGGAAAGGCTATCCACTCTAGTATTCCGGCCTAGAGAATTCCATGGACTATACAGTTGCCAAGAGTTGGACATGACTGAGTAGTCGGACACTACCAATAAAGCTAGTGGAGGTAATGGAATTCCAGCTGAACTATTTCAAATCCTAAAAGATAAGGCTGTTGAACTACTGCACTTAATATGTTAGCAAATTTGGAAAACCCAGTAGTGGCCATCAGACTGGAAAAGGTAAGTCTTCATCCCAATTCCCAAGAAGGTCTGTGCTGAAAAATGTTTGAACTACCAGACAACTGTTCTCACTTTCCGTGCTAGTAAGGTTATGCTCAAAATCCTTCAAGGTAGGCTTCAGCAGTAAATGAATTGAGAACTTCCAGATGTACAGGCTGGGTCTAGAAAAGGCAGAGGAACCAGAGATCAAATTGCCAACATTCATTGGATCTTGGAGAAAGCAAGGGAATTCCAAAAAACGTGTACTTCTGTTGCATTGACTACACTAAAACTTTTGATTGTGTGGATCTAAACAAACTATGGAAAATTCTTAAACAGACGGAAATACCAGACTGTCTTACTTGTCTCTTGAGAAACCTGTATGCATGTCAAGAAGCAACAGTTAGAACCTTACATAGAACAACTGACTGGTTCAAAATTAGTAAAGGAGTATGACAAGGATGCATATTGTCACCCTGCTTATTTAACTTACGTGCAGAGTACATCATGCAAAATGCTGGGTTGGGTGAGTTACAAGCTGGAATCAAGATTGCCAGGAGAAATACTCACAGCCTCATATAAGCAGATGATACCACTCTAATGACAGAAAGTGAAGAGGAGCTAAAGAGCCTCTTGATGATGGTGAAAGAGGAGAGCAAAAAAACTGGCTTAACACTCAGCATTAAAAAAAAAAATAAGGTCATGGCATCTGGTCCCATCACTTCATGACAGAAGGAGAAAAAGTGGAAGCAGAGGTAAATTTTCCTCTTCTTGGGCTCTGAAATCACTGCAGATGATGACTGCAGCCTTGAATTTAGAAGAAGCTTGCTTCTTAGAAGGAAAGTTATGACAAACCTAGACAGTGTATTAAAAAGCAAAGACATCACTGTGCTAACAAAGGTCCATATAGTCAAAGCTATGTTCTTTCCAATAGTCATGTACAGATATGAGAGGTGGACCATAAGGAAGGCAGAGCACCAAAGATATGATGTTTTTGAACCGTGGTACTAGAGAAGACTCCCGAGAGTCCCTTGGACAGTAAGGAGATCAAGCCAGTCAATCCTAAAGGAAATCAATCCTGAATACTCATTGGTGGGACTGATGCTGAAGTTGAAGCTCCAGTACTTTGGCCACCTCGTGAAAAGAGCAGACTCATTGGAAAAGACCCTGATGCTGGGAAAGATTGAAGGCAAAAGGAGAAGAGGGCAACAAAGGATGAAATGGATGGCAGAACTGATTCATTCAGTGGACATGAACTTGGGCAAACTCCAGGAGATAGTGAGGGTCAGGGAGGGCTGCTGTGCTGCAATCCATGGGGTCACAAAGAGTCAGACATGACTTAGCTGCTGAACAACAAGAAAGATTCAAAGGGTTTTGAGAAGCTAATACTTTTTCCTCTCAATCCTCTTGTACTCTGACTGACTGTTTTCCAATCTGTGGCTCTGATGAAGCATGAAATAAGTTTTTGATGCACAAATGAATTTGGGAAATGCTGAGTTAGATAAGGAGTATCTATGTTCATATGTTTATTAATATTTCTGAACTCCAGATATTTCTAGAGGTTTAACCGAAATTTCATCTCAACTTTTTTTCCTGGACATATGTTTTGGTTGGGATTAACTTTATAAGCATTTCAGAAAATTTGAAATTCTGAGCAACAACATCAAAAACATAAATAGTAGAATGCTATAAATAACTATCATGTAGATAGGTGTCATAGAATGTTATTGAGATCTATCACTGAATGAAATAGTGAAAACTATCCCCTCCAAACTCCCAGGAAAATGGGATAGTGATCATTATTAATGATCACTTATTAGTACCCTTCAAATTTTGCCTATATTAAGATCATTTGTGTATATCTTCTTTCTTAAAACCATAGATTTGTTAATGCAGCACACACACACACACACAAATGTCTAAATATACACTTAATTTAGTAAAATGCCACTGAAAACAGAAACCATGCTACATTTATCTCTTTAATTATGGAGCACTTAGCACACTGTCTTGTAGCCTTTTAAAGCCCTTTATGTGTTCACTTAAAGAAGATATATAAAGGGAAACTGGGGTAGTACCAGCCTCTAAAAAGGTGCAGACTACCTTACCTACATGAAAGGTTTTTTTTGGATTGAATTTGGATTTGGGAATCTAATTTTTATCCATTTATGTTTCCATTTGTTTAAATTTTTTGAAGTGACATTAGTCTGACCAGGCAAAGATTTCATGGAAGGAAACACATTGGTTAGAACACTTAGAACTGTATGCTTGAGTGCATGTGTTATACTCCACACTTTGAGTTCAGTTCAGTTTAGTCGCTGAGTTGTGTCCGACTCTGTGACTTTATGGACTACAGCTTGCCAGGCCTCCCTGTCCATCACCAGCTCCCAGAGTTTACTCAAACTCATGTCCATTGAGTCAGTGATGCTATCCAACCATCTCATCCTCTGTCGTCCCCTTCTCCTCCCACCTTCAATCTTTCCCAGCTTTCAGGGTCTTTTCAGATGAGTCAGATCTTCACATCAGGTGGCCCAAGTATTGGAGTTTCAGCTTCAGCATTAGTCCTTCCAATGAATATTCAGGACTGATTTCCTTTAAGATGGACTTTAGTCAAAAGTAACTTTTATTTTATAACCATAACTGAGTACTTAATATATTTCGTGATATATTACTAAACAGTATGATCATTAAAATTTTTACTTTTGAAAATTTATGTACCATATTATAACAATGTATCACCTTTAGAAAAATAACAGAGTTTTATAATTTACACAAAATGTTTGCATTTCTTTTTTTCATATTCTAAAAGATACTAAAGTCTTATGTGGTAAAAGGTATTGGTTACTGATATATCTCATAATTGAAAAATGGACAGTTTAAATTTCAATATGATTAGTTTAACTGTATTCCAGAATCATTCCTTTGAAGTCATTGTTGAAAATGTCCTTTAAATTTCCCTCTTAGTCATTAGCTTATAATTTCACCAGCACTTAACATTTTTCAAAACTTAAAAGTGGTGGTATATGAAAGCTACTGCTGCTCGTACCATGTAAATATCTCGAGGTATGCAAAGTCAGTTCACATTCTATTTTCTGACCTTCTCGCTGGAGTATTAAATGTCTAGTGTCATGCATCATTAAAGGAAAATAAAGTTTTAGTTGAATATAGTTGTTTTACAGTATTGTATTAGTTTTAGGTATACAGACGTGTGATTCATTATTTTTATGGATTATACTCCGTTAAAAGTTAATTGCAAAATAATGACTGTAATTATTGTGCTATATGTTTAAAATACTTACTGATAAACTAGATACAATATCTTATTTAAAGCTCTAATTTTGATTGTTTTATTATAAGAATTTTTATAATTTGAATATTTTGTTCTTTTTAATGTGCTTTTAAAAGTTAACTGTATTTTGTTATCCTACATCAAAGGTAAGGGGATCATTAGATTTTAACATTTTGCAACCAGTCTTTCAGTTCAATGATAGGCTACTTTTATATATAGTAAAACTTATTGGTGTCAATTTTCTTCATTAAGGACCACGAACAATAGTAGAAGGCACTTTATTGCTCTCTGCCTTTCCAATGTTGCTTTTATGCTTCCCTGGCAATTTGCTCAGTTTATACTTTTTACACAGGTAAGATGATTTTAAACTAATTTAAGTCGAATACAAGATGTGCTTGGTTGTTTCCATATAAAAAATTTTTCTGTTGAGTATAGTTGATTTATAATGCTGTGCTGTCTGCCATACAGCAGAGTGACTCAGTTATGCACATACATACATTCTTTTTTAAATGTTCTTTTTCATTTTGGAGAAATTTTAAATGTGGTTATATTTGTGTCCTAATAGATTTTCAAAATATTGAATGATTATAAAGTTGACATACGTGTTTGATTTTTAAAAAATTACATAATCCTACCTTCTGTTAATGTGTTGGTTAGGCAGATATTAAAGGTCAACCTGTAAAAGAGAACTTTTGCTCTTATTTTAATCCATAATATTTCCTATTGATATTTGAGGTGATCTCTGTAAATCTACCTGTAGATTCTCCTTTTGCCTGACTAATCATTTTAGGTGCCAAGCTGCATAACATGATAAGGGCCACTTTAACTCTTCATGCTAGGGGATTTCTGCTTCTAATCCAGCTAAATGTTGGTTGTTTTGTCTGAAGAGCAGAATCTTACTGGACACCACTTCTCAGAGCTTTAATCTTGATATTATGGAGTAAACTGAGACCATATCCTGTTACCCCAAACAACTAAGTAATTAATGGCAAGAAACCGAGCTGGGGAAGCAGAAAGTGAAAGTGTTCATCACTCAGTTCAGTTTAGTTCAGTTGCTCAGTCGTGTCCGACTCTTTGTGACCCCATGGACCGCAGCACACCAGGCCTCCCTGTCCATCACCAACTCCTGGAGTTTACCTAAACTCATGTCCATTGAGTTGGTGATGCCATCCAGCCATCTCATCCTCTGTCGTCCCCTTCTCCTGTCCCCAATCTTTCCCAGCATCAGTCTTTTCAAATGAGTCAGCTCTTCACATCAGGTGGTCAGTTGCCGACTATTTCCAGCCCCATGGACTATAGCCCACCAGGGTCCTCTGTCTATGGAATTCTCCAGCCAAGCCTACTGGAGTGGGTTGCTATACTGGGGTATCTTCCTGACCCAGGGATCAAACCTGGTTCTTCTGCACTGCGGTCAGATTCTTTACCATCTGAGCCACCAGGAAAGCAGAGTAAAAGGTCAATTTTGATGAAATTTCCTATTATGAATTTTTGTTAGAACTCCTTTCCACTTAACTAACACTGACAATGTGTAATAGTATTCTTTATTGGCAGTGAGAAATTCTGCCAAGAATCTTTTGTATGTGGAATTATCTATAAAAAATGAAGCTACAATCTCAACCTAGTTTATGCCACATGTCTAAAGCATATTTAGAATATTCACTCTGCCTTACTTCCTTATATTTGATCTATAACTATTAATAACACAGAATGTCTGTGGTTTTCATTATTTGCATATGCCAACATAGTAGAATAGATTTCCAATGTACATCATTGCCTTGCAAGCAAATGTATTAATTTAGTGGTGCTGATAAAACTATTTAGTTCCTTGGGTAATTTTGATATTGCCTTAATGATTTTTTATCCATTCAAAAGATATACTAGACTTTTAGTTCTTTTAATTTTTATTGAGATATAATTAACATTTTATAAAGTTAAAGTGTACAGTATATTGATTTGATATGTTATTACACTACAATATGATTATCACCTGATTAGTATCATAGTGTTAGTTAACACCTCTATCAAGTCACATAATATTATTTCATTTTTTGGTGAGAACATTTAAGACCTAGTCTCTTAGCAACTGTGAATTATATAGTATAGTATTGACTGTAATAACTATGTGATACATTAGATCTCCAGCACTTATTCATCTTCTCAGTCTCGCTCAGTTGTGTCCGACTCTTTGCAATTCATCTTCTAGTTGCAAATTTATACCCTTTGTCCAACATCTCCCTCATTCCCCTACCCCCAAGCCCCCAACCAATATTCTGCTCTCTGTTTTGACTCTGAGGTTCTATGGCCTTGCTTGAGCTTGCTCCATGAGGCACTTGATAATGTGTTGAAAAGAGGTTTGCTGAAACATTTGTGCCCTTGCCTTTTATTCCACACCACCAGCAAGTAAGTTTCTTTAGGGTGAAGATAGCATTGGCTCTGGTACCCATTGAATAGATTTGAATTTATAGACTCATTTCCAGAAAATGGTACTTTAAGCTCTAAGCAGTTACGTTATAAGCAAAATTCAGGGAAACTATATTCAGGTAATTTGGTTATTACTTGAATGTCATCAACCGTCTTCAACTGGTACCTCTTGAAATAAAATTCTCTTTGGAATTCTTAAATGAATTATCCATCATTGTATTACTTCTACAACAAATCCATAATCTGGTCACTGCTGAATGTTAAATTGCATGGGACTTTTCAAAGACCCAAACAAAAGAATTCCTGGGCCCAGTCATAATTGTTATTGTGCGTGCAGCCATCTAAAATACAAGAAATGTTAATACTGTAATTCACAGTTGAGCTCTGCAATTTTTAATGAAATAAAATACAACCAGAATAAAATGTCATATGGTTAGAATCATATATCATGTCACTTTTTTAGACTGTCTTCTTTCACTTAGCCATATGTATTTTAGGTTCCTCCATGTCTTTTCATGAAGTGATAGCTTTTTTCTTTTTACTGATGAATAATATTTTGTTGTCTGAATGTACCACAGTTTGTTTATCCATTCATCTCTTGAAAAAATCATGACTAGTCACCAAATAACATGATTTGAAATGCTATAAAAATTCATGTGAAGGGTTTGAGTGGGCAAAAGATTTCAGCTCAGTTGGGTAAGTGCTCAGGATTATGATTGATGGAGTGTATCGTAAGACTGATCTTTTAAGAAATTGCCAGTTGTGTCAAGTTTTTGAATTTCAGCCACTCTAATAGGTGTGTAGCAGTGTCTTGTTTTTCTGATTTACAGTTCCCTAATGTAGTATTGCCTTTCAATCTTTATATGTGCTTATTTGCCCTCTGCGTATCTTCTTTGGTGAGGTATTTGTTCTGATATTTTGCCCATTTTTAAATTGAGTTATTTGTTTTCTTATTTCTGAGTTTTGAAAGTTCTTAGTATTTACATGCTTTATTTATTTACAGACCTTTATTAGATATGAGTTATGTAATGATTTTCTTATAATACCTGGCTTGTCTTTTAGTTTTTTTATAGTGTCCTTTGTGGAGCTGGAATTTTTAATTTTAAGAAAGCTCAGTTTGTCAGTTTTTTCCCCATGTGTCATGCTTATGCTTATCTATCTAAAAACTCATCCTTAAATAAGATCACCTTGATTTTCTCCTACATTATCTTTTAGAAGTTTTTTAGTCTGGGTTCTACATTTAAATCTAAAATAAATTTGAGTTAGTTTTTTGAAAGATGTATAGGTCTAGATTTTTTTTTTTTAATACATGCATGTCCAAGTCTTCCAGCATGTTTAACTGAAAAGACTGTCATTTCTTCATTGAATTACCTTTGCTCTGTTGTCAAAGCTCAGTTGCCTGTGATTGTGTGGATCTGTTTTGGGACCCTCTGTTTTATTCCTTTGGTCAGTTTGTTTATTTTTTCTCCAGTACCATGATGTCTTGATTACAGAAACTTAAGTCTTAAAGTCAGTTTCAGACTGTATTTAAGGATTTACTCTTTGCCTTTGGTTATAAGCAGTTTTTACTACAACATGCCTAAGTGTGGTTGGGTTTTATTTGTTATAATTTATCCTTTGCTGGGGGCTAGTAAGGAAATGGCAACCCACTCCAGTATTCTTGCCTGGAGAATCCCAGGGACAGAGGAGCCTGGTGGGCTACTGTCTGTGGGGTCACACAGAGTTGGACGCGACTGAAGTAACTTAGCAGCAGCAGCAGTAATACTTTATGCATCAGGGCTTGATTTTTTTTCTGTAGAGTTTGGGAACTTCTCGGGTAAAATGTCTTTTAAGTATAAATCCCTCAACCTTTTCTGAGATGTAAAGTATGATCTTTACACCGTATGTTTTACGTCTCTTACATTCTTTCATATGTTGTTCATCCCTTTGTCACTTTATGCTTTCTTCTGATCTCTCTTTCGATTTATCACTTTTTTGTTTGCTTGTGTTTCACCTGCTTTTAAATCCATCTTTGACTTCTTACTATTGATTATTGTAATACTAGTTGTATATCTTTATTTTATTTTTTATGGCTTTGAGTACCTTCCTGGAATTTTCAATCTTATGTATTATTTCTGTGCACATGTGAAACATAAAGTCTGTGTCTGATGATGCCAGACATGTTTTTGAGTGATTTGTGAGCTAAGAGTAGTCTTAATATTTTTATAATGTTGTTTTAAAAATATAGAAGAATATACAGTTGAGTCTGTATGTGGCCTATAAATCATAATACATTTACTATCTGGCTTTTTCCATTAAAAGTTTGCTGACCCCTGAACTAGATTTAGATTCTTTTTAGATCTGTTTCTGTTGTCTTAGTGATAATGCCATATTTCCTCCTATATCTGATTAGTTTTGATATGGTATTAGACATTGTACATGAACAATTGTAGAGTTAATTTGAGACTAAGATGATATTCACTTCTTCCAGAGAAAATTAAATTTTCATCCAGCAGGCAAATACAGGGACTGACAATCTTTAATCATACTCCTGCAATCAGAGAATGAGATAATTCAAAGATGGGCTTCAGTATTTTGGAGGGATGCTTTGATTTCTGGTTGCCTCTCATATAAGGGCTTTCCCAGGTAGCTCAGTGGTAAAGAATCTACCTGCCAATACAGAGACACAGGAGACATGGGTTCAATCCCTGTGTCGGGAAGATCCCCTGGAAGAGGAAATGGCAACCTGCTCCAGTATCCTTGCCTGGAGACTATCTGGACAGAGGAACCTGGTGGAGCGCAGGCCATGCCGTTGCAAAAAGTCAGACACGACTGAGCGACTGAGCACTCACGCTTATAGTATAACTCTTTGAAGTCCCAAACCAAATCTTGGGGACTTAGCAGAGATCTCACTCTTGGGAGTACCTGGCTGCTGAGTATATAGAAACCTCTCAACTGCCTCTCAGCTGGCGGGCATCTGCTGCTGATGGAACTGGCAGATGCCTCTGGAAGAAAAGTGATCCAAAATGTCATGCTCATCTGTGTAGATTTCTATCTTTTCTCTGGTCTTAGCTTCCTAATTCTTTTTCACCTTATTAGTAGTCTGTGGCTTTCATACAGGTTGTTGTTGCTAAGTCGTGTCTGTCTCTTTTGCAACCCAATGGACTGTAGCTCGCCATGGCTCCTCTGTCCATGTGATTTCCCAGGCAAGAATCCTGGAGTGGGTTGCCATTTTCTTCTCCAGGTTATCTTCCCAAGCCAGGAATTGAACCCACGTCTCCTCCTTGGCAAGCGGATTCTTTACCACTGAGTCACTTGGAAGCCCTTTCAAACAGGTAGTTTTAGTATTTTTTCGAGCTGTTCTAGTTACTAGTGAGGAGGTTGGTTCACATTATTCTGACTTCAATTATTAGAAATATGACTGTCCTCTTACAATTACATTGCAAATGAATAGGGAAATGCTTTTCTATATTTTTTTGCTTCTGCTTTTTTATGTTTTTATTTCAGATAGCCTCATTATTTCCTATGTATGTTGTGGGGTACATTGAGCCAAACAAGTTTCAGAAGATAATTCATGCGAACATGGTAATGTTTTAAATACTTATAAGTCATATATTAAAATAAGATTTCAGAGTTTATAAAATAGAACTGACTGTTTTATATACCTCCTCTCAGGTAGTATTTAATACATATGATGTTGATAATATTAGAAGGATAACTGAATGACATATTATAGCAACTTTACTTTCAGCTGGACTGCAGATGTTTTGTACCCAATGAAACTTTAAAATTTTTTTGTTTTATTATTATTGTCGCTACTTTTGAAACTGCCTTTTCTCTCTGAGACCTGAGATTTTTTAATACTTTGCATGACTATGATACTGTATAAATGTTTTTCCATTATTGTTTTTATATTAGTTTCCAAACACATCTCCTTTAAGAAAATAAGAAGTGAAAATTAAATAATGTAAAATAAAACTTCCTTATTGAGAGAAGTCCTCAAGTAGTTTAACGAAACTCAGATTAGAAAACTAATACTTATAACTAAGTCTTTCTTTTTATAGCATTCCATTATTAAATTGGTAGAAATAATAGCTTTTTCTTTGTGCCAAGTTGCAAATGAGAAAAAAATTAAATTCTGTCATATAGTATTTATGGTGTTGAAGATACTTAGAGCCTGTCAGTGTTTTGAAATTCTTGGCCAAGATCTATTTATTAATATTCTATGCAAATAAATTTTATATTAGAAATGACTATATCATTGTAGACAAAGTATGCATTATAATATTTATCTAATAACTATAAAATGTATTTATTTTCTCCAATTTTCAGATTTCAGTTTTCCTTTGTTTTGTATTCATGTTTGGAAATCCAATGTATTTATCTTCTTATTATTCTTCATCTCTGTTAATAACATTGGTGAGTGTTTGTTAAGCTCATAAAGATTTTTTTTTAACCTTCAAATAGCAATTTTAACCATTTAATATAGGTTAGGAAGAATAAATGGGTTTCCCAAGTGGCACTAGTGATAAAGAATCTGCCTGCCAATGCAGGAGAAGCAAAAAATGTGGGTTCAGTCCCTGGGTCGGGAAGATCCCCTGGAGTAGGAAATGGCAACCCACTCCAGTATTCTTGCCTGGAAATTCTATGGACAGAGGAGCCTAATGGGCTATACCATGAAGTCACCAAGAGTCAGACAAGACTGAGCACAACAGCAATTAACAAGAACAAATAGGGCCCTTTCTGGATTATTACTCACTTGCAAAGTTTTTCCAAGATACTGCTTTTCTGTATCTCATCCTTAAAAAATAATATAAGGAAGATTTACCTTTTTAAGCCAATACCCCCAGTAAATATTTTTTAAATAATAAAGTAATGACTTACTTTTTAAAATATGCCATAATTTATGATAAAAATTATTTATTTCCTTCTAAGTCACTTCAGTAGGCTAAATACTTATTGCAGTGACACTGCCATTGCCCAAAGCATTTTTGGAATTCCTCTGAATTGCCTTCACAGACTGTGGCACATTCTTTTGAATATCCTCAATGGTGGCAAATCTTCATCTTTCAAGGGTGGATTTGATTTTTGGAAACGACCAGTCTTGTGACTAAGGTGGGTGATTGGACTGGGTAATACAGATCTTGATCAAAATATGGTGTGACAAAAAAGTAATAAGACCGATTTTCTTGCACCCATAAGGAAATAATCTCTGAATTACAAAGTTTATAAAGAGGAGTTCCAAACTGTTTTGAGCAATGGCAACATAATGAGAGTAAGTGTATAGTCTCCTCATGCAACTTACTTTCATGGACTAACTCTCATTTGCAGTTATATTTGGAATGGTGGTTCAGTAAATCAGTTTTATTACCATAGTCACACTTTTGATGTTCATATGCCAGAACCTGGAATGTTCTCCTTCACTGGAATGTTCCTGGGATATTCCCTTTCCACAATGATCAGAAAATGATAACTTAATACAGAAATACCAAAATATAGCACTTTTCCATGTATGGTGCATTGATTGAATCTTTTCGAGATTTAGGGTCCCCCCCCCGCTTTTCAAAGTTGAAGTATCGTTTTACAGTGTTGTGCCAATTTTTGCTGTAGAGCAAAGTGACTCAGTTACACACACACACACACACACACACACACACACATTATATATATATATATATATATATATTCTTGAAATTTAGGTTTTTAACTTTTTTATCTCCCCATACTTTTTTTTTTTGCCTCACAGTGAGTAAGCTCTCTTCTTTCTATCTCCAAAAGACACAGGTTCTTTTCAGCATTTTGTCAAACCTTTTCAGCATTACAGAGTACAGAACTTGTTATATTCTGCTCATCTGCCTCTTTTTATGAAAACCTTTATTTTGAAATATAGCAGATATATAAAACTTTATAAAACCAATTTTTATATACTGACTAGTACTGATAAGTGTTAATAATACTGTTATTAAGGACTGTTATACATCCTTAAAATACCATCACATCAAAACCAGAACTTGTTTAATCATTAGAGAAGCCCTCCATGTGACCTAGAGGGGCTCTAAAACAGTAGTGCCTCTCTCGGCTATAGTCAAGATCACTTGATCACTCCAAGCTTTTCCTTATAATTTTATCAAGTTTCTGTTTTTAATCTACAGGTTTCTAATATGTCTCCATGTTTTCTTTCTGGAATATTTATTTGTTGAAAACCCTGGGTCACTGAACATGTGAAGGGTTCTGTGATCTAGATTTAACTCTCTGAGTCCTTATGAGGCAGCTTTACATCTTCTTTTGTCTTCTGTATTAATACTTGAGTCTAAAGCTTAGACATGTTCAAGTTTAATACCTTTGGCAAGTCTATAGTATTGTTCTTTAAGCAGAAAGCACTTGTTACTGGTACCTCTTCTTTTATGATCACAGCCTCCAGTGCTTAATACCAGATTCATTAATTCAATAAGGATTGCAAAATGCTGATCTTCTAATACCCCAGTTACAGTTTATGTATGAAAAGTACATGTCTAAATCAGTGGAGTTGGGAAAAGGTAGAAAAATATTTGAAGAAATTATGACCAAAAATTTTCCAAATTGATCTCAGAGATGAAGGATTTCAATGAATCTCAAGTACAAAAATCATAAAGTTCAGTTCAGTCGCTCAGTCATGTCCAACTCTTTGCAAACCCATGAATCACAGCATGCCAGGCCTCCCTGTCCATCACCAACTCCCGGAGTTCACCCAAACTCATGTCCATTGAGTCGGTGATGCCATCCAGCCATCTCATCCTCTGTCGTCCCCTTCTCCTCCTGCCCCCAATCCCTCCCAGCATGAGTCTTTTCCAATGAGTCAACTCTTCGCATGAGGTGGCCAAAGTTTTGGAGTTTCAGCTTCAGCATCAGTCCTTCCAATAAACACCCAGGACTGATCTCCTTTAGGATGGACTGGTTGGTTCTCCTTGCAGTCCAAGGGACTCTCAAGAGTCTTCTCCAACACCACAGTTCAAAAGCATCAATTCTGCGCTCAGCTTTCTTTATAGTCCAACTCTCACATCCATACATGACCACTGGAAAAACCATAGCCTTGACTAGATGGACCTTTAAGGTATATTATCAGTTTGTTCAAGGTCAGTGATAAAATCTTGAGAGCAGCAAGAGAAGTAAGACAAATATAGAAGAACAAAGAATAAGGATGTCAGAAGATTTTTCATAAGAAAAAAATACAAACGATAACAGTCAAGCAACATCTTTAAAATACTTAAATGCTATCTATGACTCTATATTCCACAGACATGTCTTTCAAGAATGAAGGCAGAATAAAGAATTTATGACCAGCAGTTTTACACTAAAAGAAATGTTAAAGAAGGTCCTTCATGAAAAGAATATATTATAATATTAGATATCAGTCTGGCTCTATGAAAAGCACTGGAAGTGGTAGCTAAAGATTTTCCCACCATTTGTGACAACATGAGTAGACCTTGACATAATACTATGTGAAATAAGTCAGACAGAAAGACAGATAGTGTCTTTCCATTTGTGTCTTCTTTAATTATTTTCAGAAGTGTTTGCAGTGTATAAACCTTTCACCTCTTTGGTTATGTTTATCCTTACTATCTTATACATTTTTAGGCTATTGTGAATAGCATTATTTTCTTAATTTCCTTTTTAGATAGTTCATTGTTAATGTATAGAAATGCAACATAGTTTCTTTGTTGAGTTTGTACCCTGATGCTTTGCAGAACTTATTAATTCTAACACTGTGTGTGTGTATGTGTAGAATCTTTAGTGTCTTCTACATTTAAGTTGATGCCATCTGTGAACAGAGATAATTTTACATTTTCCTTGTTCCTGATCTTAGAGGAAACCTTTTAGTTTTTTACTATTGAGTATGATGTTAGCAATGGGATTTTCCAATATGATCTTAATTCTGTTGAGATAATTTCCCTTTAGTTTGTTGAGAGTTTTTATTATGAATGGGTGTCAGATTTTATCAAATGTTTTTCTGCATTGATTGAAATGATTATGTGATTTTTATCCCTTGTTATGTTAAACCATCCTAGCATTGCAAAGATAATTATCACTTGACCATCGTGTGTGATCCTTTAATGTGATGTTAAATTTGGTTTGATAATATTTTGATAAGAACTTTTGCATCTGTGTTCATCTGGGATATTGATCTATTTATAGTTTAGTTTTCTTGTAGTGTCCTTGTCTAACTTTGGTATCTGAAACACACTGGCCTTATGAAATATGTTTGGAATTATTCCTTTCTCTTCAATTTTTTGGAAGAGTTTGAGAAGGATTGATGTTAGTCTTCTTGAAATATTTGGTAGAATTCACCCGTAGGGTCAACTGGTCCCGCTTTTCTTTTTTGAGAGATTTGTGAATATGATTCAGTATCCTTACTAGTTATAGGTGTGATCAGAGTTTTTGTTTCTTCATGATTCTGTCTTGGTAGATTATGTGCTTCGAGGAATGGATCCATTTTTTATAATATAATACATTGACATTTAATTGTTCATAGTAGTCTCTTACCTATTTGCTTGTGTTTAGTTGTTAAAGATGGGAAAGTAAATTTGTTTCCTGTTGTACCAACTTTGACCACAAGCAAAAGTTCCCTCTTGCTTGATTTTAATTAATTTTGTGGTGAAAAGTACCATGTTTCTAGGAATAAGAAATATACATCTTATACTCAGAAAATACCACTCTCTCTCATCCCTCCCACCTCATTCTCTGCAATTTTCTTTTTACCTTGATCCTGCCTATTTCTTTTTTTAAAAAGTATTTATTTATTTGGCTGTGTTGAGTCCTAGGATCTTCATTGCATCATGTGGGATCTTTCATCGTGGCGTGCGGACTCTCCGTTTGTGGCGAGGGAACCAGTTGCTTTGAGGCACGTGTGATCTTAGTTCCCCAACCAGGGATTGAACCTGCATCCCCTGCATTGCAGTGTGGATTCTTAACCACAGGGGCTTCACCAGGGAAGTCCCCTCCCTATTTCTTATAAGTGAGATAGCTCATTGGTTTTCTAGTTTACCCATTTAGTTTTTTTTTTTTTTGAACTAATAAATATTACATATATATTTTATCACAACCCTTCTTACTTACATGAAAGGTAGCATACTACAGTGTTTTGCATTTTTGATTTATCAACCTATCCTGGGTATCACTTAGTAACCTTTCCTGGATAGAGATCTTCAACCTTCCTTATAATTTCATAGTAAGTATTCCCTTCTGCATATTCTATAGATAATTTAACCACTGTCCTGTGTCTGGGCACTTGGTTTATTCTTGTATTTTGCATTTACAAGCAATTTTGCATTGTATAATATGGAACATTTATATTTTTCTATTGTTGGAAGTTCAGGAAATCTGGCTCATCTTGGGCCAATTAGATGATACAAAATTCTCCTCCAGATCTAAATAATACACAGGCCTAAGATTTGTTTCTCATTGGAGCCTTTATTTTTCAATACAAACTTGAGAATAAACAAATACCTTACCAATTTGCAGAGATAGTAGTAGAAGTATTCCTAGTCCCTGTCCATCTTTGTCAGTTTAGACTGCTATAATAAAAATACCAGACTGGGTAGCTTTTGCAGAAATCTATTTCTTACAATTCTAAATGCTGGAATGTGTAAGATCAAGATGTCACCTGATTTAATTCTTGATAAGAGCTTTCTTTTTGATTTATAGACAGATATCTGCTTTGTCCTCCCATAATGGATAAAGGGATTTTCTTTGTTATGTGTCTTCTTAGAAAGGCATTAAGCCCATCTATGAAGTTCCCACTTTCATAATGTTATATAATTACCTTACAAAGTTTCCACATCTAAATATGTTGCATTTGAGGTTATCATTTCAACATATGGATTTGTACAGGGACATAAATATTTAGTTGATAGCACCAAGGATCCCAGGGATTTTGAGGATCCCAACTGTATGCACGAATCTTAATTAACCTTACATAGCCTCAAGTCACTTCTGTTGCCCTCCCTTTTAATATAAGCTCACATTTGTAACCCTGTAACTCTGTTCTACAGACCTCCTTAAAAACTGTCATAGGTTCTCTCCTAATTAATGGTTTAGTTTTTAAAAATCACCTCCTTTTCTTGGCACCTGATAAGTACCTTTTCTTTCATATAAATTCAGTTAGACATATTTTTTAACATTTTAAAATTTGTGGGAGTTTGGAGAGGAAGAATTTTCCTTTTGCTGGGTAACTTATATGTATACTTGCATGGAATGTACCTTCCCCACACCATCTGCCTCCTCAGAGGAGTTTTCCTACATAAAACATCCCAAGTAACTCAGTGAGGAATTAACTTGATTCTAGAGTCAACATTTTGGCACAGAAAGCATTTGGCTCTCACACCCCCCCAAAATTTTCCATTTCCAAATTCAGGAAAATCCAAAATGAAGGAAAATGTCTGGTGATAACCAAGGTAGAAGGGGTTGGCTGCATGATTTTTGAAATGTATCATTCATATAAGATATAAATGTTAATTTTATTTAATTATTTTATTTTATATCATATGCATTTTAGGTGATAATTCTAAAGAGAAATAAAATTCAAAGATTTGGAGTATCTGAACTCCATTTTTGGGTAAGATTCAACATTTTTAACCACAATTTCTTCAAATCCTTCTTTATTTCTACAAACTGAATACAAGTAATATACTTTAAGAATTGAATGATTTATAGTTAATAAATATTATAGCTACTTTCATATGGTGGGAAATAATCCTTAGCAACATCTACAAGTCATTTTCAAGAAGTTAGTTCATTTATTTCAGCACTATTCTCAGGCCTTTCTTCTTTACTTTTCATTTTGCTATACCCCTACTACCTTGCTTTTAATTTTTTTTTCCATTTGCTTTGAGTTTGTTTTTTTTTCTCTAGACTTAGTAACCTTTTCTTCAACATAACTCAATCTGTAGTTCTGTCCCTGCTGTCCCTTTTTGTTTTTTCTGCATTTATTCATCATCAATCTTCATCTTCCATCTTTAGATTCTTATTATCTTTGTCTTTTTAACATTTTCCTTACAAACCTCACAGTCCCTTTATAATTTCAACTCAGCCACTACCTGATCTTTGTTTCACTTGTTCCCAAATGTACACATAAATGGCCCATGTCACCTTTATACTTGTGTGTTATGTTACAAAGTAAAGTAAGTATTTTATTAGGTAGGTGTTGCGATGACTTAATTCTCATATCAGACAGATGACATTCTTTTTCTCTGGGTCTTTAATGTACTCTTTCTAAATAATAAAATCTGCCATATGGGAGAACTGTGTGATTACATATTACATATTGTTATGGTAAAACTGGAAAATATAAGGTAAATATCTACTCAGAACACAAATGAACAAAATGGAATGAGTTGCCAGTTTCTCAATACTGGAGGCATTCTCCCATCCTCATGATGAAAATGCATGTAAGTTATTGAATCACATTACCCTTCTAATGTATGATATATGAGTTTATTTTATTTCAGAAAAATTGGCAATGCCTGTTTTTTAAAAGATTAAACCAAGAAATCAAAGAAAATTTAAAGATTTTTATTTAATAATTGAACTCAAAAGAAAAGCAAAGTATTAATTACAAATTATTGTAAAATGATAGCAAATCAGCAGTGCCTGTGGATATTTAGGGAATTCTGCCAATATTGTGCTCAGAGGAAAGTTTATTGTCTTGTATATTTTTAGTTTTAGATCAGAAACAATAAAAAGCTTTCAACTCAAGAATTTCAAAGAAAAATATCTGAATGAGGGAAAAGTTAAGACATTATGAATATTCAATTTATATGTATGCTTTTAAATTGATATACTTAATACCACCAGTTTCTTGCAAAAGGGAGAAACGAACCATCATGGTCATCTAAACAGCATAAAAGATATTCTCGCTTTATATGGCTATTTTTTTTTTTTAAAGAGTAAAAAAGAAAAGGCAAAACTGTTTTTGAACTGACACTTTTTTTTTTTTTTTTTACAAAAACACCTATTTTATTACTCCAAGTAATTCTTACATGCCTATGGAATAAAGATTATGTTGCATATCTTACTCTGTCATAATTGGGAAATTTGAAAACAAGGAAATCCTTGTGTTTTTGCATTGAATGACAGTAAAATAATGTATAGGAGAATTGTCACTTATGAGTGATCAAACCCTAATTTTAATATTCTTTACCATCATGTGGTACGTTGGAAGAAAGATTCTTTTTCCCCTTGCTAGGTATTAGGTATTCTCTATTTTTAGCTTCTGTGTATCTTTAGCAAAGATAAGTATTTATGACGTAAAGCGTAAACAAGTGCTTTTAGGCCTAAGTGATTCACTTACCGTTTTCCTCAATAGGAGCAAATTCAGTGCTTAATGGAAGACCTCAGTTTTTAGTTGCAAGGTAAATATTGAACTGAGCTTATGCTGAAATTTACTCAAAACCCAAGGGGAACTCTGTGTGTATCATAAGGAATGTAAATCCTTACAAGAAGGAAAACAAAACCACGTTGGTAATCTAAAGCTCAGTACTAAGGTCAGGCATGAACAGTATGATTAAGCCTAGGTTTACTCATGAACATAGATTTTTAAATTCCATCTATACTGAAAAATACTCCATGGATCTAAAATACAAAAGAAAAGATTAGCAGCTCAAAAGTAGCCATATGCATATGTGTGTGTATGATTGTGTGTGTGTGTGTATGTATGTGTATGTATATATGTGTGTGTGTGTATATATATATATATATATATATATATATATGTCATGAAACTGAGTGAATCCAAAGTAGGATAAAGCTAACAAAATCCATGTCAAGGAACAATCATAAACTGTTGCAAACTAAAGGCAAAGAAAAAGTTTTGAAAGGAGATAGGAAGAAATGGGACATTACCTTTAGGCCCAAACAGATTTGAACTATAGCAGACTTCTTGTCTATAACTATGGGAGCCAGAAGGATATGGCACAGCATTTGAAAAATGCTGGAAAGAATTGTGAATGATAATTTATATATACAGTAAAAGTGTCTTTTTGAAATGAAGAGGAAAGTAAAACATATTCTCAGATGAGGGAAAACTAAGAATTTGTTTTTAGCAGAGCAACCCTTAAATGGAAGTCCTCAAAGCAGGAAGTAAATGATGAGAGAAAGAGTCTTAGAACATTCAGAAGAAATAAAGGACAACAAAATGGATATACATAAGTGTAAATATGATTGACTGTTTTTCTCTTGAGTATTTCCTTTCATGTGTTTTCTTTTTATTTTGTTGTTTTTTTATCTAGATATTTGAGTCAGGCTTTTCATTTATTTTTACTCTAATTTTTACAGACTTTTTATTTTGTACTGGGATATCGCTGATTAACAATGTGGTAGATTCAGTTGAACAGCAAAGGGGCTCAGCCATACATATCCATGGATCCATTCTCCCCCATTTTTTTATTGATAAAAGTTTTTGAGGCCATACATTTTCTTCTGATCACTGTGTTACATACATTCCTTAGTTTCTAGTATGTAGTTTTCATTACCTTATTTTTTAAAAAATTCTTCAAGTTTGTGTTTCCCTTTCACTTAAGACTTGTTATTAGAATGTTTGTTATTAATAATTTCCAAGAGAAAGGGCTTTTTAGTCTTCTGACTTCTATTTATTTTGTTTATTTTCTAGGTAATTCAAGGTAGTGCTTGGTTTTGTGGAACAATCGTTGTGAAATTTCTGACAT
Organism: Cervus canadensis; assembly: GCF_019320065.1. NCBI lineage: Eukaryota > Metazoa > Chordata > Mammalia > Artiodactyla > Cervidae > Cervus > Cervus canadensis. The sequence continues at coordinate 58,442,495 of NC_057388.1, forward strand.
CTAAAATTTTAGGTGTTTCAGACCATGTAAGTACTTTCTAGACCATTCGCTAGACCATTCAGGTATGACCTAAATCAAATCCCTTATGACTATACAGTGGAAATGAGAAATAGATTTAAGGGACTAGATCTGATAGACAGAGAGCCTGACGAACTATGGATGGAGGTTCGTGACATTGTATAGGAGACAGGGATCAAGACCATCCCCATAGAAAAGAAATGCAAAAAGACAAAATGGTTGTCTGATGAGGCCTTACAAATAGCTGTGAAACGAAGAGAAGTGAAAAGCAAAGGAGAAAAGGAAAGATATCCCATTTGAATGCAGAGTTCCAAAGAATAGCCAGGAGAGGTAAGAAAGCCTTCCTCAGTGATCAATGCAAAGAAATACAGGAAAACAATAGAATGGGAAAGGCTAGAGATCTCTTCAGGAAAATTAGAGATACCAAGGGAACATTTCATGCAAAAATGGGCTCAATAAAGGACAGAAATGGTATGGACCTAACAGAAGCAGAAGATATTAAGAAGAGGTGGCAAGAATACACAGAAGAACTTTACAAAAAAGATCTTCAAGACCCAGATAATCACAATGGTGTGATCACTCACCTGGAGCCAGACATCCTGGAATGTGAAGTCAAGTGGGCCTTAGAAAGCATCACTACGAACAAAGCTACTGGATGTGATGGAATTCCAGTTGAGCTATTTCAAATCCTGAAAGATGATGCTGTGAAAGTGCTGCACTCAATATACCAGGAAATTTGGAAAACTCAGCAGTGGCCACAGGACTGGAAAAGGTCCGTTTTCATTCCAGTCCCAAAGGCAATCCCAAAGAATGCTCAAACTACTGCACAGTTGCACTCATCTCACACGCTATTAAAGTAATACTCAAAATTCTCCAAGCCAGGCTTCAGCAATATGTGAACCGAGAACTTCCAGATGTTCAAGCTGGTTTTAGAAAAGGCAGAGGAACCAGAGATAAAATTACCAATATCCGTTGGATCATCGAAAAAGCTAGAGTTCCAGAAAAACATCTATTTCTGCTTTATTGACTATGCCAAAACCTTTGACTGTGTGGATCACAATAAACTGTGGGAAATTCTGAAAGAGATTGGAATACCAGACCACCTGACCTGCCTCTTGAGAAACCTGTATGCAGGTCAGGAAGCAACAGTTAGAACTGGACATGGAACAACAGACTGGTTCCAAATAGCAAAAGGAGTACGTCAAGGCTGTATATTGTCACCCTGCTTATTTAACTTATATGCAGAGGACCTCATGAGAAACACTGGGCTGGAAGAAGCACAAGCTGGAATCAAGATGGCCAGGAGAAATATCAATAACCTCAGATATGCAGATGACACCACCCTTATGGCAGAAAGTGAAGAGGAACTAAAAAGCCTCTTGATGAAAATGAAAGAGGAGAGTGAAAAAGTTGGCTTAAAGCTCAACATTCAGAAAACCAAGATCATGGCATCTGGTCCCATTACCTCATGGGAAATAGATGGGGAAACAGTGGAAACAGTGTCAGACTTTATTTTTTTGGGCTCCAGAATCTCTGCAGATGGTGATTGTAGCCATGAAATTAAAAGACGCTTACTCTTTGGAAAGAAAGTTATGACCAACCTAGATAGCATATTAAAAAGCAGAGACATTGCTTTGCCAACAAAAGTCCGTCTAGTCAAGGCTATGGTTTTTCCAGTGGTCATGTATGGATGTGAGAGCTGGACTGTGAAGAAAGCTGAGCGCCGAAGAATTGATGCTTTTGAATTGTGGTGTTGGAGAAGACTCTTGAGAGTCCCTTGGAGTGCAAGGAGATCCAACCAGTCCATCCTAAAGGAAATCAGTCCTGGGTGCTCATTGGAAGGACTGATGCTGAAGCTGAAACTCCAATACTTTGACCACCTCACGTGAAGAGTTGACTCATTGGAAAAGACCCTGATGCTGGGAGGGATTGGGGGCAGGAGGAGAAGGGGATGACAGAGGATGAGATGGCTGGATGGCATCACCGACTGGATGGGCATGAGTTTGGGTAAACTCCGGGAGTTTGTGATGGACAGGGAGGCCTGGCGTGGTGCAGTTCATGGGGTCGCAAAGAGTCGGACATGACTGAGCGACTGAACTAGCTAACTAAGTACTTTCTAGTTAGAATATTAAAAGCTCTGTAATTGCATAGTTGGAGAAGATTTTGAAATCATCTATTTTAAAATGAAACCTCTATATCTTATGGAGGCTGAGTACCTTCTTCAAAGTCCCAAGCTAGCTATTGGCAGAGTCAGTATTAAAATCCTGTAGATTTTTTTCAGCCCACTAAGAAAAAAGTACATTAATGAATGGTGACTAAACCTTCTAGGAAAAAGTTATGTTAAATAGTTGTTTGTATTTTGGTTAAAATACAAATAATTTGTTTAGCAAGTTATTGATTCATTATAAATGTAAATATGAACAGTCTGTCCTCAACTTTGAAATATAGAACTCAAAGTTTTATTTATAATTAGACACTAAAATTAAGGTGTGATTTGATATCTTTAAAGTTTTTCTTATATAAAGAATATGATAAAAATTCTCTATCTTTTCATCTTCTAGAACATATATGGATCACATCCCTAATGCACAGTGTTTTTGTCTGTTTTAAAGCTAATGCCTCCAATGATGGCTCTTTTCAAAGATAAATTCCTATCAGCTAATATGTTTAGGGAATAGAAAGCAGTGCATGAATTTAACTTTTGATTTTTAGCACTTTCTGTTTGGGTAGAAAATAGATGAGTGTATCATGCAATAATCTACTCTGAAATTTACCATATCTAGTACTCTCCAGTTAGAACCCTGTCTGCTGATGAAATTGCTTCAAACTTAACAAGGGATTATAGTAGATAACTCTCTTAAAATGACAAGAGCTATCACTATCCAGTACAATTGACCCTATATACATAGTCATGATAAATGAAATTTCAAAATATAAGGATTTGTCATTTACTGTTAGCTCTGCATTGTGGTTTATTAGGTTTATTTGTCTTTCTTAAATTTTTATTCTTTAGGGGATGTATATTTTATTGTAAACTTTATTTAGGCATCTTAAGTTATTATTGATCTGTGATTTTCTTTCTTGACTTGCCTACATTGTCACCCAACTCTTTATAAATCCTAAAACACACACATACACCCTTGGTATTCTTCAGTGACTTCTATGACAACTGTGAGAAAGACTTGAAACTAAAGTGGCCTGGTTAAATTATCATTAGTCACCAGCCCTACTCTAAATTAGAAAAATAAAGTTAACTGTAAATTATGCTTGGTACTGATAGATAAGGGCAATGATGAGTAATTGAAAACTATAATCATCGAAGTTGATATAAAATAATTTATGTTCTTGTAAAGTAATTTGAATTACTACTTTGCATACTAGATATTTTTCTTACCTTCTAAGGATGCAGTGTAAAAATAATTGTCTCACCAAACTAAATAATAAATGATCAGTAGAAAATAGTTCTACAGGCCTTCCAGACCAAGTAACTAAATCAGAGTGGTATGCATAATTGTTGTAATTCTCTTGAAGAATAACTTCATTGTCAGTGGCTTCAATGTATGTCTGAAAAATTCAGTTCAGTTCAATCGTTCAGTCATGTCCAACTCTTTGCGACCCCATGAACTGCACCACGCCAGGCCTCCCTGTCCATCACAAACTCCCGGAGTTTACCCAAACCCATGTCCATTGAGTCGGTGATGCCATCCAACCATCTCATCCTCTGTCATCCCCTTCTCCTCCTGCTCTCAATCCTTCCCAGCATCAGGGTCTTTTCAAATGAGTCAGCTCTTCCCATCAGATGGCCAAAGTATTGGAGTTTCAGCTTCAGCATCAGTCCTTCCAATGAACATCCAGGACTGATCTCCTTTAGGATGGACTGGTTGGATCTCCTTGCAGTCCAAGGGACTCTCAAGAGTCTTCTCCAACACCACAGTTCAAAAGCATCAATTCTTCAGCACACAGCTTTCTTTGTAGTCCAACTCTCGCATCCATACATGACCACTGGAAAAACCATTAAGAAGCACCAAAAAATTGTGCTTAATGTATGAGGCTTTGTGAATAACAAAACATGGAAAATTTGTTAATGATTTACAATATGTGGTAAAAGGAGTTAGCATAAAATGTTTTGTTCTTGATAAATGATCTGATCATGAAATTTCATGGTCAGCTGCACGGTGGTTTGTGCCCAGCAAATGTTGATTTTAGCTCATTCTTTGTATTATCATCTTATCTACTTATTTTCCCTGACTTCTTTTTCCTTTTCATTTCTCTTGATATTTTTATTTGTTTTCAATTTTTTTCATAACTCAGCACATAATGGGGTTCACTGTATTTTTTGTTTTCTTGAAGGGGCATCCATGTACCGTGGATATATCTTCTCTGTAGAAGTTATTACTGCTGCAGCAAACCAATTATTATTAACTAAAATTATTTTTGTAATTATAATTTTTCTTCCAGATTCGCCTGAGTGACCTTATTGCCGCCAGAATCTTAAGATATACAGATTTTGATACCTTAATTTACACCTGTGCTCCTGAATTTGACTTCATGGAAAAAGCGGTATGAGTGATTCTTTTATTTTTTTTCCTCTACAGGTATGAAGAGTTCTTTTTCTTCCCTTTAATCTGAAACTCAAAAATTTTATTTGGAAACACCCAATTTATTTATTCTTATCATTTTTTATGATGATTTTTGCTAATAATATGGGCATTCTCATCTAGTTTCTTACATGTAATGTCAGTAAACAATGACCCCTACCAGGGAAAGTGCACAAGATGTGACCTATGGTCAATTACTATTATTGCACTTCAGTTACTTTTAATAATATAGGCCAGTTGGAGGTATGAGAGCATTCAGGAAAAATAAGCCCAAATTATTGTTCTGTTTTTTAAAAATTCAGTTTTATTTTACTTAATATCTCAAATATTACAAAATTTTATAATAAAATGTTGCCAAGTAAATATGCTAATAATCATATGTTATTCTGTTATTGTCAAATCAGTGATACATTCATTCAAAAACAATTATTGATCACTATCTATGAGGCAGTTTGTAATAGGACTACAAAGAGTTAAATAACTTGGTTCCTGCCTTTAAGAAATATATAATTTAGTTAAGTGGTAAATCACTCCCTATCACAACTCATGAGAATTATTTAGCTGCTGCTCTTTTTTCAGTATTTATTTATACTTACAGTAATTACGTAGTCTTTCTCAGTTGTTAGTCCTATAGTTTCACAAATGAAAATAATAGAAAGTTAAAGCCCAGGAGATGATAATCTAGGACCCAGGGATCAATAAACACACATTTTAAATCTTACTATTATATAAATAAAGGAAAGATAAAACCCAAGAAAGGAAAAAATAATATCCATAGCTAATTTTGCTTTAATAGTTTTTATCATTATAATTTTTGATATATTTGTGTAACTCATTATAATTTTGATTCTTATGTTAGAACATGAAACTTGATGATATATATTCTGTTAATGACAAAGATATCTTTTACCTTTAAGAAATCTCATTGTGACAATTTGACATAGATTTTTATTGTATAAAATTTAATAAAAAATATTTTGAATAATTTGCTACATTTCAGACGCCAGTGCGATACTCAAAGACATTGTTGCTTCCAACTGTTGTGGTGATTACTTATTTTATCTTTAAAAAGGTATTTAAAATTTTTTTTTACTTGCTTTTGGGTTTAAGGACTTAGATTAGTGCTAATAGCTCAGAATGCTGTCTTACTTTTAGGATGACTCTTCCCCTCCCTAAAACCTTTTTTTAATTCAGATTTTTCTTTATATCACTTTATATGGAGTTTTTAATCTGCCACATTAGAAAAGATATTTTTATTTATTCTTTCAAAAGAAATGTGTCAGTTACCCACTATATGGTAAGAACTTTGTTAATCACTGGGATAAATAAGACAAGTCCACCCTATCTTGAAACTCACAGTCTGATCCAGTGGGGACATTAAACAAATAATTTCCCAAATGATTAAATAATTGCAATTGTTATTGGTACTAAAAAAGAAAAGTAGAATGACCATTTCAGTATCTTTCAAAATAAGACACTTTCAAAAAGGTCTTGATCCATTTTGAAACATGAATAGAAATTTGTATAGCCATTAAAATATCATTCTCTACTGTTCACTGTTTTCACACACACAAAAAGGAAAGTATTATCACCATAGAAGAACTAATGTTTAAAATATTACTGGAAGATTTTCTTGGTCTGGGAGTAGTTTATCTGAAAGCCTGGTTAAAGACAATGGGTCCTCAGTTTTTAGCAATTTTGAACCATCTTTATTTATATTACTGAAAAATTGTCCTGCCTTTAGTCAGTAGGTGTTTTATGCTTTTAAGCAGATAGCAGTGACATTATTTCTCCACTGTCACAGCAAGTTGTCTCTACTTCAGCTGGTTCTGTTGAAGTCAGTATTCTATATTTAAAGTCAAATTGCTTCTCTCTCTATGTAGTTCCAGTTCCCACATTTCTTATTCTTTTGTTTTCACATTGAAGATGAATAATTTATGAGTGAGGAAGGCATTCCCTCTACATCTGTGCTTCTTCACCCTTGGTCTAGTTCCCTAGGCACCACTTGGAAAGAATCAGGATAGACAGAGGTGAGAGAGGGAGTGAGTAAACCGCACACAAGTTTGCTGCTCTCCCTTGCTTTGACTCTGCCTAGCTCAAGTTGCCGGAGAAGGCAATGGCACCCCACTCTAGTACTCTTGCCTGGAAAATCTCATGGACGGAGGAGCCTGGTAGGCTGCAGTCCATGGGGTCGCACAGAGTCAGACACGACTGAAGCGACTTAGCAGCAGCAGCTCAAGTTGCAGGTTCTCTCTATTAGCCAGTTTCTCTATTCCATCATGTCAGCTTGTGTTACTCTTATGAGGTCCCACTTGGAAGTACTAATGCAAGAATTATCTATTCAGTGGGGAGATATCCAGCACAGGAGAAAAGGATAGCTAGATCTATTATTAACTATTTTAAAAATAAAGATACAAAGCCTCATAAACGTAATATTAGCCCCCAAACATACCACAGCTCAAGCCATGTTTGTGCAGTAGCTGACATGCACACACACGTATCCCGCTCACACACATGCACATACACAGACATAACCATCCCTGCAGCCATTAAAGCTTAACTCCACTTTCACATCCACATAAATGCCTCAGTCTTTATTTGTCCTGTTATGGCTTATTTTCCACATCAGGGATACTTCTGATGTTCATTTAACTTTTCACAAAATCACTTCTGGGAAGGAAAGGAGCAAGGAATGTGTAGTATGATTTTACCATGACCCTACTGAATCTTAGACTCCTATAAATGTGTGTGTTCTGTTGTCTATACCTTTGAATAGGCTTTTGCTTGTCAAAAGGAGTGTAATCTCATTTTTGTTATTTGAAACATTCTTCCATGCAGGATGCTCTTGGATCAATGAGAGAAGTTAAAAATTCTAAACTTAGATTTAACATTTGAGTCCAAATTTTATTATGTATCTTTCCAATGTTTATCTGTGAGTTATAAGCCACATTTCATGCAGAGTACAAAATTTTAAGTTCTTGTAAATTTCTTGTCTATAAATGCTGTTTAAACCTCTTTGGCCAACGTTAGCTTCATACTCATCTTCATTCCTTCCTTTCTCCCTCTCTCATCATTAGCTGATACATCTTAATAAGTGCTCTTAAGCCTTCTGTAGTAGTCACTTCAGGCTGAGGTAGACCAGGGAAGCAGGTATGCCACAGCTAATTTTATAATACTCAAGAGTTTGAGGTAGGAATGTAGTCTTTGTAGACAGAGATGAGAGAGTCCTAATTTCTTGGAAGTTCGAGATAAAATAGCCTCTGAGATACCTAGAGGAACCTGCCTCCTTTGTGGAAACCAATTCCCCAACTACAGCCCACTTGCATCTAGTAAAATATAAACTTAAACTCCAGTCAGAAGTTCAGTTCAGTTCAGTTCAGTAGCTCAGTCGTGTCCAACTCTTTGCGACCCCATGAACCGCAGCACGCCAGGCCTCCCTGTCCATCACAAACTCCCGGAGTTTACCCAAACTCATGCCCATCCAGTCAGTGATGCCATCCAGCGATATCATCCTCTGTTGTCCCCTTCTCCTCCTGCCCCCAATCCCTCTCAGCATCAGGGTCTTTTCCAACGAGTCAACTCTTTGCATGAGGTGGCCAAAGTTTTGGAGTTTCAGCTTCAGCATCAGTCCTTCCAATAAACACCCAGGACTGATTTCCTTTAGGATGGACTGGTTGGATCTCCTTGCACTCCAAGGGACTCTCAAGAGTCTTCTCCAACACCACAGTTCAAAAGCATCAATTCTTCGGCGCTCAGCTTTCTTCACAGTCCAACTCTCACATCCATACATGACCACTGGAAAAACCATAGCCTTGACTAGACGGACCTTTGTTGGCAAAGTAATGTCTCTGCTTTTTAATATGCTATCTAGGTTGGTCATAACTTTCTTTCCAAAGAGTAAGCGTCTTTTAATTTCATGGCTGCAGTCACCATCTGCAGAGATTCTGGAGCTCAAAAAAATAAAGTCTGACACTGTTTCCACTGTTTCCCCATCTATTTACCCATATATAAACCTTAGAATTTTAGACCTGAAAGATTTGCTCTAGTACCTTTTATTTTCATAGAAAAGGAGGTTACAACTTCAAGATACTGCTTTCCTAAGGCAGAGCTGGAACTAAATTATTCCCAAGGACTTGTTTTAATAATAAAAATATTTCTTTCTAGTAGGGATGTCTTTGTTAATGAATCAGGGAATTTTAAATATCACTTAATTCCTTAGACGTTTCATCAATTTGATTCTGTTCACAGGCTTTTCGTGATATTCTGTGTGTCTTATGTGCAAACACTTATCTAAGGTAATTATATCATAGTTATTTTTAATATTTGGTTATTAAATAACTTAGTATAATATCAGTTTTCCAAATGAATGTACATTAAACTTCAGCATTATGATTATGAAAGGAAACATGAACCAAATTTAGATTTCTTCTTCTTGGAAAAAAAGAAAGACTGTATGATGGCTGTGTCTTTTTTATGTATTTGGACTTGTTTTGAAGGATTTATATTTGTGAGTTAACTCAAAGTTTAAATTGGTTTAATTTAATATACCACTACAATTTAAAGTCAGTAACAGAAGTAAGCTGAAGTGGTTTTTTTTGGTGATTTTTTTAACTTTCAGAGAAAGCAACTTGCTTTTCTGAGTATTCATGAAATAGTTTTTCCTACATTTATTGTTAAAACTGTTTTATTACATTTATTTGTGGTTTTAGCAGTCACTAGAATTATGGTATAAACAAATATAAGCAAAATATAACTAAATCACACACTGTTAGAGGACATGAGAAGTAAATTGTGAGGAAAACTTCCTCTGAGGAAAAAAATCTAACTCAAATTGCATTATATTTGTAGATATAGCCATTAGATTTATTGTTTTTTAATAAAGTTTATTTTTTAGGACAATTTAGATTTACAGAAAAATTATAAAATTAGTGCACAGGGTTTCCATGAACCCTGTGCCCTCTGCTTATATTTTCAGTAAACAACTTTGTATGGTAGCCAGAAGAGCTAATTAGAATCTTATAGTTGAAATGGTAAAGTCTTATTTGTTGAAATTGTTTCCAAATCAAGAGAGTTAATAGATCCACTCTACCTTGTTCTGATCAGGTGGAAGCCAGAGAATGTGTCTTGACAATCTAAAAACAATGTTTTTAGAGCTCTGAAAACTATTTACATAAGGAGTGCATTAAGAGACTTGAGATATTTAATTGAATAATAGAAGATGAAGGGGTACATGGCATGTGTGCTAAGCTACTTCAGTCTTGAATGACTCTTTGTGACCCTGTGGACTGTAGCCCTCCAGGGTCCTCTGTCCGTGGGATTCTCCAGACAAGAATATTGGACTGGGTTTCCACACCCCCTCCAGGGTATCTTCCCCACTCAGGTATCAAAACCATGTCTCTTAAGTCTCCTGCCTTGGCCGGTGAGTTCTTTACCACTAGTGCCACCTGGGAAGCCCAGGATACATGGCTGCTGTCTCAAAAAAATGGAGAGGGTCTGGTGGCTCAGTCAGTGGTCGAGAGTCCACTTGTCAATGCAGGATGTGCGGATTCCATCCCTGGGTCAGGAGGAACCCCTGGAGAAGTAAATGTCTCACTCTAATATTCTTGCCTGGAAATCCCATGAACAAGAAGAGGAGCCTCGCGGACTATATAGTCCATGGGGTCACAAAAGAGTTGGACATGACTCAGTGACTGAAACAACAACAACAATGTAGAGGACAGACTTGAGGGGGCAAATTGGTGGAAATAATGAGGTCTTTCTTGGTGATTACATTCCTGAAAGTTCTGGCTCTCTATGAGTATCTGGCAGAAGGGTCCTTTAAACCACAAAATAATACAGTTGACTGTTGAAAAACATGGATTTGAACTGCATGGTTCCACTTATTCCCAGACTTTTTTCAGTACTAAACATTACACTATTACTAGATCTGTGGTTGATTGAATTTCAGGATATAGAGAGACCAAGTATATGGAAAGCTGACTGTAATTTATACTCAGACTTTCAACTGCACCCTTCACCGTCATATAGTTCAAGGGTCAACTATATGCTTATGGTGATACAATCAGAAAAAATAGTATATCAAGAAAAGAAGAAATATTCCCCTCTCTTAGATGTATTCCTCAATTAGTGCTGTTTATAAATGGCTTAGTATGTGTCATTTCAGAAAATACTTCTGAAAGCACAATGTATTTTTTTTACTGGTATTATTCTGTAACTTTACTTTTTTTTTTCTTTCTTTTTTTTTATTAGTTGGAGGCTAATTACTTCACAACATTTCAGTGGGTTTTGTCATACATTGACATGAATCAGCCATGGATTTACATGTATTCCCTGTCCCCATCCCCCCTCCCACCTCCCTCTCCACCCGATTCCTCTGGGTCTTCCCAGTGCACCAGGCCTGAGCACTTGTCTCATGCATCCCACCTGGGCTGGTGATCTGTTTCACCATAGATAATATACATGCTGTTCTTTCGAAACATCCCACCCTCACCTTCTCCCACAGAGTTCAAAAGTCTGTTCTGTACTTCTGTGTCTCTTTTTCTGTTTTGCATATAGGGTTATCATTACCATCTTTCTAAATTCCATATATATGTGTTAGTATGCTGTAATGTTCTTTATCTAACTTTACTTTTATTTCACAGTTTCTCTTGGGCATCTTGCTCATACTTTATAGTAGTCCCCATGTTTTATTTATTCATTATCACGAGTGACTATCACATACTTAGCCATTCTTACATTAGTGAATGTTTAGATTATGTTTCTCTTTTTGTCATAACAACCAATGCTATGAGTAATTACCAACTTTATACACATTCACATGGACACTTATTTCAGTATTTAGAATCTTTAACATATTTGAAATGGGACTATGAATATTTTATAATTTGATGGATACTGAGAGCTTATAATGGTGAGGGTATCCATTTCTCTGCATCTCTATGAATACCAACGTTATTAAGTTTTCTTAATCACATTTTGTTACTGGTAGTTTTTTTAAGAAGTAACTCATTTTAGAAAGTGAAGTGAAGTTTTACATCTTTACCAGTGAAGTACATCTTTCCATATGTCTGTTGGCTATTTGTATTTCTTTTTGCCCATTTGAAAATTAATTTATGGTGTATTTTTATATTATAGACAGTAATATTTTGTCTATTATGTGTATAACATGCTTTATTCTAGAATGTCGGTTTATAACTTATTAATGATCATTGCTCTATAGAAGACTAAAATTTCTATACAATCACAACTGTATGCTCTCTGTTTTCTGTTAATTTCTGTGCTTAGATACACTTCCCCACATCAATATCATTAAAATAGTTCCCCATATTCTGTTTCATAATTTTCATTTTTTGCAAAATAAATATGTGTAAAGTATATAATGCAATGATCTGATATTCATAAATGTTGTGAAGTGATCACCACAACCAAGTTAATTAACACATTCAACACATCTATCACCTCACAGAGTTACTGTGAGTGTTTGTGTGTGTGTAGATACTTAAGGCCTACCTTATGAGTAAATGTCAAGTATACAATGCAGTATTGTCAACTATAGTCAGTATGGTGTACATTGCTTCATCAGAATTTCTTCATCTTATAACTAAATGTTTGTACCCTTTAAGGAACATCATGTCATTATGCCCAGTCCCCAGATCCTGGCAACTACCATTCTGCTATTTCTGAGTTTTATATTTTGGGCGGTCATTTTTAGATTCCACATACGAGTGATACCCTAAAATATTTGTCTTTCCCTGTCTGCCCTGTTTCACATAGCATAATGCCTTCCAGGTTTATCCATGTAGTTGCAAATGACAGGATTTCCTTGTTTTTCTTTTTTTTTTTTAATGGTGGAATAATACTCTATTGTATTAGAGTATTATTGTTTTAGAGTATACACACATACCACATTTCCTTTATTCATTGTTGACCTAAAACAATTGGACTGCCAGATAATTTCTTCAGCACAGTTGGGTTTATTGGGGATCAGCAGAGGATTGCACTTTGAGGTTTACCACCATGGTCAGCCACATGCAAGTCCCTGCACAGCAAGGAGAAGAGAACACTTCTATGGAAGGGAAAACAAAGTTGTGAGAGCTATAGTAAACAAAAAATTCATGGCTTTTCATTGGCTGAATACTTGCCAGGAAAGGAGAGGAATCCTTATTCTTCTTATTGGACTCTGCTATTGTTTCAGGGCACGAAAGTTCCCCCTTCTTGTCTCCCGACTCCTATTTAATTGAGATTTCTATTTTTTTCTTCTTTCTTCCTTTTGATCAAGACCTTTCTCTGAAAGCAGCATTGATCGAGAGTCAGGTTTTCCAGTTTCAGTAGCTTTCTGTCCCTTAATGCTAGGAAGGACTTTTCCTGGGTGTAGTGTCTGCCGAGGATAAGTATACTGATTAGAAACCTATTGAGGACACATGCAAGTAAAAAAGAGAGAGGGGAAGGACACCTCTCAGGGACTTTTTATCTAAAGTTTATATGTTATCAAGATCCTAGATCTTTGTGATCATCTAAAGCGGTATGTCATCATCAAAGATTTGATGATAAATTTCCAACAGGCCTGATCTGGATATCCTGGGATATCCTGTATCTCTTGTTACATTTTTCAACTTAGGCTGTTTCTCCTGATTTTATATATAATATGTATATACACACCCTTGCTTTCTTTTCATTTCCATTTTAGTGGAATACTTGTTGCCATCCGTTCACTTTTACTTCATGTGTATCCTTAAAACTAAAATGAGACTCTCATAGGCAGCATGATTGGGTCTTGTTTTTTATCCGTTTAGCTACTATCTTTAGAGAATTTAATCAATTTATACTTAAAGTAATTATTGGTAGATGGGGATGGCTTATTTTTGCCATCTTGTTTCTGTTTTGTAGTGTCTGTCTTCCTTTCATGCTATCTTTCTTCATCATGTGATGATTTTCATAGTGGTATACTTTGATTCCTTTATCTTTTGTATATCTGTTGTATGTTTTTGTTGTACGTTTTTGCTGTGTGCTTATCATAATACATCTTATAGTTATGAGTCTATTTTAAGATGATAACAGCTTAACTTCATTTATATATAAAAATTCTGCTTAAAAAAAAAAATTCTGCTTTTTTACTTCCCTCGTCCCCATTTTATGCTTTTGATGTCACAATCTGTATCTTCTTATATTGTGTGTCCGTTAGCAAATTATTGTAGCTATATTTATTTTTTAATGCTTTGGTCTTTTTATACTAGAGTTAAGTGATTTACACACCACTATTACAGTATTACAGTACTCTGAGGTTGACTATATAGTTAGTTTTACTAGCAAATTTTATACTTTCATGTATGTTTATGTTACTGATTAGCATGTTTTCATTTCAGCTTGAAGGACTCTCTTTAGCATTTCTTATAAGGCAGGTCTAGTGATGATGACTCCCTCAACTCTATTTGTCAGGGAAATATTTGTCTTTCTCACCTTCATCTGAAAGACAGCTTTGCTAAGTGAAGTATTCTTAGATGGCAGATTCTTTTATTTGAGCACTTTTAGGTATCCCAGTCTCTCCTGGCTTGCAAGGTTTCTGTTGAGAAATCTGTTGATAGCCTTAAAGGGGTTCCCTTATATGAGATGATTTTTTGTTTTCAAAGTTCATTTTTTGCTTTTGATGGATTTATTATATTTAGTGAATTTGCAGTGTGTTTGTGGAGTTACCTATGAGCTTCATGTACTTGAATGTCCATATCTCTCTCCAGAGTTTGCAGGTTTTCAGCTGGTATTTCTTAAATAAAATTTCTGCTCTACTTATATAATTATTCATGGAAATTTTCATCTGAACACTCAGATTTTTCTTTAGCTCAAGGGATATTCTCTCTCCCTCTCTTTTTTGCTTTAGCCTCTCTTTTTTAAACATCTATTATTACATTTATCATATTTTTAATTTCTTTTTTCTCTTCTCAGAATTTCATGAATGCATCTTCAACACAACTTTCGGTTGTGTATACTGCTATTTGACCTTCTTTTGAGGTTTTAAATTTGGCAAATACATTTTTTTCATTATCTCTGAAAGCTCTATTTTATTACAGATTGTTTTATTTGTATGGATGCAGTGTTCTCTTAAGCATCTGTGAAGATAATTGGAACTTTCATTTAATACACTTATTACTTATATTAACACTTTCTTGAGAGTTCAGTTCATTTGCTCATTTATCTTGGTGTTTTTCTTTCATCCTGTTTGTTTCTCATGATTTGGTTGTACACTGATATTCTAAGTTAGTTACTAGATTTATTTGTATCCATAGTTATTGTTGGGATCTTTGGTGATTATAATACTTACCTACCAGGCCTCTCCCTTACATGCAATTGCTCACTACAGAATTCTGTTGTGACTGACAGGTTTCTGGACATATGGGAACCCATCCATACACCCCCACTTCCACTCTTGACTGCGAAAGTCAGGAAGGAGCTGCAGTGGTGGAAAAATAATTTAGTGATTTCACTACTCTTCTAAGAGGCCTTCCCCTCACTACTCTTTTTTTTTTTTTTTTTAATCTCTGGATTTGTGTGTGCCCCTGAACTTCCTTATACTTCTAACTTTCATATTTATACTGCCTTACTTCTCTTGCCAAACCCAAAATCCATATGAGAAGGCCTTTTATACTACAAAGCTTTGTTAAGAAGTGAAATATTGTCTTTACAATGGGCAATAAAACAAGCAGTCTTGTACCTCTTGTCAATCTAACACAAACTGTGGAGAATAAGAACAGGATCTATGCTGTCCACACTGTGTTCACTGCAGTGTCTGGAACACAGTAGGTGTGCCATAAAAGTTTAGTAAATTTTTAGGCACAAATATTTAGAAAATTTGTAAAACAACTTTTGTGGAACTAAAAATATTTATATGCTTTACCCAAAAACTTTTATTCTAGAAATTTATCCTAAGGAACTACTCAGAAATGCTTAGAGTTTTAAGTACAAGGATGTTCATGTTATTTATAATTGTGAAAAATAAAAATAACTCAAAAGTTACAGTCATGCTTATCTAAAGCATAATATATGTATGTGATTGAATATTTAATAAATATTCTTTTTATTATTTATTTCTCCAGAGGTCATATTTAGCAGTCAGTAAAACCCATTTTATCTTAACCAAAGAAGAGCATTTTGATATACGTTAAATAGAATGACTATAAATCATACCTTTTAAATTTCCATCATTTTTAGTAATTTTTATCTAATTTAGTAATTTTTTGGTAGAACTTAGTAATTTTTATCTAACAGCTTTATTTATATATTAATTTATTTAAAATATAAGAACAAATAAGTGGAGGTTCATTCTGATATAATTATAGTATAATGAACAGTCAGTTAATAGAGAATATTTTTGTTTTATTCCAGAAAACAGCTTCTTGAACATGGTGAGGTAAAGCTTTCATCTTAATCTCTGCTAGTTTTGTGTATTATATTTAAGTTCAAGGATATTCACAAAGGTATAACCTTGTTGCAGGTACACCATCAGCAGTGCTAAAATGGTTCAGTACTGGTAGTAAATTTCTGATGATCCTTCCCACTTTTTATGCTGCTCTCAATTTTGAAGAGTGGTAAGGACTTGACAACCAGAAAGTTGATTTATGACCACCCAGTATGATTAAATTACTTTCATTCGTTCATTCATTCAACAATAATAAATATTAATTTCTAGCCTGCTGAGCCAATCAGCTATGGGCTATCAGGGTAGGTACTGTGACTGGTGACTTTGCCACATACAGACTTGATGGTCAATCAGTTATAATCTTAGCAGTGTTATAGGATACAACAGATGGTATAGCAGTGTTTCTGCTCTCAGATACATCTAATTTTTCAATGGAAAACAAAACAGGATAGTCTTTTTTTATGGTGCCAAATTGTTTTGTGATAAGAGAAAGATCAGCATGGGCTAGAAATATGATTTCCTAAGTCATAGAAGTTTGAGTCTTAAGGGACAGGTCAAATTTACATGAAAGGACAACTGATTGTGAACTTAATAGGAATAACTTATGATGATAAACAATATGTTTTGAATAGTTACTATGTGCCATGTACTGTGCTGTTTGAGTCTCATAATATTATTCCTACTTTGCGAATAAGAAAATTATGTTAATTATATGATATTAGCTTTTAAAGATAAATGATAACATCAAAATGACTTAACTCAGTGGAAGTTTAATTCTTTGCTCACATAAAGTTAAAACCAGAGTTTCGGATTAGCAGGTGGTTCTCCAGCAAGCAGTGTTTCAGGGACCCAGATTCCTTCCCTCTATGGTTCTGCCATCTTTAACATGTGGTTTTCAGGCTTGATTTGTACAAGACAGCAAAGAAAAAAGAACACTGCACACTGGAGGCTTTGTAAGAGCTAGCCCTGGAAAAGATAGATAAATATCGCTTCCTGCTCATAGCCAGAACTCAGACGTGTGGCCACACCTGACTGCCAGTGAGGCTGGGAAGTGGGATCTTGCTGTGTTTCTAGGAATAAGAGCAAAGAGTCTCTGCTAAGAACTGGAGACCTAAGGTCTCACAGCGAATTTGCAGTAGATCTTGAATTTATCCACTACCAGTCCATTTCCAGTGCTCTCAGAGGAGCAGTCAGCACTTTACTGCTTCCTGTGTGCCAGGTATTTTGGTTGGGGGGGTAGTTAATTACGTACTTTAATACTTTCATTCTCACAACAACCCACTGATGTAAATACTATTACTTTTTATTTCACAGGTTAAAATAAGTGTGGCAAAGAGATGATCAGTAACTTGCCTAAAGTCAGAAAGCTAGAGTGACCTGAGCTTTGTAGAGCCAAGTACTATGAATCCAGGCAGTGTAGCAACAAAAATCTATGCTGTTTGTCATTCACTCTGCAACCACCTAATTCCATACAGTATTCCTTAAGTTTCTGCCTCCCTTTTTCACGTTAGTTTGCTACCTTCTCATTGTCTTTCATTTCTCCATTTATTCTTATTTTGCCCACTTTTCTCTTTTGTGTTAATTCTGTATATTTATCCATTCAATCTTTATTATGTGCCTACTATACACCAGGTTTCTATTTCTATGGAAATGAAGGTATATGGTAGAAGGAAAAAATGAGAACATATAAGTATATGTGCAATGACAAAGGGAGACATAAAAGTAGTACAGAAGAAGTGATTAAATCTGTGTGGAGGGGATGTGGTAGTTGGAAAAAGGTTTTTAAAATGTATATAGAGGAACAGCTAGCTGAAGACAAAGGATGCATGTGTGCAAGAAAGACAGAAGGTAATAAATTTATCTGGTTTAGCTCAGTTCAGTCACTCAGTTGTGTCTGACTCTGTGACTCCATGGACTGCAGCAGGCCAGCCTTCCCTATCCATCACCAACTCCCAGAGCTTGCTCAAACTCATGTCCACTGAGTCAGTGATGCCATCAAACCATCCCATCCTCTGTTGTTCCCTTCTCCTCCTGCCTTCAATCTTTCCCAGCATCAGGGCCTTTTCCAGTGAGTCAATTCTTCGCATCAGGTGGCAAAAGTATTGAAGCTTCAGCTTCAGCATCAGTCCTTCCAATGAATATTCAGGATTGATTTCCTTTAGGATTGTCTGGCTTGATCTCCTGGCCAACTCTCAAGAGTCTTCTCCAACATCACAGTTTAAAAGTATCAGTTCTTTGGCACTCAGCTTTCTTTATGGTCTAGCTCTCACATCCATATATGACTACTGGAAAAACCATAGCTTTGACTAGACAGACCTTTGTCCGCAAAGTAATGTCTCTGCTTTTTAATATGCTCTCTATGTTTGTCATAGCTTTTCTTCCAAGGACCTTTAATTTCATGGCTGCAGTCACCATCTGCAGTGATTTTAGAGCCCAAGAAAATAAAGTCTGTCATTGTTTCCATTTTTTCCTTATCTAGTTGCCATGAAGTGATGGGACTGCATGCCCTGATCTTAGTTTTCTGAATGTTGAGTTTTAAACCAGCTTTTTCACTCTCCTCTTTCACTTTCATCAAGAGGCTCTTTAGTTCTTCTTTGTTTTCTGCCCTAAGGGTGGTGTCATCTGCATATCTGAGGTTATTGATATTTCTCCCTGCAGTCTTGATTCCAGCTTGTGCTTCATCCAGCATGGCATTTTGCATGATGTACTCTGCATATAAGTTAAATAAACAGGGTGACAATATACAGCTTTGACATACTCCTTTCCCAATTTGGAACCAGTCTGTTGTTCCATGTCCTATTCTAACTGTTGCTTCTTGACTTGCATGCATGTTTCTCAGGAGGCAGGTTAGATGGTCTGGTATTCCCATCTCTTTCAGAATTTTCCACAGTTTATTGTGATCCACACAGTCAAAGGCTTTGGCATAGTCAGTAAAGCAGAAATAGATGTTTTTCTGGATTTCTGTTTTTTCAGTGATCCAACAGATATTGGCAATTTGATCTCTTGTTCCTCTGCCTTTGGTAAATCCAGCTTGAACATCTGGAAGTTCTCATTCACATACTGTTGAGGCCTAGTGCTAGTGTGTGAGATGAACGCAATTGTGCAGTAGTTTGAACATTTGTTGGCATTGCCTTTCTCTGGGACTGGAATGAAAACTGACCTTTTCTAATCCTGTGGCTACTGTTGAGTTTTCCAAATTTACCTATAGATATAAGGCAAATCAGTGTTGCTGATGGATAAAAAGACAAGAAGGTCAGAAACGTAAGCAGCATTAGACTGTGGGAGCTTTGTATGCACAGAAGCTGGACTTTATTAGGACCTTGTTGTTAAGTTGGTGATGGTATGGTCAGTTCTGAGTTTTAAATACTTTAGTCTGTTGGCAGTAAAGAAGATATATATATATTTTTTTGAAAGGCAATTAGAAATCAAGCTGACCAAAAAGAGGACAGTGATAGAAAATCTCTAATTTTTTAAACCGAAGTGGGTATGTTAAACTCCTGATACATAAGCAGATAAGAGATGTAAATTTCTAAAAATAGTAGATCTCATAGAAGGAGATGATAGCTTTCTGGGCAGTACCAATGTGAAGTCTTTTGTCTTCCTGGAACCTAATCCTACTTCCACTTGTAATCCACACTTGATAAATCTCTTTGGTTTGGGATGGAACTGTTTTCACCTTAGAGATGACAGGGTATGAGAGGCACAAACCTTGACAAACTCTGAATGTGATATGATAACAAAAGGTTGTACATTCCAGCTTGTTTCAAAATTAGGTGAGAATTCCTTAGGATAATTTTTTCACCAGGGAGTAAGTTCTAAGTTCCTTGCTTTGTGCCAACCCTCTGAAACAGGGACAGTCTGCAAATCTCAACTCACTAAATGAACCCCTGGGTTACCTCCCTACTGTCATGATATTATTAAAGTTTGTTAGATTAATGGAGTCTATTGTGATTTTTTTACTCATAATTTAATGTACTTGTGTTTTATTTATTCCATCAAATTAGTTTCTTTTAGCCAACTTTTCTATGTTACGAGCTTAGAAATTAGTGAAGGAATACATAGTAATTCACAGGAAAGAAAAAGAAAGAGATTTAGAAACTATTTGATTCCAGAATATAATAATACTGTGAAGAACTTGTGAAAAGATAGGCTAGGGAGAGATAACATTTAGAATTAACTCCTGAATATTCTTTTGACCTACTCATACCTCATTTTGAGCATGACAGTCAGTATTGCATCAGCCTTCATTTTTGTCTAGTCCCTAGTTTATTATATTATGTGATTACTTTATATTAGATGCTTCATATTTGTCCATTTTATTTTGTGTTTTATATTATAAACAAAGTTTTTCTGTTATAACCAAAGGGCTTTATATGGCATACAGCCGAAGGCATATGTCATAACATACAACTTATTTGGAACTATTCAGTTGAAAAAGTGAAGTGATACAGAATTTGGGGGAGGAATTACTTCTTTTGAGAAACTGGTATTAAGTAATATATTTTGGGAATCTGTACACTTCTGTATTCACAGATTATTAGAACTATATTGTTGAATAGTTTGGAGACAAAGTATAAGTTAATAATGCAAAATCATAATTACAGTGTTTAGATAATCGAGAACTGAGATGCACCAATAGGTGTGGAAGTTACAGGAAAACATTAGTTCAGTTTTAGAAAAGATTTTCTCACATATATACAGCATATATCTTTGTAATAGGTACTCCTATGGCATATTTCTATTCTGGAAATGGTGAATATTCTGTTCATAGATTTATAGAAGTGATCCCTGTTTTGGGTAGTTGATTAAAGTAGATAGCTCACATAATCTACCAATCTGTGATTTAGTGGCCCTCCAAAAAAGGACCTATTCAGGTGTGAAATGTGTAGGTTTCTTTTTTTTCTCCAAAACATGATTCAGATTTTGTCCAAGGGTGATTCTGACTAAAGGAAAATGAAGGGTTGATTTTGAAATAAATGTTCCATATTCCAAACTTGGGTTCAAGAATTATTTTTAAAAATTAAAGATTGCATTTTAAACATCATTTTAAAAATGGAAAAAATAGCTTTAAGTACAATTTTTGTGATTCTGTTTATTTTTATTTTAATTGGAGGCTAATTACTTTACAACATTGTGGTCCTTTTTGCCATACATTCACATGAATCAGCCATGGGTGTACATGTGTTCCCCATCCTGACCCTCCTTCCCCCCTCCCTCCCCATCTCATCCCTCATGGTCGTCCCAGTGCACCAGCCCTGAGCATCCTGCCTCATGCATCGAACCTGGACTAGTGATCTGTTTCACATATGACATGTTTCAATGCTATTCTCTCAAATCGTACCACCCTTGCCTTCTCCCACAGAGTCCAACAGTCTGTTCTTTACACCTATGTCTCTTTTGCTGTCTCGCATATAGGGTCATCATTACCGTCTTTCTAAATTCCATATATATGCATTAATATACTATATTGGCATTTTTCTTTCTGCCTTACTTCGCTCTGTATAATAGGCTCCAGTTTCATCCACCTCATTAGAACTGATTCAAATGTATTCTTTTTAATAGCTGAGTAATATTCCATTGTTATATATACCACAGTTTTCTTATCCATTCATCTGCCAATGGACATCTCAGTTCAGTTCAGTCGCTCAGTCTGTCCGACTCTTTTTAACCCCATGAACCGCAGCATGGCAGGCCTCCCTGTCCATCACCAACTGCCAGAGTCTACCCAAACCCATGTCCATTGAGTCGATAATGCCATTCAACCATCTCATCCTCTGTCATCCCCTTCTCCTCCTGCCCTCAATCTTTCCCAGCATCAGGGTCTTTTCCAATGAGTCAGCTCTTCGTACCAGGTGGCCAAAGTATTGGAGTTTCAGCATCAGCATCAGTCTTTCCAATAAACACCCAGGACTGATCTGCTTTAGGATGGACTTGTTGGATCTCCTTGCAGTCCAAGGGACTCTCAAGAGTCTTCTGCAACACCATAGTTCAAAAACAACAATTCTTCAGTGCTCAGCTTTCTTTATAGTCCAACTCTCACATCCATGCGTGACTACTGGAAAAACCATAGCCTTGACCAGATGGACCCTTGTGGACAAAGTAATGTCTCTGCTTTTTAATATGCTATCTAAGTTGGTCATAACTTTCCTTCCAAGGAGTAAGCGTCTTAGTTTCATGGCTACAATCACCATCTGCAGTGATTTTAGAGCCCAGAAAAATAGTCAGCCACTGTTTCCACTGTTTCCCCATCTATTTCCCATGAAGTGATGGGACCGGATGCCATGATTTTAGTTTTCTGAATGTTAAGCTTTAAGCCAACTTTTTCACTCTCCTCTTCCACTTTCATCAAGAGGCTCTTTAGTTCTTCTTCACGTTCTGCCATAAGGGTGGTGTCATCTTCATATCTGAGGTTATTGATATTACTACCGGCAGTCTTGATTCCAGCTTGTGCTTCCTCCAGCCCAGCATTTCTCATGATGTACTCTGCCTATAAGTTAAATAAGCAGGGTGACAATATACAGCCTTGACGTACTCCTTTTCCTGTTTGGAACCAGTCTGTTGTTCCATGTCCAGTTATAACTGTTGCTTCCTGACCTGTATACTGATTTCTCAAGAGGCAGGTCAGGTGGTCTGGTATTCCCATCTTTCAGAATTTTCCACAGTTTATTGTGATCCACACAGTCAAAGGCTTTGGCATAGTCAATAAAGCAGAAATAAA
The DNA here is from genome assembly GCF_019320065.1 of Cervus canadensis. Taxonomy (NCBI): domain Eukaryota; kingdom Metazoa; phylum Chordata; class Mammalia; order Artiodactyla; family Cervidae; genus Cervus; species Cervus canadensis. Next base: position 58,465,236 of record NC_057388.1, read on the forward strand.
TGTTTTTCTGGAACTCTCTTGCTTTTTCGATGACCCAGTGGATGCTGGCAATTTGATCTCTGGTTCCTCTGCCTTTTCCAAAACCAGCTCGAACATCTGGAAGTTAACGGTTCACGTATTGCTGAAGGCTGGCTTGGGGAATTTTGAACATTACCTTACTAGCATGTGAGATGAGTGCAATTGTGTGGTACTTTGAGCATTCTTTGGCATTGCCTCTCTTTGGGATTGGAATGAAAACTGACCTTTTCCAGTCCTGTGGCCACTGCTGAGTTTTCCAAATTTGCTGACATATTGAGTGCAGCACTTTCTTTTAGGATTTGAAATAGCCCAACTGGAATTCCACCACCTCCACTAGCTTTGTTCGTAGTGATGCTTCCTAAGGCCCACTTGACTTCACATTCCAGGATGTCTGGCTCTGGGTGAGTGTGAGTGATCACACCATCATGATTATCTGGGTCGTGAAGATCTTTTTTGTATAGTTCTTCTGTGTATTCTTGCCACCTCTTCTTAATAGCTTCTGCCCTCTGTTTGGTCCATACCATTTCTGTCCTTTATTGAGCCCATCTTTGCATGAAATGTTCCCTTGGTATCTCAAATTTTCTCGAAGAGATCTCCAGTCTTTCCCATTCTATCGTTTTCTTCTATTTCTTTGCACTGATCATTGAGGAAGGCTTTCTCATCTCTCCTTGCTATTCTCTTGAACTCTGCATTCAAATGGGAATATCTTTCCTTTTCTCCTTTGCTTTTTGCTTCTCTTCATTTCACAACTATTTGTAAGGCCTCCTCAGACAGCTGTTTTACTTTTTTGCATTTTTTTTTCTGGGGATGGTCTTGATTGCTATCTCCTGTACAATGTCACGAACCTCCGTCCATGGACATCTAGGTTGCTTCCATGTCCTGGCTATTGTAAACAGGCTGTGATGAGCGTTGACGTGCATGTGTCTCTTTCATTTCTGTGTATGCCCAGCAGTGGGATTGTTGAGTCATATGCCATTCTGTTTGAAATATCAAGTATATGTTTCTGATTATAAGAATAGCACGTTTTTAAAATTTGAAAAATCAGAAAAATTACCATTTAGAAATAATCTCTGTAAACTTTTTAGGTATACTCTCTTATAGCCTTTCCCCCTGTGCATATATATTATATACACACATAAATGGTTTTCACACAATTAATATTATTTTGTAAATATAGAATTTTATATTCTGAACACTTTTGTTCAGTTGCTAAATCGTGTCAGACTCTGCAATCCCGTGGACTGCAGTATGCCAGATTTCCCTATCCTTCACCATCTTCCAGAGTTTGCTCCACTCATGTCCCATCATGTTGGTGATGCCATCCAACCATCTCATACTCTTGTTATCCTCTTGTCCTCCTGCCTTCAATCTTTCCTAGTATCAGTATCTTTTCCAGTGAGTCGGCTCTTCATGTCAGGTGGTCACTGAAGCTTCAGCATCAGTCCTTCCAAGGAATATTCAGGATTGATTTCCTTTAGGATTGACTGGTTTGATCTCCTTGCTGTCCAAGGGACTCTCAGCATCTTCTTCAGCACCACAGTTGAAAAACATCAATTCTTCAGCATTTGACCTTCTTTATGGTCCAACTGTCACATCTGTACATGATTACTGGAAAAACCATAGCTTTAACTATATGGACCTTTATGGCTATGCTTTTGAATATGCTGTCCAAGTTTGCCATGGCTTTTTTTTTGCAAGGAGCAAGCGTCTTTTAATTTCATGGCTGCAGTCACCATCTGCAGTGATTTTTGGAGCCCCCAAAAATAAAGTCTGTGACTGTTGCCATTTTTTCCCCATATATTTGCTATGAAGTAATGGGACCATATGACATGATCTTTGTTTTTGAAAACTGTTCCACACCATTAAATAGTCTTCCAATATATTAATGTCTATATACATGTGATAACGGAGCTTCTCTGGTAGCTCAGATGATAAAGAATCCGCCTACAATGCAGGAAATGCAGGAGACCTGGCTTTGATTATTGCCTTGGGAAGATCCCCTGGAGAAGAGAATGGAAACCCACTGCAGTTTTCTTGCCTGGAGAATCCCATGGACAGAGGAGCCTGGGGGGCTACAGTACATGGGGTCGCAAAGAGTCAGACACAGCTGAGGAACTAACACTAATTTTCACATGTGAAAATGCTATAATTTACTTAGTCTTCTACATTGTTTATTTAGTTTGTTTCTATTTCTGGTGTGAAAAATTCACTTCAGTTACCATCTTTGTACAAGTATTTTTATGTTTTGATTATTCCCTTAAATACCTAGAACCAAAATTTAGGTTGGTTTGGTTCTAGGATCATGGCTAGACCCTATCCAAGTTTGACTCTTTTCTAGGATCTTGATAAATATTGCTAAATTACAGAAATATACTGATTATTACAGTGTGTGGTTTCATGGCATATTCTCTAATACTCAATTTAATATTTGTCAATTTTATAGATGAAAACATTATTTTTACTGTTTCCCTTGTTTTAATATTAGTGGTTTAGAATATGAATATTTAGTTACTTTTACTTGTATTAATTCTTTGTCCATTTATGTACTGAGGAGTTTGATATTTTATGAATATGTCTATTAGAAAAGTTTTGTTGGAAAACTTAGCTCAGTGAAACTCCATCTTAATCAAAATGGGGTGTCCTACTGATGGTACAAATATTTATACAATTCCACTACTTCTAAAATAATCTAAATTGTGTTATGATTTTTGTTGCTGACTGAATATCACATATTTGTGAAGCATCCCACATTTTTAAGTCTCTGTGACTCCCTTTCTCACCTGGTATAGGTCCTTGCTCAAATACCACCTTTTTGAGGAGTTCCGCTCTGATGATCCTAAGTACACTTGCAGCTTCTGCCTGTGACCTCACCCCACACCCTGCACTTCAGTCTTCTTTTCAGCTCTTCTTCCTTTTCCATTATATTTACCACTTTCTGAAAGACTGTTTAATAGGTTTTGTTATTTGATACGTCTATTCAATTTTCTGTCTCTCCTTACTAAATGTACTAAGATGTGAGTCTCATGAGGACAGGAATTGCTCAGTGTAGTTTTAGCACCCTACTGTATCCAAAGCACTCAGAACAGTACCTGGCATATAGCAGGCATTTGATAAATCTTTGTTGAGTGAATGAATGAATATTAATAGATGTATTACTGAGGTAAAAGATCCTTGTCCTAGTGAATAACAATAGTTTTAATATACTTTGTTGTACATATACTAATTTTAAAATATAAAGTGAAAATTAATTTTGTTTTGTGTTTTTATAGCTAATTTTTCACACATTGCAGTTGCTTGCATTTACTTCCCTTGCCATTTTAATTATGAGGCTGAAACTCTTTTTGACACCTCACATGTGTGTTATGGCTTCCCTGATATGTTCTCGGCGGGTAAGGTTTCATTCTTTTATAACTACTCTATAACACTATAGCAACTACAATGTAGTTAATCATGGTTTTGCTCACTAATTTAAAACGTAAAAGCACTCAGTGTTTTTTATCTTAAGTGATTTAAAGTACTAGTTTGTGATTCATTATAGCATAGTGAAAGTGAAGTTGCTCAGTCGTGTCTGACTCTTTGCGACCCCATGGACTGTAGCCTACCAGGTTCCTCCGTCCATGGGATTTTCCAGGCAAGAGTACTGGAGTGGGGTGCCATTATAGCATAAGAAAAGCAAATTCAAGTAGCTTTGAAATTTATTCCTAGATTTTAGCTGATAATTCTGTGACTTTCCCCTCTATTAGTATTCTCACTAATATAGTTTTTGAAATTGAGGTCAGTGTAACAGCTTCACAGCCCATCAGAACTATCCTCAAGTGCTCTTGTGGTACTAGAGAAGATGCAGTGCAATTGCTGTAGTATTGTCCTGTTGGGCTTGGATAATTGGTGGAAAAATTATCAATTTCTAGGGTTCTGTTACTGTAGCTCATATGCAAGACAGCTAGATAAAGTAGCTAGAATTTTGGGACCAAGTTACTTCTGGAGACCCCTTACTTGGTTTTGATTAAAAATGTTTTGCCTTAGAATATCATAATACTTAAATTCCTGAGAGGATAAAAATTGTCAGTACTAATGGTGTTTCCCTAGATATTCAAGATGTCCATAAAAGACATCCAGATATTACAGGATTTTAGTTCGGGGATATGTCAGAATTATGATTTGCTAACCTTAACTCCTGATGCTGAAGCTGAAACTACAGTACTTTGGCCATCTTATGCGAAGAGTTGACTTATTAGAAAAGACCCTGATGCTGGGAGGGATTGGGGGCAGGAGGAGAAGGGGACGACAGAGGATGAGATGGCTGGATGGCATCACTGACTCAATGGACATGGGTTTGAGTAGACTCTGGGAGTTGGTGATGGACTGGGAGGCCTGGCATGCTGCGATTCATGGGGTGGCAAAGAGTCGGACATGACTGAGCGATTAAACTGAGCTGAACTGAACTGAACCTTAACTCCTGGTTGTAAATCTGTACTGGAAGGATCAGGTATTTCTTGTTTAATTCTTTCAAGAGGAAAGTAAACTCCATTTTAACTGGATTATATAATTCTAAAATGTTTGCTGGTTTTAAATAATAGATAATTATTATATTCTGTATATTATTAGTATCAAATGGTAATCCATCTTGGTTTTGGTAGAAAGGTGAGAATATATTATTGACCCAATAGCACTGTTCATATAAGAATTATAAATAAATGGTTTCTTTCATTTCAGCTCTTTGGCTGGCTTTTTTGCAGAGTTCGTTTTATGCCTCTTATCCTCAGTCTTGTAACAGTAATGTCAATACAAGGTTATGCAAACCTCCATAATCAATGGAGCATAATAGGAGAATTTAATAATTTGCCCCAGGAAGAATTGATACAGTGGATCAAATACAATACCAGGCCAGGTATGTAGCTGTTTTGATTATATGTATAGCTAGCACACACACATACACTCACACACATTATATGTTGTTATACGTTTGTATATGTTGTACAGTTGTCATTTCACATATATATGTTTGTATATATACAATTATGACTATGCCAAAGCCTTCAACTGTGTGGATCACAATAAACTGTGGAAAATTCTGAAAGAGATGGGAATACCAGACCACCTGACCTGCCTCTTGAGAAACCTGTATGCAGGTCAGGAAGCAACAGTTAAAACTGGACATGGAACAACAGACTGGTTCCAAATAGGGAAAGGAGTACTTCAAGGCTGTATATTGTCACCCTGCTTATTTATATGCAGAGTACATCATGAGAAACGCTGGGCTGGAAGAAGCACAAGCTGGAATCAAGATGGCCAGGAGAAATATCAATAACCTCAGATATGCAGATGACACCACCCTTATGGCAGAAAGTGAAGAGGAACTAAAAAGCCTCTTGATGAAAGTGAAAGAGGAGAGTGAAGAAGTTGGCTTAAAGCTTAACATTCAGAAAACTAAGATCATGGCATCTGGTCCCATCACCTCATGGGAAATAGATGGGAAGACAGTGGAAACAGTGTCAGACTTTATTTTTTTGAACTCCAAAATCACTGCAGATGGTGATTGCAGCCATGAAATTAAAAGACGCTTACTCCTTGGAAGGAAAGTTATGACCAACCTAGATAGCATATTAAAAAGCAGAGACATTACTTTGCCAACAACAGTCCATCTGGTCAAGGCTATGGTTTTTCCAGTGGTCATGTATGGATGTGAGAGTTGGACTGTGAAGAAAGCTGAGCGCCGAAAAATTGATGCTTTTGAACTGTGGTGTTGGAGAAGACTCTTGAGAGTCCCTTGGACTGCAAGGAGATCCAACCAGTCTATCCTAAAGGAGATCAGTCCTGGGTGTTTATTGGAAGGACTGATGCTGAAGCTGAAACTCCAGTACTTTGGCCACCTCATGCGAAGGGTTGACTCATTGGAAAAGACCCTGATGCTGAGAGGGATTGGGGGCAGGAGGAAAAGGGGACAACAGAGGATGAGATCGCTGGATGGTATCACCAACTGGATGGGAATGGGTTTGGGTAGACTCCGGGAGTTTGTGATGGACAGGGAGGCCTGGCGTGCTGTGATTCATGGGGTCGCAAAGAGTTGGAGACGACTAAGCGACTGAACTGAACTGATATATACAATTTAAAAAAACATGCATTCATACCTTCACACATTTTTAGTGTGTTAACTGCAGTGTTCACCAAGTCAAATTTCCAAAAAGAAATGTTGTGTCCTCTTTAAACCCCTCCTGGGTACCTGTCAAAAAGAATGTTAATTCTATTTAGAGTTAATGATTGTTCACAAATTATATGCTATAACTCTGAGATTATTATTGTATTTTAATCATAACAGTGACAGCTCAAAGTAAAAAACCTTTAATGACAAACTTTCACACCATGTAACAGGCCACTGGAGAAACCAGTGTTGACTGTGGGGAGGTTAAGAACACCCCTCCCATTACTTCCGTCAGTGCATACCCTCTGCTCCATGTCTAGAAAACCAATCACATACAGAAGGGTTAAAATCTTAGACTTTTGGGTTTTTTCACTAACTCATCTCAAAAAGATGATTATACATGCTACTTTTAAATAGTATAAAAAATTCTTTTACTTTTTCTTACAGTCTTTTATCTAAGACCACCTCAAGCAGATTGATATTTACTTCATTTTTAAATACCTTTTCAGAGAATGAACATATTCTATGCTATTTTCTGCAACTACTCTATAGTCCTGTTCAAGACAGTTTTTTTTCTGGGTTAATTTCTTCACTACGATTTATTTAAATTTATCCTGTGACTCTTTGAGCCACTTTCCTCTTATTTGGTAGTCATCATTTTACTAATTAGCTATCGTTAAGGTAAACTCTTATAAACTTCAACTCAGATGTTTGGTCTGTGGCTTTCAAAGGGTGTAGATGACAGTGCCTCATCACTTAGACTCTGAGTCTTAGAGCTTCCAGGCTAGTTTAATCAGAATTTTTGAATTAATATTTTATTTTTTCCCTATAAGGTACAAGGTAGTTACTGCCTTTACTCTCTCTCACCCCTCACCACTTACACCTGTTTTTCCAAAGCTTTAAAAAGTATCTGTTCTTTTCATGTTTGCTTGCATCTTTTATCCAGTGTTTGTCTTGGGTTTTTGGCAAAAAAAGCCTATGTTTAGCAGCTTATCCTTCTAAGACAATTCCCACAAACTCCTACCTCATTTTTGCCTCTTCTTTGATCCTGCCAGTTTTTCTCATCTCTGTATTATGAGTTCTCTCATGGTTACCACCTGTTTTATTAAAAGAAGCTTGAGATACTATAGAAGGTGAGACTAAAACTTACATTCAGGTCTACCATGTGGCTTTGCGTAGTTTGTACAGAGCACAGAGGTGCTCAGTTGAGAGGACAAGTGGGAACTGTAATCCAGCTTGTGGGCCACTCACAAGTCATGTATTAGTGAGGTTCTGTCAGATCAGAGGGGATACTTTTTTCTAATACATGCGGTAGGCTAATTGGAGATTTAAATATATTATAGAAAAGATCCTGTGGTTTCCCTGTCATGCTCAAATTTGATGCCTTACTCCCAAGAGGAAAGAAGCAGCTAAGGAGTATTTCTCCCTTTCCTTCTGTTTCATAGACGGTTTCTTCTCCAGGGTTCCAGTTCTTGCTGGACAGGCTTCCCTAGTTTCTTCTGGATGACCCTGGTCCTAAACTTGGGTCGCTCTAGCCCAGAGTTTCTCAACTTTGATATTCGGGGCTACCCTTTACACTGGCAGAACAATATTTAGCAGCATTAGCAGCATTCCTTTCTTCTACCAATCAGTTATCAGTATTACCTCTCCCTTAATAGGGTGGTAACCAAAAATGTCTCCAGAAGTTGCCAGGAACAAAATTACTCCTGACAGAACTACTACTCTTGCCTAAGAGCTTTTCATCATTAATTATTAAATCTTACAGTAATAAAAATATGTTTACTTCAGTTTATTTATATATTTTTTAAATTTAAGGCATATGAAGAGATATAAATCCCTTAGAAGAAATGTAATAGCCCCCATAGTCAACAAAAGAGTCCAAAATGCAGTAGTTTGGTGTAGTCTCAAAAACAACAGAATGATCTCTGTTTGTTTCCAAAGCAAACCATTCAGTATCACAGTAATCTAAGTCTATGCACCAACCACTAATGCCAAGTAAGCTGAAGTTGAATGATCTGTGAAGACCTACAAGACCTTCTAGAACTAAAACCAAAAAAGATATCCTTTTCATCATAGGAGACTGGAATGCAAAAGCAGAAAGTCAAGAGATACCTGGAATAACAGGCAAATTTGGCCTTGGAGAACAAAATAAAGCAGGGCAAAGGCTAATAGAGTTTTGCCAAGAGAATGCATACACCATCTTCCAACATAGCAAACACCCTCTTGCAACACAAAAGAGACAACTCTACACATGGATATCACCAGATGGCCGGTACTGAAATCAGATTGATTATAGTCTTTGCAGCTGAAGATGGAGAAGCTCTGTACATTCAGAAAAACAAGACCAAGAGCTGACTGTGGCTCAGATCATGAACTCCTTATTGCCAAATTCAGACTTAAATTGAAGAAAGCAGGGAAAACCACTAGGCCATTCAGGTATGACCTAAATCAAATCCCTACAATTATGCAGTGGATGTGACAAATGGATTCGAGGGATTAGATCTGATAGAGTTCCTGAAGCACTATGGACAGAGTTTCATAACATTGTACAGGAGGTGGTGATCAAAACCATGCCCAAGAAAAAGAAATGCAAAAAGACAAAATGGTTCGCTGAGGAGGCCTTACAAATAGCTGAGAAAAAAAGAGAAGTGAAAGGCAAAGGAAAAAAGGAAAGATACACCCATTTGAATGCAGAGTTCCAAAGAATAGCAAGGATAGATAAGAAAGCCTTCCTAAGTGAACAATGCAAAGAAACAGAGGAAAACAATAGAATGGAAAAGACTAGAGATCTCTTCAAGAAAATTAGAGATACCAAGGGAACATTTAATGCAAAGATGCAGACAGTAAAGGACAGAAATGGTATGGACCTAACAGAAGCAGAAGATATTGAGAGGAGGTGGCAAGAATACACAGAAGAACTCTACAAAAAAGATTTAATGACCCAGATAACCATGATGGTGTGATCACTCACCTAGAGCCAGACATCCTGGAATGCAAAGTCAAGTAGGTCTTAGGAAGCATGACTATAAACAAAGCTTGTGGAGGTGATGGAATTCCAGTTGAGCTATTTCAAATCCTAAAAGCTGATGCTGTGAAAGTGCTGCACTCAATATGCCAGCAAATTTGAAAAACTCAGCAGTGGCTACAGCACTGGAAAAGGTCAGTTTTCATTCCAGTCCCAAAGAAAGCCAATGCCGTAGAATGCTCAAAGTACTACACAATTGCATGCATCTCACCTGCTAGCAAAGTAATGTTCAAAATTCTCCAGACCAGGCTTCATGAACCGAGAACTTCCAGATGTTAAAGCTGGATTTAGAAAAGACAGAGGAACCAGAGATCAAATTGCCAACATCCGTTGGATCATAGAAAAAGCAGAAGTCCAGAAAGGCATCTACTTCTGCTTCATTGACCATGCTAAATAAAGCCTATGGCTGTGTGGACCACAACAAAATATGGAAAATTCTTCAAGAGATGAGAATACTAAACCACCTAACCTGCCTCCTGAGAAACCTGTATGCAGGTCAAGAAGCAACAGTTAGAACTGCACATGGAACAATGGACTGGTTCCAAATTGGGAAAGGAGGACGTCAAAGCTGTATATTGTCACCCTGCTTATTTAACTTATGTGTAGAGCACATCATGCAAAATGCCGGGCCGGATGAAGTGCTAGCTGGAATCAAGATTGCTGGAAGAAATATCAATAACCTCAGATATGCAGATGACACCACCCTTAGGGCAGAAAGCAAAGAGGAACTAACAATCCTCTTGATGAAGGTGAAAGAGGAGAGTGAAAAAGTTGGCTTAAAACTCAGTGTTGGAAAAATGAAGATCATGGTATCCAATCAGGTCAAATACATGGGGAAAAAATGGAAACAATGAGAGACTTTATTTTGTTGGGCTCCAAAATCACTACAGATGGTGACTGCAGCCATGAAATTAAAAGACGCTTGCTCCTTGGAAGAAAAGCTATGATAGACCTAGACAGCATATTAAAAAGCAGAGACATTACTTTGCGGACAAAGGTCTGTCTAGTCAAAGCTATGGTTTTTCCAGTAGTCATATATGGATGTGAGAGCTAGACCTTAAATAAAGCTGAGTGCCGAAGAACTGATACTTTTGAACTGTGATGTTGGAGAAGACTCTTGAGTCTTGGCCAGAAGATCAAACCAGTCAATCCTGAGGGAAATCAATCCTGAATATTCATTGGAAGGACTGATGCTAAAGCTTCAATATGAAGCGTCAATACTTTTGCCACCTGATGCGAACAACTGACTCATTGGAAAAGACCCTGATGCTGGGAAAGATTGAAGGCAGGAGGAGAAGGGAATGACAGAGGATGAGATGGTTTGATGGCATCACTGACTCAATGGACATGAGTTTGAGCAAGCTCCGGGAGATGGTGAAGGACAGGGAAGCTGGTGTGCTGCAGTCCATGGGGTTGCAAAGAGTTGGACATGACTGAGTGACTGAACAGCAACAACAAATTCATTCAAAGTTACATTTAGAATGGTTAATTATATTTGAAAATAAATATTCAATTATTTCCAGTAGATCTGAGTAATATGCCTAGTTCTTATTGGTGGTTTTACTTTGCTAATTAAAAGTGATAATGATGTTCCTAATTATATAATCATTTATTATATGATTATAATAAATCATATTTATTTCTTTCCATTTGGTCTTTTTGTCTCTCAAGAAATACAACTAAAACTGAAGCCACACAGTAGATTTTGGTGTATCACTAGTTATAACCAGAAAGCAATGGATTTATACTGGTATTACTCCAGAAAGTACTACTAACATGTAATGAAATGGTTTGATGAAATGTATATATTTATAAAGTCAAACAAAAACTAAGAAGACTTAGTTATGAATATTTAAAAGTGATCTGAGGGAAGAAAACAATGCCTTCATCTGGCAAGTTCTCAGAATTACAGTTCATAACCCATGAAACTCACTTTAAAACATGTACCGTGAGACTTGCCCTTTATAAGTCTTCTAGTTCCTAGAACTTTAGACTATTGGAACAAGATATGAAATTTTACAGTTCTTCCCAGTCCTGTCTTTGTAGTGCTGTTAGTATAGCGCTTGAACAGGGCAGTGTGCTGTAGTGAAGTGGCTAAGAGGGTGGGCCCTGATAGTTCCTAGCTGTGCTATCTTGGGCTCATTGCTTTGCTGTCTCTTAGCTTCCTAATCTACAAAACAGGAATAACATAGAACCCACCCCCAAAGCTGTGCAAGTTAAATTGTATAATCACCAAGTGTATGGTACCAAGATAACATTTTAAAAAAGTTGGCTATTATTTTGTAGACCATCAGTAAATATTAAGTGAAAAAAAAAGAATGCTGTCAATGATTATTATTTTAACTGTACTTCATCTTTCTTGGGCTTCCCTTGGTAGCTCTTCTGGTAAAGAATCCGCCTGCAATGCAGGAAAGCCTGGTTTGATTCCTGGGTCAGGAAGATCCCCTGGAGAAGGGATAGGCTACCCACTCCAGTATTCCTGGGCTTCCCTGGCGGCTCAGACGGTGAAGAATCTCCCTGCGATGTAGGAGACCCGAGTTTGACTCCTGGGTTGGGAAGATCCCTTGGAGGAGGAAATGGCAATCTACTCTGGTATTCTTGCCAGAAAAATCCCGTGGACAGAGGAGGCTAGTATCTACAGTCCATGGGGTCGGAAAGAGTTGGACATGACTGAGCAACTAAGCACAGTACATCTTTCTTAATTGGGTTCAAATATTACAGATGATTAACCTTTGGTTTTCTTTAAAACATGTTGTTAAGAAATATAATCTTGTTTTCCAGATGCTGTTTTTGCTGGTGCCATGCCTACAATGGCAAGTGTCAAGCTTTCCACTCTTCACCCCATTGTGAATCACCCACATTATGAGGATGCAGACTTGAGGTGGGCAACTGATAGAACACTACAACCCGACACACCAATGACTTCTACTGACTTATAGGAATAGGGAAAATTTTTATATACACATACACATTCTTTCATCCTCATGTTCATTTTAAAGTTAAAAAGTAATAACAATTCAGAAATTACAACATATACCTGTTAAAGCAACCTTAATAAATTGCTGAAAACTGAAAAAAGCAAAACTGAATTTTGCTCAAAGTAAAAATAGATCACATTTATGACTAGCCTCTGTGTGTTTCTGTGGGTGTGTGTGTTCCAGTGACACTCCTAAGTAGTAGTAACAAGAAGGGAATAGACTTGGCTCATGGCCATCATTTGCCAACCCCCGTTCTAGATTCCACAGCCCCTCTGCCCGGTTTAAGAAACCACTCTTGATCTTACTGGTGGCCAATGATTAGCCTTTCTTCACAGGTAAAAAGAGTTTACGAAGTGCACTATGTTAAATGCTTTTATGAAAATATGGGTTGCTCTTTTGCTAGTTGATTATGGGAACTCTAGTTTCCACTGAAATCTGAAAGTTTTGTTTTCCTTAAGTGACTTTTAAAAATTATTTTAATCATCCTAGTAATTGGATAATCTTTTCCTTTTAATGTGACTTTGGTTTATTGTTAAAGGTAATATTTTAAATTATTTAAAGTTTTATGTTTGGTTTTGAAGATTGGGCATTCTGTATGCTTGAGTTCCTAAGAAAAGTCTAATGTATAATTGATCATTTATTTAGGATTTTATAAAAATTCCCATTTAGAACTAAATCATCTGTCTACCATATTTTGCTAAGCTTTCTGTCTCTCAAGCTTCTGTTAGGGTACTTTCTCTACCTGACCACTACTGTAGATGCCCACTGTCTGATTATTCTATTTACTATATTCAGCTTCAACTCATATGTCTTTCAGACCTTCTCTAAATGAAATTATCTACTGAAATCTGTATTTTCACTATATTTAGCCTCTATCTGAATTTCTCCCAGATTAGTTATTTTTTGAATTATGCAGAGCTAATTTTATATTCTGAACTATTATACTGCTACCTGTCTCTAGACTCTAAACTGGCTTATACACTGATAATCACTACCTGCAAAATTCAAATTTCTGTAAGTTTTAGAACATGTAAAATGTAAGTAAAATGTGGAAATTTCTATCCCCAAATAATTCATGCTGTTTGGGGTCATGTTAATCAGTGCTCCATCCAGTAAGCATTGGGGTTTTAATTTGGTAACAAAATTTCTCTAGTCAACTCTATTATCACTTATTTAGAAACTTTTTTTTAACTTGTTTGAATTTAAAGAGCTCGGACAAAAATAGTTTACTCCGCATATAGTCGAAAATCTGCAAAAGAAGTGAGAGATAAGTTGGTGGAGTTACATGTAAATTACTACATTTTAGAAGAGGCATGGTGTGTTGTGAGAACTAAGTGAGTATGACCCCTGTGCTCTATGATATATGGTATATTTTAAAGCAGTGAGTGTTTTACTTCATTACAGCAGTCCTGATGCTTTAAATTTTTTTATTTTAAATTAATTCCATTAAATTGTTATCTTGGCATTTTATTTAAAATTCTTGCATGGAATTATACTATTTAAGCATAATGTAATTTCAGAAATGATAGTATATTTTGCTATCCTAATTCTTTCATTTTAACATCTGAATGTAGCTTTTTTCCATAATTTTCAAGTTTTTTAAACTTTTATTAGATATCTAAAATACAGATCTGAATTTATAGCAAAGTGAGATACTAGCATTCTGCTACTACAGCTGATTTACATTGGCTTTATAAGACACATAAGAAAAGTTTCACATAACTCAGAAGGACATAATAAGAAAATGTTTCTAATTAACAGTTTTAAATTTCTGAATTTTGAATACCTAAAAATACATCTAATTCTGAGATGTGTAATGAATATCTTCAGGCCTTTGTTTAGTCTCCTCGATTTAAAAAGTCCTTAGTTGTATTAATCTTAACATTAAGAATTTTCATTTCTCCTATGAATAATTAGGAATTGGCTATATGGGACTTTTGAAGAGCTAATTTTGGAGATTTTAGTAGCTAATTTTTGTACCTAATTTTAAAATCTAATAAATAATGTATAGGAAGAAGTATTTGAGTACTTGCAAATGTGAGTGGGGACTAAACACTCCAATCAAATGCCAGAGATTGAGACTGAATACAAAAGCAAATCCCATTTATGTCCTTCCTTACAGGAAGATGCATTTTAAGTACAAATGCATGAAAGAAAGGTTGAAGTAGAAAGGATAAAAATGTTACCACTTGAGTAACCATGTGTGTAGCATATGCTAAATATGTATTTTCTAGCATATTCTAAAAAGGCAACACTATAGTGTGGAAGGAAGATAAGTACTTACCTAGGCTGATGTTTCAGGGAGAGGATTGACTATAAAACAGTACCGGGGAACTTGTGGAGGTGATGGAAATTTTCCGTGTTATGATTATGATGGTGCTCACACACCTATACACATTTACCCATGCTTATGAAAATTTACACATAAACTGAGTGAATTTTATTGTGCATAAATTATGCCTCAATATAGACTGATATTGTCTGACTTCTTCCCTGTAATGATTCCCGTGCAGGGTTATTCTCTAGTGAGAAATATCTCATTCAGTCCACTCAGAAAGGGAAGAGTTGAGGAGAGTAACACTGGCAGAAGAGCTTCTTTTTCCTGCTTTGGACTTTATATGTTTTCATGCTAATTTAATTCAAAATTTAAGTTCAAGAATATGAAGTAGGTAATTCATCAGGAATTAGATTAACTATTAACTTTGCTTTAATTTCTCTCATTCTACTGTAAATGGGTATTATGTTTGGATGGCAGTACTGCTTAGAATATATATTCATTTATATTTCACTTTGAAGGTGGATTTTTAAATATATGTTTCTGAATTACATTGAGCTCTTATTATTTGATTCAATAATATATTGGTTATTTGGTTAACTGGAATATAAAGTATAGCATAATTTCATTTTATTATTAATATCTCTAAATTTTAAACATGTTTTTTGAAATGCACTAAGATTTTTAATTTATTAAATGTTAGTCTCTAAAAATCTGAGATATTTTATAATTATAGTTCTTCTAGATATGAATGCATTTTTAATATATATATGTGTGTCTATTTTTTCAGGCCTGGTTGCAGTATGCTTGAAATTTGGGATGTGGAAGACCCTTCTAACTCAGCTAACCCCCCCTTATGTAGCGTCTTGCTCAAGGATGCGAGGCCGTACTTCACCACAGTGTTTCAGAATAGTATGTACAGAGTGTTAAAGGTTAATTGAGAAAAGACTGCCCTTTACACTAAGGTGCAAAGAGGTGTACAAAAACAATCAATTTAGTTTATTTACATTAATAAAAATCACAAGCTTTAATAAGGGACCCTTAAAAACAAGATAGGAAAAATGATTTAAAGTTTTTCTAATTTCTAAAAGGTAAATTATTTCATTGTTTTCCATTGAATGTCAGCCTTATTAAACTTGTCATATAAATGAATAAATCATTTCATGTTCCATAAATAAATGTTCATCTTAAAGTTTTAAAGAAGAAAAGTATATGTAAAAGAACAATGAAATTGAATAAATCAAGAATATATAAGTCCTTTTGTATCCAGCTAGGCAAATTGCTTTGAATTTTCGCTAGTTCTAGGATGTACCAACTCAAACTCTTTAAAACACTTAGAAGAGATGAATGCAGTTTCTGAAATGACACTTCCCTAAGATCCTGCTACTGATCACAACCTCTACTTTTGTGAGGAAATTTGTTTGTAACCATGTGTCTATTAAGGTTGTTTTTGCCTTTAGTAACCCTCAGGAAAGATCTTTAATAGCTTTTAACAACTTTTTTTTTATCATTTCAAGTTAAGTATTTTTCAAAACAGCTTATTTTGCAATGTTTTCAGTCTTTTAAAATTTATTTATCCAGCCAGATATTTTCCACTGATCAGTTCTCAATTTAAGTTCAACAGATCATTAATCTGTCTTTTAGAATCCAGTGGGTTTTTTTTTTCTTTTACTAGCCAAGTAAATTAAAATTGTTATAGTACACAGCCAAATTTAGGGCTTAAGCATAATCAGAAAAGAAAACCCAGTTAAATTTATCAAATAAAATTTGAAGAAGCAAAGGCATTTTCATCTTGAAGTCCTGTAGCTCATTGGTCATGGTCATTTTTACCCCAGTCACCATCTTTTTTAATAATATGTTTTAAGTCCTTGTTTAGTTTTGGCTTTGGATGAGGACAGTAATGTTTTATAGATCTCTTCCAGTATAAAACCTACCCAACAGTAATGCTTTGAAAAGTGGTAGTTATCTGGAAAATATAGTTGCCAAGTGGAAAGTTAAACACTCTCTCTGATTGACAGATGTTGCCTATGCCTTATCTGTAGTATTTTAACGTGCATCTACTTTAATAATCTTGGAATGTTTGTAATTCCCTTGTTTTTGGCCTTCTCTGTGTTTGAGATAGCAAAATGACTTAATTCCATAGATTAGTTCATTTATAGTAGGTAGAAAATTACATATACAGGAAAACCAATAAATTACTTTTCAACTTTTATTATAGTTGTAAAATATTTTAATACAAGATACAGAACAGCTAAGAATACAACATTGTAGTTATATTCACAATTTTCAGATACTTTGTTTTGATCTAAGTAGGGGGCAAAGAAGTAAAGGAGATAGAACAACACAAAAATTGAAATATATTTTGGATGATGCTTTCATAGGAACTATTCTAAAGAAGTTGGTAGAATTTTTAAAGAACTTTATCAGTTAATAAAATATGCAGTACAAGTATATTTACATGGATTTATATATAGGGAATCAATAAAATTATTTTCACCTTTTATAGTTATAAAATATTTTAATACAGGATGCAAAGCCACTAAGAAAGCATTATTTTAGCATTTTCAAATATTTCATTTGGTGTAAATGTGGGATAAAGAAAAGAGCTACAACACCTAAGATTAATGAAATTAAAGCAGCACATTTTGGATGGTATTTTCATAAGCAACATTTAAAAGAAATTGCTAGAATTTAGCAACAAAAATGGATGAGTTGGATTAACTAAAACATATTTCATATAAATATAATGTATTAATATGAATTTATGTTATTTTCACATGCTATATATGTTTTAAATTAAAAAAGCCCTTGAAGATCCTGGCATGTGTTTTCTGTCTTTCTTCATTCTTTACTAAAACACATTTGGATATTGAAATCACTCTGATATGAAGGTAGAAATTACGGTTTCCTGACCATGTTTACACTGATAGTTAACCATTTTAAAACAATTCTGTGTAGTCTCACACAAAAGGCAATGTACTATGGAGGAAATAGTGTGGCTTTGTAACCAGGTGAATCTCAGTGTGAATCCTGATAACTTTCATTTACTAGGTATATTACCTGCCATCCATCGAAAAGGCATTTACTGAACACTTACTGTATGTCAGGCACTGTTCTTGGCCATGTGGCTTGACTCTGAAAACTTCAGTTTCTTAACACATAAAGGAGACTCACACTACCTACTTGGCAGAGTCATTTTGAGGATTAGTGAGATGATATGTTACAGCACATACAGGCCCTCGACAGTTGTTAGCCCGTTTACTCTTTCTCCCTTACCCACCAATAACCAGTTCTGTAATTCCATGTTACCTGGTGTGTTGTCTCATTTCAGAATTCAAAATAGTCCTACTTTTTAAAAAAATGTATTCTTTAATTGGAGGGAAATAGCTTTACAGTATTATGATAGTTTCTGCCATACAGCAATGCAAGTCAGCCACAACTGTACATATATCACCTCCCTCTTGAGCCTCCTTCCTGAGCCTCCCTCCCATCCCCAGCTCTCACCCCGCCAGGTCATTACAGAGTGCCTGGCTGGGCTTCCTGTGTTATACAGGAGCTCAGCACCAGCTATCCATGTTACACATGGCTGTGCACATATGTCGATGCTACTTCCCCCATTCATCCCACTCTCTCCTCCCCCCACTGTGGCCACAAGTCTGTTCTTTACGTCTGTGTCTCCATCCCTTCCCAGTAAATAGGTTCATATACTAATGCAAATAGTCCTACTTTTCTTTAGTGTCAATAAGTAAGAATACTGGACTACTGCTTGCTTTTTTAATATAAATTAAGTTATTAGATTCTTATCTGTGTACATTTTATTATTTATTCTTGGAAATCTGAAAAAAAAAATGCATGAATGCTGTTTGTTGAGTAATGGGTAGGAAGCATTTTCCTTAGTTTTCTATGGTCATATTTTTGCACACTTATTTGAAACCATGATAAAAGTGAGTTGTGCACAAGTTTAGCAATTCCCTCCACCATCAAGTTGTCAGAAGCTGATATACAGCTTCAGTGAATAATACGTGTGTTATATGCTAGTCTTGCTGCTAATAACACTACATAAAAAATCATTGAATATGGGGAGGGAGGTAGGAGGGGGGTTCAGAATGGGGAACACATGTAAATCCATGGCTGATTCATGTCAATGTATGGCAAAAACCACTACAATATTGTAAAGTAATTAGCCTCCAACTAATAAAAATAAATGGAAAAAAAAGAAAAAAAAAGTAGGATCAAAAAGGAAAGCACAAGTTTGTTAGAAATAGAACAGTCTATGTTGGGGCTGATTTTCATCTAAGAGAAAGGAATACAGAATGGCAGGGAAACTTTAAGCTCACTATTTTTTTTTTTTAATAGATACTGATTATTGTTGACAAAAAGCTATGTTCCTGAAGGAGAAATCTTTATAGCATAGAAAATGTCAAACGGATTTGACAGTTAAATCAGTCTTGAAAGTTTTGCTACAGATGGAATTCTGTTAGAAAGTAGAACTAAGACCAGCAGAAACCAACACAAGATTGTAAAGCGATTATCCTCCAATTAACAATAAATTTTTAAAAATTGACCACTGGGGAGAAAAACTTGGAAAGACACATATTCTCAATTGACCAGAGACCTTTTTATATTTATGGAGTTGGCTATCAAGAGCCTAAAACAGCAATGGAACTAGGCATCGTGTCACTGTCCTTCACTCTGTACTTACGTCATCTCGTAAACAAGCAGATAAAATTGGATAGAGTGTATTATAAGGTCTTATTAAACCTTGCATGCATAGAAAAAAAAATCATTGAATACTTTTCATGGTGGAGTCCCTGGTAGCTCAGCTGGTAAAGAATCCGCCTGCAATGCAGGAGACCTGGGTTCAATCCCTGGGTTGGGAAGATCTCCTGGAGAAGGGAATGGCTACCCACTCCAGTATTCTGGCCTGGGAAATTCCATGGACTATATATCAAAAAGAGTTGGACATGACTGAGTGATTTTCACTTCACTTTTCATGTTAATTTTAATAATAAAACTATGCTTATATTTTATATGTTTGTATTATACAAGCCATACAAACTCATTATGGAAAATTAGTTTTGAAAAAAACAGAAAATTTAAAAGGCAAAAATGTTCACCAAGACCTTATTAATATCTCATTGTTTTCTTCCAACCTTTAGGCATAAGTTTTTGTTGTTTTAATGTAAACAGTTTTATGTTTTGTTCTTCATGTAATAAATATGGAAGTATTACATACCAACTATTTTTAATGGCTCCATAATACCCTATTTTGTATATAAATATATGCACGGATATTTGTATCTTAACCATTGTTTAGCTGTTTCCACTTTTGCAACTATGTGGATATCGTAGTATGATATATAAGATATGTATAGAACACTGCCATGAATTCCTTTTTAAATTTTCAAATTATTTCTTTAGGGTACATTCCCATAAATTCCTTTCAATAAAACACTATGGATACTGTCAATGCAGTTTGCCTCAAATTACCTCTGCAAAAGTATTGTATGCATCACCAAAAATCAGCGAATGATAATGCTCATCTCACAATACTCATAGCATTGGGTTTTTAATTAATATTTTTCACTAATTTGTGACACTCAAAATGGTATTCATTATCATTTTAATTTGCGTTTATCCTATGGTTTGTGTGATTGGGCCACCTATTCATGTTTGTAAATGGTGCATTTCCTTTTGTACATTGTCTGTTTACATTTGTCTGCATATATTTTATGAAAGCCCAGCCTGGCACTGAGACCAGCTGGGTTACAGATCCTCACTGTTGGTGAGTCTGTCTTGTCATTAAGTACTCCATAAAGTTGATAAAAATGCCATATTAGTTTACCTACTCCTCAATAAGCTGGGCATGATGCTTCAGCCTGTCTAAAATAGTTTATAATTTATACCATATACTTTATACTATATAATATACTTTGTAGTATATCCAGTATGTCATATTTAATATTAAATGCCACATTAAAAAATCTCAGTGCTTCCACTGCTTTTAAATAAGGATTCAATGATCATAATTTCATGCTTGGACACCATTGACTTTATAAATTGTGTTTTATGTATGAAATTTCTTAGACCATTATTATTGATCTCATCTGGGCTGCTTTTTATAGGTTATAGAAGGCAGAATTATTAAATTTTCAAACCCAAGAATGTTCATGGAAGCATTATTTGTACCTGGTGGAGGGAGCTGGAAACAACATAAAGACACCAATAGAGTGAGTGAGTAAAGCAAAATAGTTCCATATGATGGAATATTATACAGGGGTAAACCATCTATTCACATGTCAATAGGAATGAATCTCAAACATAAAGTTAAGAATAAAAAACTTGGAATTTTCCCGGTGGCCCAGTGATTAAGAATCTGCCTGCCAATGCAGGGAACATGGGTTCAATCCCTGGTCTGGAAAGATCCCGCATGCCACAACTACTGAAACCTGCCTAGAGCCTGTGCTCTGTAGCTAGAGAAGCCACCACAGTAAGAAGCCCGCTCACCACACAGAGTAGCCCCTGCTCACAGCAACTAGAGAAAGCCCACACTGCAATGAACACCCATAGCAGCCAAAAATAGATACATACATTTTTGAAAAAAGAATAAAAAAGTTATCAATGGTTGTATGTGTATACATGTATAAGTATATATGGTATTTGTATATAGCCTAAAAGCAAAACAAGAATATTAGGAGATACATGTGTAGCAGAACAATAAAAGCATATGCATAATTCATACAAGAGTTAGGCTGGCAGTCACTTCTAAGAGAGAGTGCAATCCAGAGGAACCCTGGGTGCTTTAATGTCCCTGTTCTTAACTGAGTGTGAAGTATGTAAGTTTTCATATTGTAATTAAGATGTGTTTATACTTGATAATGTTTGATATATTTTATACCCTTCAAAGTAAGGCCTTGATACCATATCAGTGGTTCTTAACCCTCAGATTCTCTTTTAGTGGTTCTCGGGTGCTTAAACAAGCATCATCAGACTGGAGTACAACTTGTCAAATTCTCAAATTGTAGATGAGCGTATATTTGTGCAGTGTATTACTTAGTTTCTTTAAATGGCAGATGATATGACAGTGCCTGTATTGAACAACCAAGCTGGATAGAAAGTGATTATTATTTTTTATTCTTATTTTAAAATTTTTTTCTATAAAAGTAATTCGTGTTCATAAAGGGAAAGTTGGAAAATCCATAATAGTAGTGGAGAGAAAGTACATGATATATGGTACTTTATATGGTGGTATAGCTTTTTAAAAATTACATTATAGACTGAAGAAAGACATCATTCATAGAAATTTTGTTACAATTAAGAATATTTTTTTAAAATGTGCAATATAATGTGGCTTCTTCATGTCCTTAACATAGCCTCCATGTGATGAGAATTCTGTTTTTGTAACCCATCAGAGTAGTTAGTTGACAGCCTCTGCATATCAAATATTCATGTTGTTTAATAGTTAAGATAAATGCAAATTTGTTATTTTTTCAAAGGTCAAGATTTTTATTACTCAGCAGTACCTTGTTTAGAACTTCAAATTAGCCTCCCTGTTTCTCTTGTATCATGCTAAATTACCTCCTTTTCTCCCCCTGTTGTTAACTACAAGATTAGAAAAAATACAAAATGTACACAGTTAATAGAATACTGTATATATCCATTAGATGTTTTTTCAAAAGCAAAATTTCTAGCACGTTTCACTAATATTAATAGGGTACACTGCTTTTCTTTGAAATAAGATCTAATCAAGTATTAATATTTACTATCTAATACTCTTCGTGTGCTCTGTAGCTCTTAGAGTTGTGTCTTTGATCTTTTCAAAGTTCCTTGTTTGCCAACTGTATAGATACAATATACAAGAGTCTGTTCAGATAGCAAGTGATTAATCATCGCACTGTGATCAGTGCTGGAGCACAATGGAAGGAAAGACGACTGGGTCCTTTCATAAAAGATGTCCTAGCAGAGGTGCTGCTTGATCTGATCTTATAGGGAAAACAGCAAGTAACCAAGTAAAGGGGGCCACAGTGGTATCGGGGGTCTTTCCAGGTAAAGGAGGCAGCATGTGCCACAGCATGGGATCATCAGGGGACATGGCTCAATCCAGGAACTGCAGTTTGGTTCAGTGAGAGCACCTGGCTGTGGAGGTATTTACCGTAAGTTGGAGAGACGGGCAGATCCTGAAAGCAGCAGGGTCTAAAGGAAAGCTAGGCCTCTGGAGTGTAAAGACACGCATGCCTTACTCTTAAATCTGTTACCTCTCAGGCTCTGTTCCTTCATCTGTAAATTGAGTATAACACCTTTCTCACCTTGAATACCTTGAATCGTGTGCATAAATAAGATGTTCCATGTGGAAGTGTGTTGGACAGCATCACCCTTGCGATCCAGACACTGAGTCAACATTGACCGAGGTGTTAATAAGAAAGATCTAAGAATTATTAATCCAAAAGAGCAAATATGTAACAAAATCACTTATATTGACTTTGTCTTATGTTAGAGGAGCCTTTGCAGATACTGACTTCCTTATTATGCTTGCTTGATATTAAAATTCATCTGTAACTTTTAAACTCAGACAGCAGTCTTTATTTTTTTAAATTCCATAAAAGAAGTACATATGATTCATGTATAGACATCGAGATTTTTCAAATGAAGCTGAAGGGCCCTTCATGGAATATTCTGGATTGAATCATGACCCAAGAATCTAGGAGTTAACATCTGTACAGAAATAGCACCTCAACTACTGGAAAAGAAACAGTCTGTTCACACACCTTCATCCGAGAGAAACCTAAGGAATACAAAGGGGATCTTAACATGAATAGAGTTTGTTTTAACTAGGCTAGTGTGGCAGCCACAAAGGTACACCAGCCCTCAGACCTCCTTCTGGGAAAAAAAAAACTAACCGTCCACCTACAGTTTACTGATGGCCTCCTCCTCCTGCAACCCCTTCTGCATCTTCCACTAGTGTTCAAGCGAAGGTCACACTCTTCCAGGAAGTCCCCAACCAGTGACGGGGCATAGCAGGGTACCAGGGCCTGGCCATCTCTGCCCAGTGCTGGACTTTGGAACTCCCTACTGAGGAAGCCAAGACCTGGTTGGATCCCCCTGGCTCTCCTTTCTTGCTCCTCCTGTTGTAGGTATCCACCTCATTCCTAAAATCTAACAGGTGATTCCCCTTCCAATAAGCCTCTTGCCCTCTCTCAGCGTCTGTTTTCTGGAGAATCCGAACTAACCTAGGTGGATTGCCAGCTCGAATCCCAAGCAGAGAAAGTTCAGGGTTATGTCTCAGTCTGCCAGGGATTCTGGAGAGTTGTGCCATTCTGTGTGTGTGCAGGGCTTATAAATACAAAACAACCCTGACTGTAGGAAAATCTAGTTGCACCCATGCTAGTTTTCCATGAATTTTCCTGACTACTCAGAGATGGTGCCACCAGTGAAATTTCTTTTTAGAAGCTCACTGAGGCACTGAAGGTAATCCCTTTTGGGGCTATGTCATGGTAGCTGTTGTCAGGAGAGGGTGACTGCATGACTATGAGATGCCCATGCTTCTCACACCTTGGACCTTAGTCAAACCTCAGAGTTCCCAGAATAAAGTGCTATGTGAACCATAGAAGCCAGGCATTCAAACCATCAAAGCTTAGTAAATACACATGCACGCTTCTTTGAGGATTTAGACACTGAAATTTGATCATAAAATTACTCTAGCCAAGTCCAGTTATCTTAAATGAACAGCTGGGCTTTATTAGACACTCTCTACTATACTGAAAAGCAAAGCTATCATAATCTGAAACATAGTTTGTGTTTATTCCCCATACTTACCAAAATGATTTGTTGTATTATAAAAGCAATTTTTTGGGGTAATAACTAGGAGGGAATGGCCACTGGAAAGTTACAGTGCCCAAAATGTTTATTTTATATATGCCTAGTGCCATCTGCTGGCTATGACGTATTATAACATTTGTCATGAAATAGTGTCCCACTCTTTGTGACTCCAAGGGCTGTATTCCCCCAGGCTCCTCTATCCATGGGGTTCTCCAGTCAAGAATACAGGAGTGAGTTGCCATGCAAACTAGTTCCTTAACGCTTTCTATAGGTATGTTATTTCAGCAAAATTATTCCTTAACACTTTTTGTAGGTATGTTATTTCATGAATGAAATGTGTTTCATGTTTACATGTGTTTTAATAGAAAATAGGGGGCGTCCCTGATTAAAGAGTAAGAGTCTGCCTGCAATGCAGGAGACTTGGGTTTGATCCCTGGGTTGAGAAGATTCCCTGGAGAAGAGAATGGCAACCCACTCCAGTATTCTTGCCTGGAGAATTCCATGGAGGAGTCCGGCAGGCTACAGTCCGTGGGGGTCTCAAAGAGTCCGACATGATTGAGTGACTAACACTTTCACTTTCACTTTAATAGAAAATAGGAAAACTCCAAAGGAGAAATGAAGAGAACTCGACATGAATCACACTTTTTTTTTTAACATTGTGATTTACTCACAGATAGTGATAGAAGCATAATTCCTGCTTTTCTCCCTTGCCCCCACACCTCTGCTATTTCATCCATCCAACTCCCACCTCCCATGCCTTAGAAGGTTCTGTTTGATTTCGTCCCTCCCTCCCTGTCCAGGACCACGGATACACTGATACTACCACACAGCACTCTCACTGCAGCAACAATGAACTGCTTGAAATCGCCACGTCCCTTTCTCTTGTCTGTGCTCACACTCTCCACCCAGTCTATCAAGGCCTTAACTGTTCTTCTCTTGCTCATCTTTCACGTCTCTGCTCAGAAGCCCCCGCCTCCTGGAAGCTGGGGTCCTGCCAGCTTCTCCATAGTCTGTAACATCACTCCCTTTGCCATGTTATTTGACCATTTAAGTTGTCTGATTATCCTTGGGAATCTCTCATGGAGCTGTGAGCTACTAAAATACAAGATTCATATCTTATTTATTTCTGTTTTCCACCCACTACAGTACCTGGCATTGTACTGGGCACACTAGTACACTAGGTAGGTACACTGTACTAGGTACACTAGATACTCCCTAGTAAAATTTCAGTAAATACTGTATGAAGGAATAATGTGGAGAATAACTAGAAGATTGAGTAGTGAGTGATCCCATTAGGTCTCTTCTCCTGTTTGCTGTCCCTCTTTTATAGTTATTAGTTTGCTTGTGTGCCAGTCATTTCCAACTCTTTGCAACCCCATGGACTGTAGCCCACCAGACTCCTCTGTCCATGGGATTCTCCAGGCAAGAATACTGGAATGGGTTGCCATTTCCTTCTCCAGGGGATCTCCCCAACATGGGGATCGAACCTGCATCTCCTGTGTCTCCTGCATTGCAGGCAGATTCTTCACCTGCTGAGCCAATTATCCCTCAGATGGATCAACATAGTCTTAATTATTTTCAAGTATCCAACACTGTATTAGGTGCTCTGAGGATGAAGTTCAAAATATCAATATCTAAATTAAGACTGAGTTTGGATCCCTGCTCTGTCACTCACTAGCTGGGCATTTTATTTAACATTTTTAAATTTTATCATCTACAAAATGGAGGTAATAAAGGTATATCCCTCAAAATGGCCTTTTGAAGAAAAAGAGGTAACACATGTAAAAAGTATAAAACAGAGTTAAGTGTCCAGTTAAGCTGCTTGTTGTTCTTTTCGTTGTTGTTCTTATGAAAGTCCAGGAACCGACTGAACATGAGCACAGAGGACTGCTGCCTAGGTGGGGGTTCTTTATTCCTTAGGGACTCTGCCCCCTCTAGAGTCTATGTCAGCATTTCTCTATGTCAATTTGCAGAAGCTTTACTACTGTGTTGTTTCTCTGATCAGGGCTAATTCCATATCTTTAATTTTAAAAAGCCATTCTGCTAAAAACAGTCGGACACGACTGAGCGACTCTCACTTACGGCTTATTCTACAAAAGGTGGTAACTATAGTGTAACGGATCACGTTGCCTTTAAAATAACTTAGAATTTACTCAGTTGGCTTTCCCTTTAGGTATAAAATAAGAAACCCAACCATCTCAGGTCTCCAAAGTTTAGCTTCTGATTAGCTTCTTGCCAGTAAAGGCAAGGCAAATTGAAACAGAAAAATAACTGCTTTTAGAGAGGACACGAATACCATCAAGGGAGTTGATGTCCTGTGTACGAATTTTACCTGATGTCACAGGCTCGTTGGGTAGAGGTGGGTGAAAGTGGCTGTTTCACTTTACTTCTAGATGGAGTTTGCAAATATTTTTCTAAATTCCTGTTCTTACAGATGAGTTAACCTTAAGAGAGTCAAATACAAAAAAGTGTAAACAGAGGCAAGGGTTTGTGGCTTGGTTCTTTAACAAGTGGTTCTCTCTCTTTTCACTACCTCTCACTCCTGCTACTGGAAACAAGGTTTGGAGAAGGGAAGGGATGGTGGAAGAGGGGAAGATGTGGAGGGAAAGGAAGGAGGTGGCTGGTGGTTGAGGTAGATGATAGTGGCTATCTGGTTTGTCTGGAGCAGCTTCTCAGAAGCTCTTTTTCACATAATTGGATAAAGCCATGATGGTGGACAGTCATAGTATAAAACTTGCCTTGTCAGACCAATCTCTCAGATTGTCTACTTAGACTGGGGACTCAATCTCAACCCAGCCGACTTTTCCACACTCCGCTCCCCTCCACAGGTGATTTATTTTTTTTCCCCTAGGCACTATTTTCCTACTATTACTAGCACTCAAGAGAAAATAAACTTTGATTTTACAATGTTTTAGCTAATGCCACTTTCTCAGCTTAGGTGGTTTTTAATTATGGATTCTCACACACTTGTATGAACTGATAGTCTTTGTTAGATACTTTCATACTTACAAATCTTCTGACATGCACATAAACCATCCTCATATTGTGTGTATCCACAGAGCTCCTGAGTCAGAAGCAAGTTCATAGAAAAGTAGAAAGAGATCCTCGATGAAAAGACATTGCTTTCTCTAGAACCACCCCCTCCTGCAGGAAAATGTAGTCATTATTAAGGCAAGACATTTTTGGCAATTATAACAGTTTTCTTAACTGAGTCTATTTCAGAAGATAAATATGAGATAAATATAAAAGTATACAAAGACTTTTCACAAGGTCACCTATTCTGTTCTCCAGATCAGAAAAATAGGAATGAAATTTCTGCTTCCTCCTTTATGCCTCCACTGTAGGATAAAGACTTCCATTGCAGGATCAACATTTCAGTGGCTTTCACTCTATTAACCTTCATTTGGTTTCCAACCCTTTTGAGCTGGGGCCCAACAAGGATTCTCCTGCTCAGTGTTGCTTGCACAAATAGAATAAAACCAAGTCTGGTACAGAAGCAAAGGAAAGCTTCATCCTTTGATCAGAGAATGCAGAGGTACGAGCTTATGTTCAAGACACACGCTCTCCCCAAAGGGCTGCTTTATAGACTTTGGAGGTGAAGGGTGAGGCGTTTTCTCGGGGCAGACACATGTTGCTCAGGGCTCCAGCTCGCAGTTTCAGGGGCAGTGTCTCTGCAGGCGGCCCGCCAAGTGGAGCTGTCAGCGCGGCGGCTCACACTGGGAACTCTAATCTGACGTGTTAGGTACAAGGCCTCTGCATACAGCCACCTATAGGTAAGTGGGAATGAGCACAAAAGAAGAGATTAGGCCTTATCACCTAGATTACATCTTACTAACATTTTTCCTGGGTATCCAGTGGGCTTTGCTGGTGACGATTTTCCCTAGGAGTACAAAACAGGCCTTCATAGAAGAGCCTTCCTTTGCATGCCCAAGACCTAACTCAATGCCTGATTTCGTAAGTACTTGGTAAATGTTTTCAGGATGAATTTATATATACAAACAGATTCTGTGTGCATGGTTTCCATGGAGAATCAGACAGGGCAAATAAGGGAAATCAATGGGTCTTGAAATTTAAAAAAAATAACCAAGCATATTATAATATTGCTTAGCTGAAATCTACTCTTTTATGATGGATGTCTGTCTTTTCTGCTTGCAGCTACTCCTCGCTTACCTGACCAGCAGAAGTCTCTTTTGCATGCAATTCGCTCTAGTTTGGCTTCCCAAGTGGCACTAGTGGTTAAGAATCTGCCTGCCAATGCAGGAGATACAAGAGGCATGGGTTCAATCCCTATGTTGAGAAGGTCCCCTGGAGGAGGAAGTGGCATCCCACTCCAGTATTCTTGCCTGGAGAATTCCGTGGGCCGAGAAGCCTGGCAGGTTACAGTCCATGGGGTTGCCAAGAGTCAGACACGACTGAACACGTGCTTCTTATCCCCGTTCCATCTAATTCAGATGCTCTGTGAGGCCTTTGGCTCTTAAAAGCCCACGATCTGAGAAGACTCATTGCCACTGACACCTTAATTTCAGGAGGAGGGGAAGAGCAAAGCAGTTTACACTAAAACGTGAAAATGGCAGAAACTTTTAGATTCAGGTGAGAGATATGTAAGCACTGGAGTTCTAGAGTTCTACCTTCATAAGAAATTTTAGAAGATAGATGAAATAATGTAAATATTTATTGTTGCAAAACAAAAGTGAAAATGGATAGCTAATAGACTGTCTCACAGCATATGCTATCAGTCATTTGAAAGGCAAGGAAGTTTCCATTCATATGTTTTCAAGAAAGAACTTCCAAAACTTTATGTTGATGGTTTTTTTAGTAACACACTTGGACCCTGAATTCAATCCAGTTTAATTCAGTTAAGTACTTTGTAAGCATTTTTTTCATGGCTGGTGACAGAAGAGGCAGTGGTAGTGTTGGTATAGCCTGGGGGTGCAGGGCAAGGCTGAACCTGGGGGTGGGGAGCCAGTCTTGGCTGGTGCAGCAGTGGGGAGGGAAAGGGAGGCAGGCACACAGGTCGTTCTGGAAACCCAGGAGCTCCAGCTCACAGCAGGGCTCCTGCTCTTTCTGTTCTCACAATAATAGGTCAGTTATATCTCAATAGAAAAGGAAGAAAATATTTTTACAAAGTGATTCCATGGGGAGCTGCAGAGACACTGAGCTGCACAGCTGACCCAGCGCCAGGCTCACTGGCAGACTTAGGACCCTGTTTGCTCTTGGGGAAGTTCAGGTCTCTGCTGCCCACACTACAGGCTTCTTTGCTGGGTCAAGCACAAGATTAGCCTTGAAAAAAAGACAAGGGCACAGGCCTTCGCAGCATTTCCTGTTTGTTTTTGTTTTTGTTTTCAAATAGAGCCCATTTGCTGGAATTTAAAATGCTCTGGAGGAAATCAAATTCTCATCTGAGGCAACTTTGTGATGGTGTGAGGTGTGTGTGTGAAACCCCGAGTAGCTCCTGAGGGTGTGGAGCTATCCCCAGTGATATGAATGGCGCATTCAGCCAGACCGGGTGGGTGCTCAATTTAGAGCATGGAGGTGAATGGCTGATGTGACATCTTGCTGATCCCTCTCGAAGGCAAAGTTCCCCAAGTATGTAAAAGACTTGGAAAATAACACAAAATTGCCTTGCACTCAAACTAGCAGAATGTAAACTTAAAAAAAACCAAAAAACGAAGAAATGTTTTTAAGGCTTTTGCTCCACAAGAAGATGGAAATGATATGGCGGTGGGGGAGCACAACGATGTGGGTGAAGCATGGCATCTGCTGCATTTGGTTGTCCACGCAGCCAGAGATACAGAGGAAGTCAGAAAACCTATTAAGTGATGTCTTAATACAAGAGTAAAAATGAGCTTAAGTGTATATTGAGCTGTCAACTAGGCAGCTGAGGGCAATTGAGATCAGAACTACTACAATGAGTCTGGGTTGACGCAGATTCTCTATTTCAACTTCTTCATGGTGATCAGTAACTTTAGGGTGAGTCCAAAGACACTTGGCTTTGCCATGGTTTAGTTTACCTGTCCCTGAAGTAGAGAATATTCAGTGTGACCACGTCCGATAGCTGAAGAACACTGATGTTTGTGAAGTGTTGACCCACTCTCAGGGAGCAGAGCCTGTGATTACAGGATAGCTCTCAGAGATGTGTGACGGGTTATTATCCTCAGACATGGTTAACAGACAAGAAAAATGCTGGCACTCATGCCAAGAAAGTCACTTTCAAGGCAAAATCAGACAATTTTTAACAAAGATCACCGGCTTGCCATGCCTCTGAAAATGGAAGATGCTCAGAAGGCAGTGTTGAATTCTTTGCCCTCGAGGACCCTCAGGAGGAGACAGACAAATAAACCGACTGTTATACCAAGCATTACAGGCCCCATATATTTCCAGAATGTGAAAATAAACACAGAAACACATATGAACACTGCATGGGACCCTGGATCATACTGACTCATGGGAGGTTGAAGTTATCAGTTTGCAAAAGAGCTGCATGGGGACTAACGGACAACCCCCCTCCCCCCACACACACCCATGAAGCTCTCAGCTCCTCTCAGTGAAAGCAGAAGCCAGATTCCCACAGCATCTCCAAAATCCCCACACATTCAGCATTTTAAAAAGCCTTCCCAGAAAGGGAAGGACAGGGAGATGCAAATTGTATATAGAATTCAGTAATTGTTAGGTATTTAATATTACTCAACTACTGTTGTTGGCCAAGATGAAGTAAGCCCTTTGTACCCTCTTTCTCTAACTACGGCTAAAACCGACGCAATGAAACTCAGATACTTAAGGAATCTGAAAAGTAAGCAGAGGAAAGTAAAAAATTGAAAAACCAGTATTTGGGGTCATTTTTCTTCCTTTATTTCACCCTTCTCCCAGGAAAGTGGCCCCAGTTATGGAACTGGACAGCAGTCATAGACATCAGAACTCTGAACCTACCTTTGTCAACCAAAGCAAGAAAGGGGGCCCCCTGCAACCTGAGAAGTGTGGGGCATATCTCAATTTTTTCCTCATCTTTTTCTATTTGTAACACAAGAGCAGCCCCAGTCTGGAACTTCATGGCAGTGGTTGTGGTATGAACACCTAAAGCCCTGAGGAAAAAGAATTGAGTCTCTCTGGTCAGAGGATCAGGCAAAAAGGGTTCTCTGCATTCCAAAGATGATGTGGGAAGCTCCATTCTTGTTTCCTCTCCTTTATCTCACCACTCTGCCCTGAATGTAGTGCCAGTCACATAAAACTGCAGAACAGATCCAAATAAACTCTCTGAGGAGCCCATTTTTCTGGCCAGAGGAACCTGGTACCAGTGACCCTGGGAACTGGAGAGTGTGTGGGAAACCCTGGAGAGGCCAGAACTGGGGAAACAAATGATCTAAATTCTGTGTACAAACCAACATAGCTCTGGGCTTACCGCCCAGGCTGCACATGAATGAGTCAGACCTAAAACTATATCATAGCCACTTTGAGACCTGACCTGAGGTGAAACCAGTTCCACAGAATTTTTTATCTGTACCTAATCAGGTTAATCTAGTTGCTAAAGCAAACAAACAAAAATCAATATTATCCAGGAATTTCAGGGGAGAAAAACTCCAAAAATCTCCAGCAGATTTGAACAGATGCCAATCTACTCCAAAATAGCAAAAGTCACATTCTTTTAAAGTGCCTATATGGGCATGTTCTGGGTCATTAAATAAAATCTAAATTAAAAAAAATAATTGAAAGCACTCAGGTATGTAGATAGTAATAAATATGTATGACCATAAAAGAATTAAAGAAAAAAAATCAATAGCAGAAAGAGCTAGAAAACATCCAAACATTTGGAAACTAAACAATACTATACAAATAGTCCATTGGTCAAAGAAGTAAGGGAAGTTTGGAGGGAAATAAGAAAATATTTTAAAATGAATAACAATAAAAGTATAACAATTGGAAGTGCTTTCAGAAAACATTCATAACATTAAATGCTCATATTAAAAAAAGAAAGTCTCAAATCAATAGTCTAAGCTTCCACATTAAAAAATTGGAAAAGAGAAAACAAATTCAATCAAAAGTATCCAGAAGGAAAGAATACATAGAGATAAGAGCAAAAATCAATGAAAGTGAAATCAGAAAAACAATAAGCAAAGTCAATGGAAATATCAACAAAATGCATAAAGCTCCAGCTAAATTAACAGACAGGGGCGGTGGGGGAGCAAAAACTACCAGTATCAGTAAGGAAAGAGTAGACATCACTAGGAAGGCCAACCAGGGGCCCCATGTTCTCAGGGGACCCAGGTCCCTTGGAGACACTGGAGATTCACTGGAGGAAGATATCAATACCTCGGAGCTTAGGATGACTCTCAAGGAGGGGCTGTGGACAGTAACTGCAGACCCCAAAAAAGGTGCTAGTGTAACCAGTGATGGGGATTCGGTCCATGGATAGTTTAGGGGCCATGTGGGAGGGACATGGTGGTCAGAATTGTTACTCCGAGTCATATTCAGCCTAGCTCTTGAGGGGCTTTTAATAACTCTCAGGACACCATGAGGTGTGACCATTGACAGGCAAAGATTCCCTCAGGGGACACAGAGACAGCAAAGTTCTGGGAAGCATGAACTTTTGATTCAGCCAGAGTTGGTTTCGAAGTCAGGCTCCTGGCTATGGCAAAGTAAGCTCTTCTCACATGCTGCAAAAGGGGAATCCTAGACAGCCAGGAAAGATGTGGCCAGACACCCTCACATTTAGTGGGGTGCTCAATGCATACTGGTTTCTTTCCATCCACCTGGGAGGCCAGGCTTCTCACTTGCCAGAATTGTCACTTTGGGACAGGAATAGCCAAGTCCAATGGGAGCTGGGCAGAACCTGTGGCAGCCACAGTGGCCATTCCTTGAGGAGGATGAAGATGCAGGAGGCAGTGCTCCACAGAACAGGTGTGAAGCAGTGGTGGTGGGAGGCTAAGCGTGAATGACCAGCAGACGAGACGTGGACCTGCAGCAGCCTGTCTGCACAGGGAGAAGAGCATGCTGGAAGAGATGCCGGCTGGGCCCACCATGGGCAGATCCCGGGGCGGGGTGGGGGTAGATCGTCAAAGAGAAGAGGTCTGAGGGCAGTAAACCGGCCCTGTTAGCATAGCCTTCACTGCTGAAGACAGTGAAGAATCCAAGTCTAGTGTAAAGGTAGCTATTTGTCCCCACCCAGCCCAGCCCCTGAGATGCAGGTGCTTATCTGTTTCTTGGGGAGAGGAAAAAAAAATCAATGCCTATTTAAAAATGATCATTCTGTCTGTAAATTTCTAACATAGGAGGTCACAAGAAGCCCTGCTCAGCATCCCTCCCACAGCTGTTAACACAAAGATGTTTCTCTCCCCACACTTTGCTGTCAGCTTGGCTCAGGTCACCAGAGCAGGTGGGTGGCAGAGAAACCAGACCTCTCTTCTCCCAGCAGGGGAAGCTTCCAGGCTGTGGCAACTGAAAGCAGGGTGTGCTGGTGACAGGCAAGGCATAGGCAGATGTGCAGGGCAGTCAGCAGGCTAGTTCTTATACACCTGATAGACACGTCTGTAAAGTCCCAGAAATGCTGGTGTGAACCTTACAGTGCAGGATGCTCAAAGGTCCCGCCGATATGAGCCAGCCAAGCAGTAAAAGAAATTTAAATAGCCCTCTGAGTTTGACCTCATTTGTATCTTCCTGGTGAAGAGGCCTTGGAGAGACAAGGCAGAATAATAAAGATCTATAATTGCATTTATTGAGTATCTATCATAGGCCAGGCACTGTGCCTAATATTCTAAACATAATATTTACTCCTTATCACAATGTTGAATTCTCCCTCATTTTCTTCCCCTCCCCTTTCTTCTTCTTCTTTATGTTTAGGAATTCTTTGATTAAAGGAGACCTAGAAAGCAGCAGTATAAATTTGGCAAATACATTTTAATTGGACTTTGATTTTATGACAGGCAAAAATAAGCTAGTTCTCATTTTTTAAACAAAACTGATTTGGTGTTTAATCAAATCAATACTTGATCAATATTTGTTGATTTCATTCATGAATCGTGAAGATTAAATGAAAATACACTACATATACCTCAGAAATTAAAAGGAGTACTATTTTTGCCTAGCACAGAATACCATAGGACTGCTGTACCCTGGGGTTGGGGCACCATTCCCTTGGTTTTTGCTGTAAATGCCTCCCCCTTGACTTACAGGACAACCTCAGGAGGCTGAGTGAGTGCTGGCCACCCAAAAGCCCTGAGCGCATTACAAAGTAAAAATGATTGTTATGTATTTTATGCCTTTATACCAATCTATTTTGAAAAAGCAGTTGAAAGTTTACAATTTTAACAGAGAATGTTTATGTTAGAACAGAAGCTAGATTAAAAGATCAGCTGGGGCCCAGAACACACATATTTTTCCTGCAGATCCAGCCAAATGTGAGACCAGGGACTGGACATAATTCATCAGAGCCAAGCTACACTCCGCAGGCAGGCTGTGTGGTAACTTCCTACCTTTGCAACGCTGTCTGCTTTCAATTGTAAACACAGCCAACCAGCTCATCAGAGCAGGGCTGGAGGGAAAGCCAAGGCTGGTGGCAGGCTTGGCACCTCTTCATGCCAGAAGCCACCTGTACACAACATGCTGCAGAGAAATAGCCAGAATGCCCTGGAGCCAGTTCCTTCTAGAAACCAGCGACAGTGGGGCTCAGTTACCCCATCCACCTCCAGCACGGAGGAGCTGCCTTCAGGAGGCCGCGGAAGGTGGAGGCCCTGATTGCAGAGGGTTTGGGCAGTATCTTCTTCTTGTCTGGTCCCCAGGGGCCACGCCTCTCAGGTTATTAAATACTGCATTGAATGGAATGAACTGATTCCAGCCCCAGCTCCACTGGGAAGTTCCTTAGTAATCTTGGAAAGCGACTTCTCTTAGAGCCTGTCGCACAGCTAAATCATTCCTAACTGGGCGGCATAAAACAAGTGAGCACGTATTATCTTTCACTGTGTGGGGGCTGATGGAGCCCAGTGAGGAACTTTTTGGTCCTACAAAGTTGCACAGTGGCTGGGCTCCAGTTTTCTTGAACTCTACTCCATTCATATGTCTGGTCGCTGGCCTGGGGAGTCCTAGACAGCTAGGGACTAGAAGATCTCATCTGGGGCTCCTCAGGATACTCTTCCCTAACAGTATGATCTCTCCACATGGACTCTTCAGCACGGTGGCTTCAGGGCAGCTAGACTTCTTATACCAAGGCCCAGGCTCCAAGTGGACTTGTCCCAGGAGAGTGGCAAGCAGAAGTCAAGGGCCTTTTGTGACCCAGGCTCACAGGTCACAGTTCATTGTTTTCAAGGAGGTGTGGAAAGTCATGCCTTTGTTCTAGGGGAGGGAATATAGATCTTTCGTCTTCATGGCAAGAACATCAAAGAATATACAGTTTTGCATTGAAACCTCCACAGAGCTTTCATTTCTCCTCACACTGAATGGGAATAATAATACTTCCTGGCTAGATTCTTTTTGGGGGAATGGAGGTAGAATGGGGCTAATGCAGATGAACTCATGACCAAAGTCACCTAGCTGACCTGGTGTCAAGGGGCCAAAATGCCCAAATAGAAGCCTCCACATGCCTGGGAGAAGTGGTTATTCTTCCCCCAATGCATGTGTGCTCAGTCGTGTCTGACTCTTTGTGACCCTATGGACTATAAGCCCCCAGGCTCCTCTATTCAAGGGATTTTCCAGGTAAGAATACTGGGGTGGGTTGCCACTTCCTGCTCCAGGGGATCTTCCCGACCCAGGGATTGAACCCAGGTCTCCTGAATTGCAGGCAGATTCTTTACCAACTGAGCCACCAGGAAAGCCCCCCAGCGCCTATCATTTGTTGTGTCAAAGGGGAGAATTCTCAACCAGGAGTGATTTTATCTTAGATTATAAATACTGTGGCTTCTGGGGCTTCTGTCCTGTATTCTTGGCAGGTGGCAGGATGCCCCGAAGCCTATCTCTGCAGGCTCAGCTGCAACAATGTGATGTGCATGTTCCAAAGCCAGCTCCTTTTCTTGTCCACTTTTCCAGAAAGCACTGCGCTGGGAGGCCTGACACAAACTGCTGATGTCTAGTTTCACCCACCTTCCAGCTACCTTCTCCAACTCAGTCACATAAATATCTTCCTCTTTAGGCCTATTTTCCAGGCTGGCGGTTCCCACAGTGGTGGTGTCACAACCCGCTGGGGTGTTGCAGTGGGCTGTCAGCGATGGTGCAAGTCATCTGTTACTAACAATAGGGTTCCCAAGTCTGCCAATGACTTATATTGAAAACAATATACAAATTAAAGAGAACTCAAGTTAATCCCCGTGATCTGCCACACTCAGTTGCCCTGAACATCCTTTCTTGTGAAAGCCTGTAATTGTTGGATAGCCTTTATTTGGAAGGAAGCAATTTTTAGCTCTTAAAGGAAACCACAATTCATGGTGTCTGTCTTTTAAGAATGTTCCACAACACAAGATTGCATGGACTCAAGAGTGAGGCAGGGTGGCCCCATGGGGTTACTACCCCAGCTCCCTCTAACCAGCTCTGCCCCTGGGCAAGTTACTCAGCCTCTCTGTGATTGCTACCCTTCAAGATGAGGATAATAAAAGCATGCACCCTGTAGGTTGCTGAGGGGAGGATTAAATGATGTATATAAAAGACATAGAACAGTGTCTGAAATCTGGCCAAGGCTAGTTTTATAGCAGCTACTATTATTTGTTATTGTGAGCCCTTTCCTTTTTTGAGGGTTTTCCTCAATGTCTTGTAAGTCATGTTGTTTTGGGATGTGAAGAACAAATATATCATTACTGTGTTGCACTGTGCCTGAATATAAATACATTGGACATCTCAGCCTGGATTTCTTTTGTTTTCGAGATACTTAAAATTCCATGGGCCTCTTCTTTGGCTGGCTCCAGAAATATGTCTTGGGCTTGGGTAGCTCCAGGAAAAATGAGATTTGGCACAAGGAGCTTTTCTCCAAAATACTTCATGACTCTCTTCATTGGCTCTTCACACTTGTACCTTGATTCATTTCTCCTTCCCTACATCTATCATTTTCAGGCTCTTTTGTTTCTGCCCGGTCCGGGGATGGGGCAGGGAGAAGGGGAGATTCCTGCTCAAGGTTTCCAAGCTGAAGTAGAGCCAAGGCTGGGCTGAGCAGAGGAGCAGGAGTTTAGCAGATGAATCCCTGGCTTTCCAGGTTGAATTTCCGAAGAGTTTTCCAACCAGTGCTGTGTACTACTGTTCTCTGCAGATTAAACGAACGTTTGTGAGCTGATCTAAGTATTGAAGAGGGACTCACGTGGAGACCAGTGTCGTGGACAAGAGATGCCTCTGATGCGGGAAAGCCACTTTGTTTTGATCAGAACAGCATCCTGCATTCTCTGAATGCCCGCATTTTCCCCTTTACTGCAGAGACCCTGCATAAAGATAAATTAATATATGCTATCTGTCATGCAGCTAAGGAATAAAAACAGAGATCGGTTTCCTCTTTCCCTAAAGTTTTGGATCTCAGCCTCACTGTTTGGCAGTCATCAGGGAGCTGCTAAAAGATACAGATGCTCATCCTTTCTGATTTCAGTGATCTGAGTCAGGTCTGGGCTTTGGTATCGTTTTAAAGGCTCCCAGGTAACATTAATGTTGCCAGAGCTCCAGGGTGCGACCTGGCAGGCCTATGGGTCCACACCAAGTGCCTGTGGGTATTCCCGGTACCTCCTTCCTCCCATCTCATGTTCCAGAAAAGGGTCAGGTGACACCAAAGATGCTTCTGGCAGGACTCAGAATAATATATTGTGTAATCTTTCAGCAAAGTTTTATTAATAGTACATAGCCTATTGTTACCTACTCATTTTCTGGGCAGTATTTTCAAGACTTATTTCCAAGATCCATCTTAAACTACTAAAGAAGAATTATTATGGACATTAATAGCTATTCACCCAAAATATAACCCCAAAAAGAAGGATGAAGAAAAAACTTTATGAAGATGAATCTCTATGGCTTTGTCCATTTTTTTCTATAGGCACAATTTGTTTGCTTCTCCTTCTCAAATGTACAGATTATTAAATACTAATAGTAATACTATTAGATTAGTATTACTATTAATACTAAATACTAATACTAATAGATTCTTAAATACTAATAACATAAATATTAATAGAGGGATTTGAGAAAATCTTTGTCATCAAAAAATGCAAAGTAGAAGCAAAACAATTAATTTACTGGGAAGTGTGACCTCCAAACACTCAGAATGAACTCATATAAAGTAAATAAATCTTATACTATCACCTAGGCCAGGTTTTATAAGGTGTTGTCAGAAGCCTCCTGGCTAGACACACAGGCTACCTGTGGCTTCACTCCAACTTCTCACTTTCTAGGGGCATGAGCCAGTCATCTGCATTTTAAACAAACTTCCAGGTTTCCCTGGTGGCTCAGTGGTGAAGAATCTGCCTGCCAATGCATGAGTCCTGGGTTCGATCCCTGATCCGGGAGGATCCCACATGTCACAGAGCAGCTAAGCCTACGGGTCACAACTACTGAGCCTGTGCTCTGGAGCCCTGGAGCCACAACTACTGAGCCCATGGGCCTCAACTATTGAAGCCAGAGTCCTAGAGCCTGTGCTCTGCAACAAGAGAGGCCACCACAATGAGAAGCCCATGCATCACAACTAGAGTGTAACCCCCACTTGCTGCAACTGGAGAAAAGCCTGTGCAGCACTGAAGACCCATCATAGCCCCCCAAAAAACCAGAAAACAAATTTCCTAGGTATTTTGATTGACTATACTTTTTAAAGCAGCAATGCTATCTCTAAAACAAAATTGTGCACTTAATTCCAGTAAATAAATTGGTGAAGGTGAACTCCTCCAGTGAAAGTATTGATGAGGCAGGTTTGGAGTTCAACAGGTGGCCTGTCCTGGGGGTTCAGGGCAGCTGCCCAGAGTTGCTGCATCCAGCTGCTTGGAGGGCCCCTAACATCAGCGTCGTCTCTATCTCTGTGCTTCTACTGAGCTGTCTGTTCCCTGACTTGTCGCCTTCTGCCTCTGCCTCCTCTCCATTCCAAGGATCATACTCCTTGGAACAATTCTTGTCTCACCATACTCTTTCTTCCTCAACCAACTGATTCACTCAATGGCTTCTGAAATGCATACATTGGTCCAGATAGTCACAAAAGTAAAGAAATTTAGAACATGGTAAGCTATTAGTAAGATGAACTAATTTTTTTAAACATTTCGTTTAACTTGCTTAATTGTACAAGGTTTCTTTTTAATTGAAGTGTAGTTGATATACAATATTATATTAGTGACTCTCTGCTTGTAACTAATATATGAGATCAAGTATACCTAATACATGGGGAAACAATGGAAGCAGTGAGAGACTTTATTTTCTTGGGCTCCAAATTCACTGAAGATGGTGACTGCAGCCATGAAATTAAAAGATGCTTGCTTCTTGGAAGAAAAGCTATGACAAACCTAGACAGCATATTAAAAAGCAGAGACGTTACTTTACTGACGAAGGTCCGTATAGTCAAGCTATGGTTTTTCCGGTAGTCATGTATGGATGTGAGAACTGGATCATAAAGAAGGCTGAACACCGAAGAATTGATACTTTTGAACTGTGGTGTTGGAGAAGACTCTTGAGGGTCCCTTGGACCACAAAGAGATCAAACCAGTCAACCCTAAAGGAAATCAGTCCTGAATATTCTTTGGGAGGACTGATGCTGAAGCTGAAGCTCCAATATTTTGGTCACCTGATGCCAAGAGCCAACTCATCAGAAAAGACCCTGATGTTGGGAAAGATTGAAGGCAGGAGGAGAAGGGGACAACAGAGGACAAGATGGTTGGAATAACAAGGAGACTTAGAGGTGTTGGAGGTGGGTTGCTTGAATTTTAACAGTAAAGCAGTAAAGCTTTAACTGGCAGCAGTAAAGCCAGATTGGGGGATGACAAAGAGCAGGGTGCAGCCATAAGAGTGGGGGATCACATAGAGTAGGAACGCAGGTCACCAGAGATGAGGATGTCAAGGAGTCAGAGGTTCAGTTTTAGAAAGGTGCTCCAGTCAGTTGTA
Source organism: Cervus canadensis (assembly GCF_019320065.1). Classification (NCBI taxonomy): domain Eukaryota; kingdom Metazoa; phylum Chordata; class Mammalia; order Artiodactyla; family Cervidae; genus Cervus; species Cervus canadensis. The sequence continues at coordinate 58,505,510 of NC_057388.1, forward strand.
GCAATGGTAGGAATTAAGAGGACTGGGGACCAGGACTAGAATAAATGGTGCTGCCTGAAGAGAACAGCAATGATGAAAGGTAAAGATGACAAGGGCCCCAGAGGAGCTTTCCAGAGGCAGAAAGGAGATCCAAGGAAACAAGGGGGTGGAGTTAATGAGGGAATGAACCTGTTATGGGAGAAAGGGCCTTTAAAAGAGCCAAGATTTAGACACTACTGAGATGAGCTGAGTGTATGAGGGATGGATTGTTGGCCCCAGGGAGCACAAGATAAGGTTGGGTCAATGAAACAGTTTAGCAGGGAGCAGATAAGTTGTGTGATATATCCAGTTGCTTATCCTGGAGAATGGGCTCAAGCACTGACCATTCAGTAACCAGATGAATCCATCCCCCACCTTATCTGCGTCTGGAGGCAGGTGAGCATGAGGCTCAGGCTATGAGTCAGCAAAGTCCTGCTGGATACAAACAAGCCTCTGCCCAAATTAGAGGCTAATGGTGGAATTCATTGGCTTCCAGTGTTTCTAAGTTTATCTGGGTGTGTTTGTGGGGCACTGGGGCAGTGGAGGGGAGGGTAGACAAGGTCAGGTATGCTCAGCATCCTTTAGCAAGTAGTCTCCTCAGTTACAGAGAGATCTGGGGGCTCTGAGACCCAGGATCCATGTGTGAGCACTCTAAGCATTTCATGCTCCAGTCTTTTTCATCTATTTATTCCTCGAATTAGTTGTTTCTTCCCTTCCTCATACTGAAAAGGATTTAAGATGTTCCTATTAGCACCTACTATGGGCCAGGCACACAAGGGTTTCAGAAACATGCTGTTCCCTCTCTGTAATGTGTTTTCCAAGCTTCCTTCTGTTTAAACAAGATCTATTGTTCCCATAATGCCTAGACAAGTTTCATCTCCTCCCTGAAAACTCCTAAATCGTGTCAGATGTGGTCTCTCCTCTTTGGAACTCTTTCAGTACTTACGCTCTGAATCATACATTCTCCTGAACAATCAAATGTGCTCCTAGCTTACCCTGCCTCTCCGTCTAAACTGCAAGCCCTTTGGGGATAAAGACTTTACGTGAATTTTTACTGTCTCTAAAATCCACTAAAACACCAAGGACATAGTAAGCCCTCAGTAACAGGAACTGCATTTTAGAGAGACATGCCCCTCTGTAATGGAGTATCTCTTGAATGATGCACTAAAACTAGGACTAATAATGAACTTTTTGAGTTTCTCAGGAACACTCTTTGGAGCATGAACAGATTAAATTACAAGGTCAGCTACCAGAAAGACAGAAGTTAAAATCTGAAAAGCAATAAAGTAGCAATTTACATTTGTTCTCACCAGAGTCTAAAGGAGTACATTATAATACAGTGACAAGTTAATGTTGGAGCTTTGTAGAAAGTTGAATGTTATACAGATGTACTCTGTTTTCCCATTTTAGGTTTCTGTAAAGTGTGCTTTGGTTACACAGGTTCCTCTCCTTGATATGAGCAACCACGGAGGGACACAGCTGTCAGAATCTACAACTTGAGCCCCAGACATTTTTGCAATAAGGAGATCAAGTGACTTACTCTAAGGAAATGAGAAGTAGATACCACGTCAAGATTCCCCTTTTGCTGTCACTCTGCGGGTAGGAGAGGGAGTGAGAGGAAAAGGGGGAAATTTGGAAGTTTTAAATAGGGCTTTAAAAATGCCAATGGAAACAAATAAGAGAATTGGTTCCCAGCAGCCTTCCTTTGGCCAAATTTTAGGTTCTGTAGTTCATTTAACAGTATTTCCCTGGTCTCTATAATATTGCTAAACTTTATTTGGGGGCATTTACTTGTCTTTATTATTTTATGCTCATTTCCTTCTTTTAATCTCTTATTTCTCCATCCCCAACATTTTTTACAAAATAACTTTTTTGATTAAAAGTTTTATTTCAAATGTTCAAAATGTAGCTTTTAGTAAGGAAAGGACTGGGCTTGTACCTTGGTGACCAGATGAGGAATTCACGTGTGGTTGTTCTGTGGGGTTTCTTTTTCTTTAAAAAAAAAAAAAAACCAACAAAAACTTATTTATTTATTCATTTGGCTGCATCAGGTGTTAGTTGCAGACGTGGGATCTAGTTTCCTCACCAGGGATTGAACCCAGGCCCCTCTTGTCACTAGACCACCAGGAAGTCCTGCTGTGTGGGGTTTCTTTCCTCAGAATTTGTCTGCTTTGATCCAGTATTTCTATAATGTCACATAAGGAAGTACTTTCCTGGTATATCTGGAACTCCTTGGGAAAAAAGGCATTAAAGGTGGTCAGTAATTGTAATACTTAATCTATATTCATTATAATCTTGAATTAATTCATAGGATCATCTGCATGCAACACTTTTTTTTTTTTAAGTGCAGCTTTTAGTTCTCTGTCTCTCTCTAGCATTCACCACTATGTGGCAGTCCTTAGCCTAAAGATATGAATATGAATAAACTGCACTGCCTGCTCTTGTGCATCTCAACAAAATGAAATCTGGCACATAACCTTCATGACTATTCCATTTTCTGCTCTACCATCCTCCCTGTGTGAAGCATCCTTTTCTCTTGGGGGAGGGGAGAGAGAAGTAAGAGGAGTTGCTTACCATTTTATACAAGCTTAAGGATCCATCAGATGGTCCTTATTTGTAAAGCACATGTGGGAAGCAGGGAACTTTAAGGGGAGGAGCAACTGCTCAGACAGCTGAGAAACTTGCAGCCCAGAGAGGGTGGAAGATCACACAGCTGTCCCTGTTCTACAGCACTCTACTCCCCTGCATCTTCACATCTATTCTGGACTGTCAGCCTCAGGCTTTGGAAGGACAGAGGACTTGCCATCCTCCATATACAGCATCCACCGCTTTGGACATTTACTGAGCAGTTACTCTGATGGAAGTAATTGTTAGATACCTTACATACACTGTCATATTTATTTCTTTTTTACAGATCTGTAAGGTAGACATATTTATTACTCTTATTTTAGGGATGAGATCGAGACTCTAAAATGTCTGGTAACTTGGCCAACGTCACAGGGCTGGTACATGTCAGAACAGAGACTGAAATACAGGCTTATCATCAGCATGTGTCTTGACTAATAGACTAGACTGCCCTTCTCTAGGATTCTCCACTTGGCAAAAGGACTCAGCACTGGTGGAACTGATCAAAACCCACTGGGTGTGTCTTAAACAACAGGTGTTCCTCTTTCAATTCAGTTTAACAAACTTTCACAGTCAGGCTCTGTGGGCCAAAGTGAAGCTGAGAAGAAAAGCTTCTTTGTCCTCTAGAAATTAAGAGACCAAGGGAGAGGAGGGCTAGAACTAAGTAACTGCCAGGTGCAGTGCAGAACACAGCATAATTAATCTTCATCTGGTTATGTTATCTCCTCATCCATTCCCTCACTCACTCATTTATTCATCCAAGAAGTGTTTTCTCTGGCAAAAACGGTACCAGTTGAATCCAGAGGGTAACACACTGGATCCACCTGACACATTATTTCAGAATCTAAGCATTCACTTCAATAATTTTTAAAAACCAGTGTCTAAAAATAGTTGTTCCCTGCTTCGATGAAAGACAAGTGAAAATTTAAACTCACAAAATATAGAATATGAGGGATTACTAATTAGCATGGCAGTTTTTTTCCCTTTACAAAATAATTGCTTTTAAAAAGGAGTAACAGTGAATGAATGCTGATATTAACTTCCTTAAATAACGAAAAGATAGCGCTAAGTCGTGTCCGACTCTTGCAATCCCACGAACTGTAGCCCGCCAGGCTCCTCTGTCCGTGGGATTCTCCAGGCAAGAATACTGGGGTGGGTTGCCATTTCCTTCTCCAGGGGATCTTCCCGACCCAGGAATTGAACCCAGGTCTCCCGCATTGCAGGCAGATACTTTACCGACTGAGCTAAATAGGACAATAAATAACAAAATCACTGGACAAAAAAAACTTAAGGGCAAGGATACATAGCCACGTGAAGCACCTGGAATTACAACGGAGATAACAATGTGGCTTGATTTACAAAATTGGGAATTAAGGACAACTTTTTGGAACAAGTCCACCGGACACTGCAAGGAAAGGAACTTATCCACACGGCTGTAGGGTTTTGTGCAAAGAATGCAAAGGCGGGGTGGCAGGAGAAGGATGACTGGGATCTGCCTAATTTTCCCAGTCTTCCTAGGCTCCCTTCCAGTCATGCCTGCCGCTTGCTAAGGGAAAGAAAAATGGGTTTTCAACTACAGTTTTGTGTTTTAACAGCAAGTAAACAGCAAGTAAAGTTTTGAACTGTGGTGTTGGAAAAGACTGTTGAGAGTCCCTTGGACTGCAAGGAGATCCAACCAGTCCATCCTAAAGGAGATCAGTCCTGGGTGTTCATTGGAAGGACTGATGCTGAAGCTGAAACTCCAATACTTTGGCCACCTCATGTGAAGAGTTGACTCACTGGAAAAGACCCTGATGCTGGGAGGGATTGGGGGCAGGAGGAGAAGGGGATGACAGAGGATGAGATGGCTGGATGGCATCACCGACTCGATGGACATGTGTTTGAATAAACTCCGGGAGTTGGTGATGGACAGGGAGGCCTGGCGTGCTGCGATTCATGGGGTTGCAGAGTCGGACACGACTGAGCGACTGGACTGAAAGTTTTTCTGCTTTCTTTCAAGCCACAAGGTGACAGCATTTGAAACTAACAGAACACACTTGTTGATAATTTTTTCTTCTCCGTCCATTAAATTTTGTCACCTCCTACCTCGGTTCTTCAGTTTTAATGTCAGGCACACACTTGGGTCTCGATCCTTATCAGCTCCCCTGGAGATACTCTGATGCCATTTTAAATCAGGCTGCCCTGCTTCTCGCATCAGTTACCGCGGGAGCTGCTTTCGGTAGCATTTTAAACTGAGAGGCCATACGTCGTGGAGTAACGTGATCCAGTGGCTCTACTTTGTTCCGTTCTTCTTCCAGCGGCTGGGCCACCGAGGCGCCAGAGCGCTCGCACAGCGCCCCCGCGTGGTCATTCCCGAGCGCCTGCCCGCCCCCGTCTCCCCACTCCGGTCCAGCCGCTCCCGCTACGAGCTGCTAGTGCCACGCGGGCTTCCCCGGGCTCCACTTTCAGCCTTAATCGGGTCCGAAACTTCCACCAGCGGCCCCCTCCCCCAGAGGGCCCTTTCTTCTTCCCGACCGCTCCCAATGGGAGGGACAGCTGCTCCCCGAGGGCGGTTCGTGCCCTAGCCTGACCTAGCCCCACGCGGGTCCGAAGCAGGGCATGGGTCGCTGGGCGGCCCCTGGTCGGCCCCTGCCCCCGCCGGAAGTCCGCGCGTGCGCGTTGGCCGGCCGGGAACGCGCGTCCGGAGCGGAGGGGCGGTGGGAGCGGGGCCGCGGCCGCTCACAGTGTCCCCGCCCCCGCCCCCCGGCGTTCCGCGGTCGCCGTGACAACCGGAGCGGCGGCAACGGCGGCAGGCGCTCGAGTCCGGCGCCGCCTCCCGGCCGCACCGCCAGCAGGCAGCCGCCGCCCGGCCTTGCAGCTCTCCCCGCCTCCCCGCTCGCGGGGAGGGACCGGCCCGCCCTCCGCACGCCCGCCCGCCTGCCGGAGAGTGAGCGGCGCCGGGGCCGCCCCGCCAGCCCGGCGTTTCCCGGCCGCCGTCCGGGCGCGCGCAGCGAGCGGGCGCGACTATGCCAAGATGGTCTTGCAGGCGCGGAACAAGCACCGGGAGGCGGCCCCTAAGCCGCCCCAGCCGCCCCGCGCCTCGCAGTCACCGCTGAGGGGGTCGCCAGATGTCGGCGCCGGGGAGCCCGGGCCCGAGCGCGCGCCCCCGTCCCCTCGGCGCAAGGGCGCCGCGGGCAGGAAGGGGCCCAGAGCCGAGTCCGCCGCGCCACCCGCCGGGGGCGGCCTCGGGGGGCGCTTGGCGGCCGGGCTGCGCGGGGCGCTGGGCCTGCGGCGCTCGGGGCGCGGCCGAACCTGGACCACGCTCCTGCTAGGTGAGCAGCCCAGCGCGCGGGCGCCGCCGGGACGCGGAACTTTGAGGCGCGGGCCCCCTCTACCCTTTCTCTCCTCTCTCCTCCGGCTTCCGCGCCGCCGAGCTCCGCCGGTCGGTCTCCGCCAGTTTGCAACCCTCTTCGACTTTTCCTGGGACGTTCTTATCTCTTCTTTCACTCCCCCTCCCTCAGGCTCAGCCTTCCTCACTCCCTTCTTACTTGCTCTGCTTTAAAAAAAAAAATGGCCCCGAGATCAACAGCTGCCCGGCCTGGCTGCGAACTGGCAGGTCTGCGCTAACCAGACTCAGGCGCTGTTGATTGGCGCGGACCGGCCGCCTTCCCGTTATCTCGGCCCCTGTCCGGGAGGATGGTTTGCTTTGGGTTGGAAGCGATTCTGCTGAGCTCAAAGCAAAAGCTCGTCCGCTGTTCTATAAAGTTGCTAAACTTATCATTAAATTTTAGCGTGCCTTTTTCGTCTTGACTGCAAGCACAGCCGACGGCACTTTGTTTGTGATTCCCCTTCGCAAATACTTTTCAGGTCGCGTTGTGTTTGGGGCGCCCAAGCTGGGACCCTTCTGACCTAGCAATGATCGGTATGGAGGGCTCTCCTCCTCATCCACTACATTGACCGAACGGATAATGTGAAATGATGTGTTGAAAAAAATAAAGTTGAAACATTCGCGTGTTGTGGAACGACTTTAGGTTTCCTTTGTTTCCTGATTGACATTCTGATAAGGCAAGTTACAGCAGTTTGAATGATAGGCCTGATTTTTCTAAGTCAGCTAGTAAAAAGCTGTAACACTGCCTTTCTTATATAATGTCATTAATGGACTTTGGCTACTGAATTATTTAACTCTTTGTCCTTTCTAATTCCCTTAGTGACATCAGAGAATTTGGAGTTCAGTATAGATCAGGGAGTAAAATATAACATATCAGCCTCCCTTGAGATCAAAAGCATCACTAGAAGCTACTAAATTATAAAAAGCCTCAGACATCACACACACATATTTTAATGGGTGCAGATAGGTTGATATTACTATTGGGGTACTTTTTTTTCTATGATAGATTCAAGCTTAGAAAAATTCAGTATTTTCAGTATGTTTCTTTTTTCAGTAGTGAGCATGAAAAATCTTGTCAGCGTGCAGGTTAGATAAATTCACCTTGGGGAGGCAGCATGGTACAGTGGATGAGACAGAGGCTCCTGATCCAGCTCAAGGTGTTTAAGTTCGTTAAGTTTGAAGTTATTTCCTTTGTGAGTGTTGCCTTCTCTGTGACATGGGTTTATCACCTGCCCTCCTTACTCCAGGGCATGTCCTGAGGAGCAGAACTCAAAGGAGCTGGGGTACAGCATGTCTAGACACATTGTATCAACGCATTTAACAAGTTTTAGTTGCTATTATAAAAGCGCATGCATGATACTGATTTGATATCTGGTGACAGGATGAAGGGGGCTTCACTGGTAGCTCAGTGGTAAAGAATCTGCCTGCAATGCAGGAGCCACTGGAGACCTGGGATTCAATCTCTGGGTCTGGAAGATCTCCTGGAGGAGGAAATGGCAGCCCACTCCAGTATTCTTGCCTGAAGAATCCCATGGACAAAGAAGCCTGGTGGGCCACAGTCCATAGGGTCCCAAAGAGTTGGTCAGGACTGAAGCAACTTAGCACACATGCACAACAGGATGAAATTGCATCCCCTCCACTAGCTGCTGTAAACATTGACCACTTCGTAGCAAAATATGGAATGGTATCATTCCTTCAGGGAGGTTGTGGTAACAAACCATAGAAAATCTGTTGCCATTTTTGTGCATATTTTCTTTGCTCCTAATTGCATTTCCTTTGAATCTTATATTGGATGGCTTATATTTGGATCTAGTAATGCTCAGACCTAAGTACAGTTTTATATTACTATAGCAATGTGGCACTTCGGGTATTAGAAGGAGGTACAGTGAAGGTCCCATAGTTTTGGATGTACTTTGGGCACTGGCCATCAGATTGATGGAGGTTGGATGACCAGACCAAGGTCTAGAGACTTTCTGTCCTTGGTAGCTGTTTACGTGAGGCCATAGGGCAGCTTGAAAGATGGTTCTGGAGAATAGTCAGACCTGGGATGCTTAGTTCTTTCTCTGGATCTGTTCTTTCAGATCCTATAAAAAGGAGCAGGGTTTGGGCATTTTTGAAAGCTGTCTCATTTCACTCTTCTTTCCCCCCCACAAATCAGTGAGAGTTGAGCTGACATGATGTGGTTTTTTTAGTACAGTATTTTGCTATGACAAAAATTGCTTCATTTATGTTTTGAAAGAAATTTTAACCATTTGGGGCTCCCTGATAGAAGCACACCCTTTAAAGAGAGACTGACTTGGGGTTCCCAGAAGTGGGAAACTCACTTCTTGTCAAACTGGCCCTTTCCACTGTTCAGCAGTCTAAGCTCTGTTAAAATTCATTTTATTAAACATGTCTTTCTTTTAGGCACTGTTTACTATTTAATGTTACAGTCATAAAGAAGGTTTTTGAAGTGTTTATTTTTAGAAGTTTTAACCCAGTAGCTCCCTTTATCAGCCAGGGGAGGCAGTGGTGTAGTAGGAAAAACCATGACTGTCTCTCCAGCTTTTTTGACCACAACCTTCAGTAAGCAACACAATTTCCACTAAACCTGCTCACACTTGTGAAAATCCAACCCTGTACATTTATGCGTCTGCTGTCAAACTATTTGTGTATGTCAGTGTCCTGGCAGGAAGCAGATTTAATAAGTGGCCTGTTTTCAGAAGTATGAGCAGGTTTAAGGAACCCGCAAAGGACACTGAAGCATCCAGGGATTGTCACCAGTGGGAAGATGCCACCACTTCTGGACCTGAAGTGGAAAGGGAGCTCCCTCCGGAGCTGAACCCAGGGAAAGCTGTGCAGTGGGGGCAGGATCACCCACGAGGAGGGATCCTAGACACTCTGCCCACCCTCTGGTCTCCCACTGGTGCCTCTCACCGGCTGACCAACTTTGGCAAGGGGCCCAGCTGAATCATTGTATAGAGTCAGCCTCCTGGGGCTGGGAACAAGGCAGAGAAGGGAGGAGAATGAATTTGAAAAGGTAAGTGGAGACTAAGGATCAGTATGTACACAATATTTAAAGTTAAAAGGTCATGTACTCTACTCACCCTGTAATATACAGTACACCCTTATTTTCTGTTCTGTCCTTTTTCAAAAATGCTGTTTGTAAACAGCCTTAGAAGAACTGTTTGCTGATTCTGTACCTGTTTCGAACTTGTTGGTGCCTGGGCTAAGCATGTAGCTTCTCTGAGTCTCAGTTTGTACAGATATTAAAATGGGAGGTCTGGACTGGACTAGACTAGTTCTCAATCTTGGCTGTATGCTGGTGTCACCTGGAAACTAAAAAAAAATCCTGATAGCTAAGCCACAGGTCAGACAAACCAGAATGGGGTGGGATGACATGGAAGGAAGCATCAGTAGCTTTAAAATCATGTTCTGCTTCCCTTTAGGAACAGTCTGTCCCTCATCACAGGCTTCCCTGGACCACAAGGAGTCGGGCATGACTGAGCATCTAAGTATCTATGTCCCTCATCACAGAGCTGACATTCCTACTTGGCAGCAGTCCCCTGGAACTAGTGTAACTGCCCTGCCCCTCTTTTAAATGTGGACACAGACAACAAAGTTTACTAAGGTTTCTTCTAATTTCTATTGTTTTCCCAACATGGACTGTGGGTTGCCATTTATCATCTGATATGTCTGTTGTATTAACTGGAGATTCATGGAGATGGTGAAGACTAGGGATGTGGTGAGAGGACAGATTTAAGGGAGAAGGTCAAGATTTCATTCTGTCTTGGGACATGTTACCTTTGAGACATTTGTGAGAAGTCCAAGTACAAATGTAAAGTAGATGAGGGACATAAAAGGGCTGAGTGGGAACCTAAATAGGGAGTCTTCAGCAAATGGGTGATACTAAAATTCTTGGGAATTCATGATAGCATTTCTGCATTTGTGAGGTTCACTGTGTACTAGGCATAGTTCCAGATACTTTAGATTAACTGACTTATCTCAAACTCATTTAACTAATAACTCAGTCTTTACTGTGACATTGATCATCATACCCATTTTACCAAATGGGGGATGTGAGGCACACAGATGTTAAATAACTTGCCCAAGGTCACCCCTAGAATGTGGAAAGGTCAGGACTTGAACCCAAGCAATATGGCTCCGGAGTTCATGCTCTTAAACACTACTTATAAACATTATAGTTAATCCCATAAAAAGCAGTCCTGTTTCATAGGGAAGATCAGTTCTCCATGGATGATCTTTCATTATTCATAAATCATTGAGCAGGAACAAGTTTAAAAACTGGAAGAATTAATTTTTAGAGTACATAAATCTACAACTATTGTAACTTTTATTTTTGCTTTAATACTAATTTTCTTAGCATTATTACTATCTCCCGCCACACAGCCGCCGCGCCCCCCCCCCCCCCCCCCCCCCCCCCCCCCCCCCCCCCCCCCCCCCCCCCCCCCCCCCCCCCCCGCCGCAAGTGCATTTAAGAGGTCATATATCTTCATGTTTGCCTGGCATATTTCATCATATTTGACTTCCTTTCCAAAGTAACAAATTATCAAGTGTGTTTTTCAGTACTTTCACTGCATGTAATTGATTCTTGGATGGCATTTTATAATTTTAATCATAGCAGCAAATGTTAACCTAGTAGCATAGTCACCAAAATCAGTCACAGAAATTCTGAGTGATTCATTGTAGTGACCAAGGATTTATCTTCTAGTTTACAGTTCAGTTCAGTTCAGTCGCTCAGTCGTGTCCGACTCTTTGCGACCCCATGAATTGCAGCACGCCAGGCCTCCCTGTCCGTCACCAACTCCCAGAGTTTACTTAAACTCATGTCCATATAGTTGGTAATGCCATCCAGCCATCTCATCCTCTGTCGTCCCCTTCTCCTCCTGCCCCCAACCCTTCCCAGCATCAGGACCTTTTCAAATGAGTCAACTCTTCGCATGAGGTGGCCAAAGTACTGGAGTTTCAGCTTCAGCATCAGTCCTTCCAATGAACAGTAGCACCAACTATATCTTAAAATGCAGTTTATAAATCACTTGGCCAATAACTTGAAAACTTGCCATCTTGACAGATTTTTAATTTGAGAATATTGTTTTAATTGAGAAGGATGAGGATTTATTCTTATTTTCACACCAGCTCAGATTTGCCTAAGAAGCCACTGCTCTGCGTCGTGTTTTCCTGTTACTTCCTAACAGTAACCACTGCTTTTTGCCCTGCAGGCTTTCAGTGCTGCAAATGTCACAGCTCAGACTCTTTTCCCCATGTTTTGATACTAATCATAAAGTACTTAACATAACTAGCAGAGTGCTACTGTTTTCTAGTATGTTTAAAAGTTTTTTTTTAAATAAGACCGTTTTGCCAAAATTTTACTTTCATATTAGGTTCAAAGCTTTCGTTAACGAAAGAAACCACTTGTTACTCACAAACAGTTTCAATTTTTTTTTCTAGATTATTTGACTTAATTTAAATGTATAATCATTAAAAGAAAAATAGAAACAATAGAAAGAAGTAACATCGTATACCTCACCAAATTTGGCCAACCTACACCCAGACTGGAACAGTGCTGGGCAGTCCCAAATGACAGCAATCTGGAGTCCCAATTGGGAAAAGGTCCCAGGCAGTGTCCTCTCCACAAGTGAGACTTCAGATTGCAGCTTTGGGAGCTCCTGCTTATAATCTCAGGCTGCAAACTGATTTCGTGCAAAATTGCAGCTCTGGTTTAACTTTTACAATGCTGTTTGTTTCACCTTGTGAGACATAGGATTTCATTAGACACTGAGGGGTTGGCCAGACCTCCAGGGGCTCAAGAGTTCCAAGACCTACTCCCTTTCTTATCTAAAGTGCTTCCTGACTCACTGTGCTTGCAGGCAGGCATGGAATCCGGGCAGTATCCAGGGAGCTCAGAAGCGGGTCAGAGGCCTGGCAAGGCCTGAGCAAGACTTCCTCCATTTTAATGTCCCTAACAAAAGACCTGATTTCTTATTTCTCTCATCTTTGATCTCCTTGGAAGTTTCATGAAAATCTAAAACTTAAAAGTTAACTCCTGGAATTTTATATGTGAGGAAACTAAAGTTAGACAGGTAAATGGCCTGACATCTCTTGTGAATTCACTGAGTGAAGCCTGAGATTAAAGTTAAGGTATCTTGGCTTCTTGGGGCTTCCCGGGTGTCTCAGTGGTAAAGAATCTGCCTGCCAGACAGGAGACTCAGGTTCCCTGGGTCAGGAAGATCTGGACATGGAAATGGCAATCCATACCTGTATTCTTGCCTGGGAAATCCCATGGACAGAGTCACCTTCTGGTGAGGTCGCAAAGAGTCAGACATGACTTAGCAACTAAACAACAATGATCTTGACTTGTTTGGTACATCTGTTGAATTGTAGGTTTCAGATCTACAATCTAAGGCTGCTGTCAAAGATACTGTAATGGGAAGATGATCTCATATATTCCAAGACCTAATAACTTTTTTAGCAAGAGTTCTACTTTGGTGGCTTATGTTCATTTAGGGAATTGCTCTGTTTGCTAAATCCTTATGGTCAACCTGTCAGCCTCCATTTTGTGTTTGCATAACTATTTTTTTTGGAAACTACTAAATTTTGAATTGTTTTTGATTGGTTGGGATTGTCATTAAAAAAAGCAGAGCAAAATATTAAAAATCAGTGTCATAGTTTTCTTAATCATTTAACAGATAAGCAAAATGTGCTACCCAAGGGCAGTTTGAAATTTGGAGAGAATACAAAGCGGTGAGAATCCATAGCTGTAACCTTAAAACTTAAATGGCTTATTGATTAATGAACTTGTTAAAATCTCTTGCTTCATATGATGGGCCTGGGGGTGTACGGTGTATATATGGATCTTTTTTTTTTTTTTTTTCTCTAGGGAAGAGATGCAGCTTCTACATTTTTTCCCGTTAGATTTACTAAAGCTTTACAGTTTCACTATGATTGCTCAGAAGCATTTAGTGAGCCTACCATATTATTTCAGGTGTATATTTTATCGCTACTTGTTCTTTAAAAACTGAAATGCATTTTTTTCAGTCAAGAGAAAGTTACTTTATTAAAATTGCTAATGTAAGTTACTGTTTGATTTTTAAAATATTTTTGTCCATGTTATGTGAGGATATGATTTTAAAAGGAAGTTAGAATTTATTGCTTTAAAAACACATGTATTGGGTAGTTGTTGTATTAAGTATTACCTACTTTAATATATGTATATACATAATATTTTTAATATTTGGCATCTTCCCTGGTGGCTCAGACAGTAAAGATTCTGCCTGCAATGCAGGAGACCCAGGTTCAGTCACTGGGTTGGGAAGATCCCCCAGAGAAGGGAATGGTTATCCACTCCAGTATTCTTGCCTGGAGAATTCCATGGACAGAGGAGCCTGGTGGGCTATAGTCCATGGGGTCACAAAGAGTCAAACATGATCAAGCGACCAACACACTTTAATATATGTGTATACATAAATATTTTTAAAGTGTGAAAATTTACATTGTATAATTCTCTGTTTAGAAGTCTAATTTTTATACTGTTTGGGGGTGGTGGTATTTACTTTCCATGTTCTGTTTTCATTCACTTCTAAGTAAACCTTTGTCCTTGATTTTTAAATTATTCCTCAGGAGTTTTCTCCTTTATGCCAGTACATCCTTTTGGTTAAATGTGCTTATTAGCATTTTTTCTGTTTGAGCTTCCATGAAACCCAGGCTCTCCTGGAAGCCTTGATTTATCCCAGTCGTGTGACCTAGGGCCTCATGGGAAAATAAGAGCCATTTTTTGCCTCAAAAGGAGTTCTGGATCTTTTTGCTTAATCTTTGAAAGTGCTCAGTGAACTACAACTGATAAATAGTTGTTAGGTTTATTTATGATAATTGAGATTTCTTAATTTTTCCCTGTTGTAAGATACTATTTTGCTCAGTGTCAAATATGTGGAGCAGATTCAAGTTAACTATGGTCAACCTTACAAGTATAATTACATAGACCACTGTGAATTCTTGATCTTATCTAGGAGCTATATAGTTTTCTTGCAGTCATGACTGAATTTTAAAATAATCCTGCCTCTCACTTTGAGAGGCAATGTCTTATTAATCAATTGAGTGCATTTTTTGCCTACTGAACCAAGAAAACAAATTAAAAGGGTCAGACCTGCCAAGGCTTTTAGTTTGGGGAGCAGAAAGATCCAAAAGAAAAACAAAATAATCATGGAGGTCCTTTGGAGAATATGAAGTCCTTATTAGTGTTAGTAGCTGTAGCTGTTTAGTCACTAAGTTGTGTCTGACTCTTCGCGACCCCATGGACTCTAGCCCATCAGGCTCCTCTGTCCATGGGACTTCCCAGGCAAGAATATTGGAGTGGGTTGGCATTTCCTTGTTCAGTGGATTTTCCCAACCTAGGATTGAACCTGTGTCTCCTGCATTGGAAGGCCGGCTCTTTACCATTTTGCCACCAGGGATGCCCCCAGTTGTAGCTATGCAGAGTTATTAAATGCTAGGAGTAGAGATAACCAAGTAAAAACCTTCATTTCACATTTGATGAAAGTGAGACTGAGGCTAAATAAGTCATATGAAATCCAAGGAATATTTCTTCTTAAGAATGTAAAAAATAATTTGATTCTTAATTTTAATTCTTTCCCTTTCTTAATTATAATTCTCAGCTGTCAGGATTTTGACAATTTTTCCTTCAGAATACCTTTTGAATTCATGTTTCCCTTTTCATAGTAAAAACTGTTAAAAATGTAGCTTTCCAAGCCCCAAGTGAGATCTATTGCATCAGGATCCCTGAGAGTGGGGGCTCAGGAATGCAGGCTTAACATGCCCACCGCCACCAGTGTTTTCATCCGTGGTTGCGTGTGAGAATCATCCCCAGTCCCGGACCTAGCAGTGTCCAGAGCTCCGAGATGATTCCAGCGTGCTCTGTGTTGAGGCATTGCCCTTAGAAGTGTTTATAACTCAGCTCAGGGGCCTGGGGATCTGGAATGGGACCTGAGAGTCTGAATTCCTGATAAGCTCCCAGGTGACCTAATTATTGCTAGAAAACATGTGGAGTACAAAGCAGCCAATTCTTACATTTTGTGAACAAGTATGAATATTTTGCTCCAGCCATTTCTGTACCAGTGATAATTAACCTTGATTGTATATTAGAATCATTCAAGTATTGAAATAAAAAATCTGGAGTTTCAGATTTAGGAGCCCTGGATTAATACCCAGACATCTCTAGTTTTATTTAGCAACACTGATGATTCCAATGCAATCCCAGGGTTTAGATCACTTTTGCTCTATGTTGCTGCTTTATGATGTTCTTTCTGAATCTTGCTCTGTTTCTTTACTGACTGAAAGTGCTTCTGAACCTTTTTTTGTATGTCGTGGTGCACATAAAAAATGATAATGTTTGTGTGGCGTGAGTGTGAGAGTAAATGACCTCTTAAAAATGTAGAGATTTCTGGCCCAGGGGGGCACTCTGCTGGCTCCCGTTCTTGGTACCATTGGTTGAGCAGCTATGACAATGCCTGCCCCCCACCCCCCTCACCCCGTCACCCCTGGTGTTCATAGAGCTCTGAGAGCCAGGCACCCTGTATATATAGCGAGTGAGCCTTCAGCTGATACCTCATTATTGTCAATATCATGAGTATTCTGTATCATCAATATTAGTGATGGGATTCTTCTGCTGTGTTGGATCAGAGTCCACATCCAGCTTTATTGTAGCGGTCTTTTGGCTACTCAACATAAATCCTCACCTCAGTTGTAATCATGTTCTGAAATCCAGCCTCTCCCCCCACTTCTGCCCACCCAATCCCACTTTAATAAACCTTGCCCTGAGTGGCCATTATTGATCTGCCTTCTCAGATTTCTTACAGTTCATAGACTTTGTGCTATTTGCTTGGATGCGGGTGTTCGCTCATTATTTTATGTACCTAAATCTTATCTCTCAAAGATTTTATCTTTAAAGCCGCAGATGTTAGCTTATATTTCTTTAATGTTCTCAGTTTCTAGGAAAATGTGTTGTGCACCTAAGTGGTATTTAGATACTTGTTGACTTTAAAGCATTTTATGACATACAAAATAGGTGCTAGAAAGAAGGAAGGAGCTGAGCCTGAGGTATACATGACTGTTTTCTCTTTCCCAGACTGGGTTCTAAAGAATGTCTTTTTCACTTATTAGTTTACTACATGGAAACTGGGCTTTGATTTATTCTAGGTACTATAGATTAGAAGCATAATTTCTTTCAGTATATTAATTTTGTTATGTGTATTTTACCTTCACATAATGAGAACCCTTTGAGCAGTTAGGAATGCTTAGATTCTGTCCTTAGGTGTTTAGGTGTTTTACTTGAGTGTATTCTCTAATTTCTCTTATATGGTGGTAGTCTTTTAACAGCTCAAGCCATTGAGGTGCCAGGCGTGATGCTAGAAGATGTAGATATTAAGATGGATTAACCATTTTACCTTCACATAATGGGAAACTTTTGAGCAGTTAGGAATGCTTAGATATTATCCTTAGCTGTTCAGATTCTTTACTTGAGTACATTCTCTAATTTCTCTTGCCTGGTGATAGTCTTTTAACAGTTCAACCCATTGAGGTGCCAGGCATGATGCTAGAAGTTGTGGATATTAAGATGAATTAACCATAAGCTCAGTCTCAAGTACTCTAGCATACAGAACTGTGATAAAGTAACTTTGGAGGAAAGTTTTTACTTTCGCTTTAGGTTTGAAGGATTCATTAACAAAAGAAAGTGTGCCTTACAAACACATAAACAATTTCAACTTTTTATAGATTATTTGACTTAATTTAAACATACAGTCATTAAAAGAAAAAAAATAGAAACAATAGAAGTAACAGCATTGTTGTTCAGTCACTGTTGTGCCTGACTCTTTGAGACCCCATGAAATGCAGCACACCGGACTTCCCTGTCCTTCACTATCATATATGTGAAACATACATGTGTAACAGCATATACATCACCAACATCCAGACTTGAACAGTGCTGGCGAGTCCTGAATGACAGCAATCTGGAGTCCCAGTTGGGAAAAGGTCCCAGGCAGTGGCCAGACCATTGGTGAGACTTCAAATTGCAGCTTTGAGGGATCCCACTTATAATTCCAATACACAAACTGGTGCCATCATCAGTTAGCATGCAAAAAAGCAGCTCTGGTTTTACCGTCTTTTACAGTGTTGCTTGTTTCATCTTGTGAGTCACAAGACATCTTAGACCCTGGAAGCAGGGAAGAGGGGGTTGGCCAGACCCTCAGGGGCTCAAGAAAATTCTAAGACCTAACTCCCTTTCTTCCCTAAAGTGCTTCCAGACTTGCTGTGCTTGCAGGCAGGCATGGATTCTGGGCAGTGTCCAGGGAGGTCAGAAGCAGATCAGAGTCCTGCTCTCCTACTTCTGAAGCCTGAACAAGACTTCCTCCATTTTAACTTCCCTAACAAGGTATAATGAACTTTCCTGGTGCCTCAGCGGTAAGGAATCTGCCTGCCAATGCAGGTGACACAGGTTCAATCCCTGAGTCGGGAAGATCCTCTGGAGGAGAAAATGGCAACCCACTCCAGTATTCTTGCCTGGGAAATCCCATGGACAGAGGAGCCTGGTGGGCAATCTGTGGGGTCGCAAAGAGTCAAACACAACTTAGCGACTAAACAACAACAACAATACAACAAGCAAGGTTTAATAGGTATGTTGGCAGGACAGGCTTCTCAAAATACCACTTTTGAATTCCTTTAACTTTGAAGGAGGAATTAAGAGTTTTCAGGCATATAGCATAATTAAAGTGAAAGTCACTCAGTCATGTCTGACTCTTTGCGACCCCATGGACAGTAGTCCGTAGAATTCTCCAGGCCAGAATACTGGAGTGGGTAGCCTTTCCCTTCTCCAGGGGATCTTACCAACCCAGGGATCGAACTGGGGTCTCTTGCATTGCAGGCGGATTCTTCACCAACTGATCTATCAGGGAAGCTATCAGGAAGCATCATTAAAATGCTAGGTATTTCGGAGGATCGTTGCCCTATGCAGCCTGTGTGAAGGGTGTGTGGTGGGATTAACCAGAAAAAGGCCAGAATGTGGGCTCCATGGTGTGAGCCATGGGAAAGTCAATGGGACTTCAGACATGGGGAGGAGATGCTTAAATCTGTACGTTTAGAAATTGACTTCTTTCTCCAGGAAAGTCTTGGTGTGAAACTGGTAGACTACTTCCTAGTGACTTCAGCTTCTGAAAAGAAACTTGTAAACTCTGATGGTCCCTTGAAAACAACTGTTAGTAATATTAGGAAGAGGTTGAATATGGAACTTGTCAAGATTGATTTGAAAATCTCATCCAGTGGATTTAAGAAGAGTCCTTAACTTCTTTTTATGTCATTTTGTCACTTGGGCATTAGGGAGGCCAAAACTGCAGAATGCTTTAAGTACAGATTAACCTCAATTTAGGAATAAGTTGTATTTCTAAATTTTGCAAGTCATTTTGGACTTAGAGTGTATTTCTCCGTATAAATATTGTTACAAGATGAAGTCATCAAATGCATGCAGATCGAAAGGGAGGCAGCTCTGTCACTGTGGAGAGAAACTGAGGCTTGAGAGGGAGGCTGGGTCCAAGTTCTTGCTTGGGGGAAATACCCTCTCAGAGGCCCAGTTTTTCATCTGTAAAATGAGAATAAATACAAGATTGTTGTGAGACTCAAATTGAGAGAGCTTGTGAAGGAATTCTGAGAATTGAGGCAAGTCCTAGTTATGAGGTCCACGTGTGAGGGATTCGGTGCAGGGTAGGTGGGCATCCGTAGTCGTGGCTGGAGCTCTGTGGCTGGCAGGTTATCACAGAGGGGTGAAGGGGGCCACGGCACCTGGCTTCATGGCTTCACAGTTCCCGCTTTCTGCCTTAGAAGGAGGAAGAGAAAGGACGGTGGGTGTCCAACTTTAGTGTGCAGAAGACTTGGCTGAGGAACCTTAGGAAAGCAGGTCGCGGAGCTCCACTTCCCTGGAATCCTAACTGGGTGGGTGGGCGGGAGGGTCTGTGGAAGAGACCAGGACTTCTGAGTCACCTGCTAGGGCAAGGCGACCTGGAGGAAGGGAGAGACTGCGAGAGTTGGGGAGAGAGATGCGGGGGATCTGCTGGTTGGAGAGGGGATGGGATTTAGGAGCCCTTGAGGACTGAGCAGAACAGCGTGGAATAACCTCCTGTTCTGTTTCTTTCGCCGTTCCTTCTGCCCTCCTTAGGGCAGTGAAATGATGCAGGCTATGCATGCAGTGGGGAGCAACACGAGGCACCTCCTCTGCACTTTCTGAGCTGTGGCTGGACACAGGCGTGTCAGTGGGAGCAGAGCCGGGCGGGCCTCTGGAACTCTACTGTGCTGGGGTTCAGAGCACCCCTAACCACCTGGAGGCTTAGGCAGCAGGCTGCACCTAGGCAAAGGGTCCGATTTACACTGATCACAAGGACTCTATTTTTGAAAACAAAGCAATTACATGCACACTGTGTGTGTGTGTGTGTGTGTGTGTGTGTGTGTGTAGCTAGCTATCAAGGTATATTCAACTTTGGTTTATTATGTGGACATGATTTAGGATTATTTAATTTTCCCCCTTATATGCATTAATTCAGCATTTGAGTCGGCCTTTGTTTTCAGCTTCTTGCTAAGTACTACTATGGTAGAATTCAGTAAAACATTGTTTCTCCCCTCAGGGAATTACATTCTATTTTGTTTAAACAGGATTCTAATAACTGAAGAAGAATAATTTTCAATGAAGAAGCAGCTCAAATCTTGTAAGGCTGAAAATTGATGTAACGTGACATATAATCTGGTACGAAATTTCTTTAATCAGAAAATGGAAGGAGTGGCCAGTTTAGTTTCAGAGTGTTGGTAATTTGTGTGCTTCCAGCAAAACTTAAGAGCCTTACAGAATTCTCAGCCAAAGGATTGCAGTCTTTTGAGTTAGATTACAAAGCAAACCTTCACTCTTTGAACACCATTTTTCTTATAGAATAGTTTTGGATTTTTGAAAATTTTTTTTTATGTTCTGATTTTTAGAATGACAAAAATAATATATGTGTTAAACTGGAAAAATTGGTTATCAATTTTGTGACACCGCCAAAAGACTATACACAGGATTAATAATCACCAGAATATATTTAGAGAAAATCATAATCTTTTCTGTAGGCAAGAAGGCATGAAAAGCTCTTTGGGGATGCTTTAAGAAGTTTTTGTCATTTTATGTCTTTATGCTTAAATTATGTGCTCACAAGGCAGTATCTGCTTTACTTACTGGGGTTTTCATTTTCAGATGACATATACATAGAAGTTATCTCAATTGAATAAATTAAAGCATAATTCTATACTTTTATATAAAAATAGCTTCTATAAAATATGCTGCGCTTATCAACAGATGAATTGTAGCTTTTTTTTTCTTTTTTTTTTTTTGAATAATAAAAGAATGATGAAAGGGGAATAAGATACTTTAGGGTAAGGAGGCCTTTGTTGCAGCCCCTCTTGTCCTCCACAAGAGGCCACACAGTACAGGGGTCTTAGGTCAGAATTCCTGCTTCCAACTTCCCTTTCTCTGTTTATCTGCTTTGTTTCTTGGGCTAGTTTCTAAAGTTCCCTGAGAATCAACTTATTATCTATATCTGTGCTGTATGCTAAGTCGCTCAGTCCTGCTGACTCTCTGCAACCCCTTGGACTGTGACCCCATGGACTGTAGCCCTCCTCTATCCGTGGGGTTTCCCAGCAAGCATACTGGAGTGGGTTGCCATTTCCTCCTCCAGGGGATCTTCCCCATCAAACCTGCACCTCATGAGTCTCCTGCATTGGCAGGTGGATTCTTTACCACTGAGTCACCTGAAGCCCTTATTATTTGTATACCTGGGAAGCATTGGTACTTAACACATAAGATGCTTGTGAGGACTTATGCTAGTTCAAGTAAAGCGCTTAAAAATGCCTGGCAGGTAATAAGAATTCAGATGTTAGCTGCTTTATTACTACTACTGCTACTAATTAGCTATTGTTATTGTTAAATTGAAATGAAAAGAGGAATTTAAAACATTGGGCAGATTATGAATCAACCTTGGAAACTGAAAGAGGGTCATTCAGATGCTGAGAAATCCACAAATTGCCTAGTGCTGCAAGGATTGAATTAAAGGAAGGCACCAAAAGGACTTTGTGTCTTCTTCCTTCTGAGGAATTATAGTATTCTGAGGGAGCTGAGAGCTGATGATCTTGAAAAATCATATGTATTACTGCAGAATTGTGAAGGTCAGAGGCTAATTTAAAGGCATAATGTAAAATGCGTTTCTGTTAAAGTCACCAGAATACTGTTTGCCCTCTTTTACCAGAATTACTTAGTATTATTCTAGAAGTTTATCATTATTGTCAGATGGGAAGAATAAACTAATAGTAAAATTATTAAACAGGAACAAAATTATCTCTTTAAAATATTACTTAAAATGGAGAATTAGAGATGATAAGCAAAAAAAAAAAACTAAAAGAATCAATTGTATAGCAAAGGAAATACATTACAAATAAATACACTTCAAAAATAAATACATTAACAATATCCAGTGAAGTATAATGAAAACAAAATTTCATGTTTATTAGCAGGGGAAAAAGTGTTAAAACTCCCAGGAAAGACTTAATAAGAAATATGAGTTAAATTTATATTATTAGTTCTACTGATAGGAGTTTTGTCAGGGGCAATTGAAAAGAGAGTTGGAATAATTGAATCATATGTTTATGGATAATAACATATATGTGCTGTAAACATGTAGATTCTTCCCATATTTATTTATGAATGAAATAAAAGTTACAATCTCTAAGGGATTACCAAAGTGTAAGTGTAACAGTTCTTCAGTGTGATAAAGGTGGTATTTACATTCTATGACAGAAGAATAATCTATTCAGGACATAATAGTTAGGTCATTAGGAAAATAAAGCCCAAATTTTATTATGGTGGTATGACGTCTTTAAAGGAAGTGGATAGTAGATTGCTCAACAAGAAATCAAAGTTTCAAAAGATCAAAGAACGCTTGACAAACAAATGTCAAATGACAAACCTAGTTAAATATTTGTAGTTTCAATGATCTAGAAAGAGTAACTCTTTGTCTTTTGTAACCATTAGTATCTTCTAGGTAAAATGAACTTTAAAATTTTTAGATAGAAATACCTGTATAAAAGTAAGACAATAAGATCTGAGCTGCTTGTCTTTCATTTCTAAGAGTATTTCATAGTTGGTTTCCTTGTAGTTACTTAATCAGAAACCTACAGTAAGATGAATCTTGTGATATAAGAATACTTCCGGATTCTTTTTAATGTGTTCTTTGTACTTGAACAGAAGGCAAACTATTGATTCTTGTATGAGACTGGTTTTATTACCAGTTTTTCTATTTTCCTATTTTCTTTCTTCACCTCTTTTTCTTCCTGTTTTATTTTAAATTTGTTTAAAAACATTAAAACTTATTATAAAAATTCAGATATTGCAGCATGTATCGAAGTGATAGTTGCTTTTTTCTATCCTTCTCCAGTCCTGTTCCCTGAAGTTACTATATCTTTATTCTTTTGCCTCTCACCATTGGTTCTATTCTTCTCTTGCAGTTGAGTTTGTGGAACTTTCCATCTGAAGATTTCTTGTATGGTTGTTGGCAAATAATATTAATAGCTCCTCATTTATTTTGTTGAGTGAATGAAAATTATAGCTATATGCTTAATTCTTTTATAATTTACTCCATTGGTATTTTAAGCAGAGCTCTGGGACTTTTTTTGAAGAGTCCGTGTTCTTTATCCACTCCCTAAGAGTTCAGGGTTTACAGTTCCCAGACTTTATCATGTTTATCTTTGTAATGCTTTTCTGTAAGGTGAAAACACTTTTAATGCTAAAATAATGGTTTACGTTTCTTTTTTTTTGCAGCTGCCTTTGCAGCAGTGTTGCACTGGTAAGAACGTTTTTCTCCTTGGTATATTTTAGGCAGATGTTTACAGCCTATTGTCCTATTTCTCAGATATATATATGAATAATTCCAGTATAAGGATGAATATATATTATATGCAGCAAACTAGTATGAAAATGTAGTTTAATTGATAAATCAGAGTCAGAATAATGCAATTTCTAATAAAAAAGAGATCTATTATTAATGAGGTTATATTTGAAACTCTGCTTAACATTAATATAGTGTTCATATTGAGAAGATTAAGTTTTTTAATCTGGATAGAAAGAAATATGAATTTCATAAATCAGACATTTCTGAAATAGTAACCCAATGACATTTATAGTTTAATCTACAATTTTATTGTATTTGGCTTATAATATCATTATTCTGGTTCATTCTAATTTTAAAATCTAATTTGAATGTGTTTTCTTATAGAGAGAAATTTTAGTGGAAGTATAAGATATATTGAATGGAAGAGCAAATATGGATACTGTTGTGTTTGAGTTTTATCACAAAATTAAGTGCAAATATGTAGAGTATTAATATTTTATTTTTGCTTTTAGAGTTTCTTTTAAAATTATACTTAGTACCAGTTTCAATACTGTTGCTTTGTTACGGTTTTGTTTTACAGGAGTCATATAACACACCTCTTTGAAAATGATCGTCATTTTTCTCACCTCTCAACATTGGAAAGAGAGATGGCTTTTCGCACTGAAATGGTTAGTTTTCATGTAGTATTTTGTTGTAGTAGTTTAACAATCTAAATATTTTAACCTTCTTATGGAAATTTTCAAAGATATTTTAAAGTAGAAGGAGTAGACCCAACTCCCCCTACCCATTCCTCTAGCTTCAACAACTGAGGACACACAGCCATTTTTCTGTCATCTACATTTTCATATACCCATCTCTTTTTAAAGGAAACCTCAGATACCATATCATTTCATCTGTAAATATTTTTCATGTATGTCTCAAAAGAAAGGACTTTTTTCTTAACTGCAGTATCATTGTCACACTTGAAAATACTGAAGAACAGTTACTTAATATCATCAAATATCAATCAGTGTTTAAATGACCTGGAGGAATGGGCATTTACTAACCATATAACTCCATAAAGAAGAACTTTTGGTGTTCTTTCTGAGCTACACTTTATACAGGAAAGAAGGGAAAATGCTTGATGCTTTCCTTCTGTTACAACTTTTCAGAAAAGTAAGTTGCTTCTCTAGCATCTTTTAATGGTGAAAAGCAGAGTTCTGTCTTTGGGTGTACCTTTACGACCTGATAGATTTTAACAGATTTCTTAAACTTACCTGTCTTTCACTGGTGAGAGCCCTTACAGTTGGCTCTGTGATTCCTTGATATGGGTGGGATTCCCAGATGGCTCAGTGGTAAAGAATCTGCCTGCCAGTGCAGGAGATGTAAGAAACTTGGGTTTGATCCCTGTCCCTTTCCTCTAGGGAAGATCCCCTAGAGTATGAAATGGCAACCTGCTCCAGTATTCTTGCCTGGAAAATTTGATGGACAGAGGTGCCTGGTGGGCTATATAGTCCATGGGGTTGCAAAGAGTTGGAAATGATTGCGCGTGTGTGCATACACACACACACACACACGTGTACACACATTCACTCTCCTTTATATGACCTCACTAGTATTCTGTAGCTTCCTTACTTTCTGGTACTGCAAGACATTTCCTTTCCAGACCTGTAATCATCCAGTATTCTAAGGAGCCCTAATTCCTTCCAGTAGCAAATGGTATTTAGAGGCCACAATTTTGATGATAGAGGTGCTCATTGCTAGTATTTTATACTGGATTGGCCATTGTGTCTAGGCCTTTTTAGTAGATAGAATTAGGAAACAATTTTTTAAAAAGGAAAAATAAATAATTAATTTATATTTCTAAATTCAAATTTAGGATTAATTACTTTTTTGATACTAAATTTGTATCTCTTCTGTCAGCCTGAGAATCTTGGTTTCATATTACCTATATTTGAGGAATAAAAGTATCAAGTATATTGTTAAAAATGATTACTAGAAATAATTTAAAACTTGTTTGTGGTTTTAGTTTTGACTTTAATGTATATTCAACTAGGAGTGTACAGTAAAATTACTGTATCTTAAATTTGTTTGAAGTCCTTTCCCAATTTAATAAATAATTCTTATATATATTTTTGGATATTTAGGAATATAAAATTTTTTGTTTTTAAATTTTAGTTATATAAGATATCTACATGCTTCCAAAATCAAACCTATAAACAAGGTAGGTTGTAGTTTCCTGGCGGGCTGTCATAATAAAGTACTTGTACCTTAAAGAAGCAAAGTTTATTTTCTCACAGTTCTGGAGGCCAGAAGTCTAAAACCTAGGTGATGGCAGGAACATGTTCTCTCTGAGACTTCATTCTGGTTCTCATGGTTCTGGCAATCCTTGACTTGCATTGTAGGTACCATGACTCCAATCTCTGCCTCTGTCTTCATGAAGCATTTTCCCCTATATCTCTGTTTAAATTTCCCTCTTATTATAAAGATACCAGTTATATTTCATTTGGAGTCAGCCCTTCACATCATGTGGCCAAAGTATTGGAGCTTCAGTTTCAGCATTAGTCTTTCCAATGAGTATTCAGGATTGATTTCCTTTAGGATTGACTGGTTTGATCTCCCTGCTGTCCAAGAGACTCTCAAGAGCACAATTCAGAAACATCAGTTCTTTGGTGCTCTGCCTTCTTTGTGGTCCAACTCTCACATCCATCTGTAACTACTGGTAAAACATTTTTTTCCTCAAAATGGGAGTACTACCACTGTCCCTCTCTCCTGTCTTCACAGCCCTGGTTCTGTAGGGCTGTTACCTTACGCTGAGCTGAGAAGAGCCCTTTCTAACACTGAAAGAAGCCTTTTCTAACTCCTCAATTAGTAAGGGTTATAGGGGTTTCCTAAATGAGCATGTGACTGTTATATGACTTTTTAAAGGTTAAAGCTATTTTTGAAGCTGTTTTAAGATCAGTTGTTCAATTAAGACAAGGTTATGCTAAAATATGTAAGTTTTTTGCAACCTGAGCATTTATTAGTGATCAGAAACCTGAGAAATTGTAGCTGTTATGTGTGTGATTGCTTTGTTTTGCAAAAACAGTACATTTAAGGTTTATTTTAAGCTAATTCGAGGCATAGTAATTATGTACTTTTTATTATAACATGTGCTTGTTTCAGGGACTGTATTATTCCTACTTTAAGACTATTGTGGAAGCACCCTCATTTTTGAATGGAGTATGGATGATTATGAATGATAAACTGACTGAATATCCCCTTGTTATTAATACATTAAAAAGGTTCAATCTTTACCCTGAGGTAAGATACTTTTTCAATTATAATTTTTTTACTTTATAAAGTATTACTTATATTAAATGGTGATTCTAAATCTAAGATCTAATTCAATATATTAAATTTTATCTTTTTTAAAAAAGTAAATGGGTATCTTTTCTTACAAAGGAATATGAAAAAAATCATTATTAATTTTTGGGGTCTTTAATGATTTTATGGAAATGAGTATTATGATTGCATGGTTTAGAAAATGTGAAAACTAGATTTGGTATGTTTATAGGTATTACATTACCTTTACATGTCATTTGCCGAATACTGTTTCTTCCTTATCTGAGATTCTTCATTTAATTGGATGCGTTTTTCCCCTGGAGGGAGTGGAAGAAGGGAGCTGAGATAGGAAGGCAGTGCTATCAGTAACCATTTAATGCATCCCTAGGCATTCTCCAGGACCTACCTGGGATGTGACTTCCTCAGTGTCGTCCTTCTTGAGGTTCTGTTAAGCACGCTTCCCCTTGGCGCCCCCTTCATAGCATGCTGATGCTGCTATGTTGCCTGATGCAGCAGGGCCATGGCTGCCTTGGTGCTGTGAGATCTCAAGCTTGGGCTCAGTATCAGCACTAATCAGGGCTCTTGGTCATTTCCCATTGAGTAAAAGGAGTCTAATTTCCAGATGAACTGAGTTAGCCTGCTTAATTATGGAGGAGATAGAGACCAATAAATAGCCACCAAAGTGCTTCTTGAGTACTTTCTATGCATGTCTGCATTTACTTTTCCAGCAATGGGATCACACAACACTTTTTTTTTATAAGTGCTTTTTGTCTTTTAAGAATATTTAAAACCATCTTCCTAAATCATCTTTTTTCAACAGCATCATTTTTTATGGCTGTAATGCAATCTGCCATTGTTTATTTAGTTCATCCTTTATGAAAATTTTGGTTGTTTTCAACTTTTAAAATATCCTAAGCTGCAATAAACATTCTTGAAGCAAAATCTTTACACATATCCATATGTTTTTTTAAACTCTAAATTTGTGGATGGGGATACACATATATGTGTTTTTTTTAAACTATACATTTGTGGATGTGGAACTATTTAGTTCAACAGAATATAGGCTTTAATGATTTTGGTACATGTTGCCAAAATGCTTTCTAGATAGGATTTATTAATGAAACTCACCACGGGCAGTGTTTTTGAAAATGCTTGTTTCTCTGCATCCTTGCTAATTTAATGGCTAAAAAAATTAAGATCACATGATGTGTTTCGTTCATTGCTATATATTTGTGTATGTACATGTATATTTTCAGTGCTTTGTATTAAATGCATTTTCACTTTTGAAAATAATTGCTTATTCATGCCCTTTGTCTATATTTTTATTGACGTTTTTAAGAGCTCATTATATGTAGGAGGTTAATACTATACTATATGGATATGACATTTTCTCCAGCTTTTTGTTTGTGCTTTAGCTTGGTACAGTATGATGTGAATGTATTTTTTCTCTTCAGAGCTATCATGTCTATGAATCTTTTAGATTTATGTTTTTTATTCATTCATATATGTTAAAAAACTTCATTCTTAATTGTTATGTTTTTGAGATTTACATTTTTAATTTTTCTTGAATACTCAGTTTTGGGACAAGAATCTAACCTTTTATTTTTGCAAAATGATTTTCTGTGTAACCTAACACTTGAGTGAGTGGTCCATTTTCTGTCTGCTTCTTCTGTTATTTCCAAAATTATTGTACACATACGCTTTCAACTACTTTTGGACTTTCTGTTCAGTGTTACCTTAGGTTGAGGTCCTGGGAAATAGGCTTTAAGATGGAGATCTGTACCTGAAGTATATAGGGGAACTCCCTTGGGGGCAATACCTGAAGGGGGATGAAGGAATTAGGAGGAGGCAGGCAGAGGACTTGAGCTGTGATACAGTCACAGCAGAGGCCTCAGCCAATCTCTGGGGAAGCTCTGGAACTGGGATGACCCTACAGAGTTGTCCTACCTGAAGCAAGGACCTCTGGCCTTTATATTCCCCCACTGTTGACTAGTTATGGCTGCAGTTACCCTTGGGGAGGGTGACCTTTAGTGAATTTACCCTCTACTGCAGAGGGTAGCTCCCAGAGAGAGACCAGCTGAGGGCTGTCAGCCACCAGCCCTCCCAGCTGCTCAGGGAATGAGTGCCTCAGCCCTGAAGAGAGACCTGTGGCACTCCACTGCCTCTGCCTTGGTTACTTTGATCTGTCTGACTATTCTTGTGCCAGCGTCACACTATTTTAATTATATAAGTAGCAATTTTATTATCTGTTAGGACGTTTTCTTCAGTTATCTCCATTTTGTCATTTTTCCATATAGCACATCTCAGTAGACACTTGAGGTTTTGCTTAGCTTTGTTTTATGTTTATGAATTAATTTGAGGAAGAATTCACATCTTGAAAAATTAAATCTGTTCAGGAAGATAGAATATCTTTCTGTTTGTTCAACTCTTTTTTTATGTCCCTTAGTTGAATTTTATAGCTTTTGAAGATTACAGATTTGTATATCTTTTGTTATATTTTATTCTTAGCCATGGGTGAACAGGTGAAGACTGACCAGTGAAGAATCTACATAGGGGACTGTGAAGCTCCTTTTACTAGATTTAAAGAGACCCAGATGGGGATGGTACAGGAAGGGAAAATTTGTCAATTATCAAAATATCTCAAAAATATTCTAGTAAGGAAACTGTTGAGGATACTTTTTTCTTATAATGTCTCCTTCTCTTTTTCAATTAGGTAATCTTAGCCAGCTGGTACAGGATTTATACCAAAATAATGGATT
The DNA here is from genome assembly GCF_019320065.1 of Cervus canadensis. Classification (NCBI taxonomy): domain Eukaryota; kingdom Metazoa; phylum Chordata; class Mammalia; order Artiodactyla; family Cervidae; genus Cervus; species Cervus canadensis. Next base: position 58,534,525 of record NC_057388.1, read on the forward strand.
TGATTGGTATTCAAACCAAGATATGTTGGACGGTTACCAGAGGAGAAGGACTCAGCCCGATTGAAAGCTGTGAAGGCGAGTTTCTGTGATACTGTCCTGTTGTCTGTTGCAGTATAATAAATTTACGGCAAACTTAGTGGTGTAAACAACGATTTTATGATGTTTATGGTTTCTGCTAGTAGGGAATTTGGGCAGGGTATAGCATGGTTGGTTTGTTTCTGCGATGTCAGAGAACTCTGCTAGACTCAAGTGGCTGGGAACACTGGAATTAACTTGGAGCTACTTCACTTACATTCTGGCTGCTTGACTGGGGTACCTGCAAGGCTGAGCCCAGCTGAGCCTCACTGGAACACCTACAAGTGCCCTTTTCATGCATCTTCTGCTTTTGTATAGCATAGTATCTCAGGGTAGTTAGGCTTCTCATGTGGTAGCTCAGGGCTCCAAGTTGGATACTGCATGTCCTTTTCCATATGGCTTCTGCCATGGTCTGCTGAAGCAGTCACAAGCCCAGCCAGACTTAAAAGCAGGGGCACAGACCCCAGACCTCTACAGGAGGAGTATCCATGCATTTGCAGCCCTGTTTTATAACCACTATAGCTATTTCTCTGGTCTTACCTATGTTCTACACTAGTGCCATGTGTTCATATGGGAACCAAGGCAACCATTTAATGTATCTGGCAACCATTTTCAAAATAGTCACATATTAATGTGAATTGTCAGACACATAAAGTAATCTATAGTTAAAGTTGTTTTTTTTTTTTAATTTTTAAAGGATTGGGAGATCCTGCTTGCTTTTATGTTGCTGTAATTTTTATTTTAAATGGACTAATGATGGCATTGTTCTTCATATATGGCACATATTTAAGGTAAGACTATTCATTTTTAATATGTATGGTTTATACTGTATACTAGAATAGTAAGAACAGTGAGATAATGATTGACTTATAGTTCAGTTTTATGACAGTGTCATTTCTAATATATCTATTAGTAGATACAAAATTATTTCCCATTTGAATGATTTCACCATTGGCATAGCGAGCCACATTTAAAATAATTTTAAAGGCTTAAGTAGAGCAGGGTGGGGATATTTGATAAATATTAAATATTCGTGGGCTTTTGTACATAAGCAGTGTATATTGGTTACATAAAATATTGGGAACATAAGGGAAAGGACCATTTATTGTCAAATGGTGTTAGTGACTATTCTGCTAATGTTAAATAGAAATATAGTCTATACAGATATTAATAACTGACTTCATTTCATAATTCAGCAACATTTCTAAAACTAAAAGATTAGCATATTTTCTGAGTTTTGTGTGTCTATTTCTCCTTTTTTTGACCATTCCTACTACTACTTGTTTGAATTATTTTAGCTTCAGAGTATCTTTGGAATTTTCTTTTTTCACTTCTTCCTGATTCTTTGAGGTCCAGGAGTATAGCGTACGTATGTAATTTTCAATTTGGGTTAACGCATGTGAATCTGCTATTATCCTGTTGTCTTCTTTGCTTTGGAAGTGTGGCATTTTCAGTTTAGTACCTCAAAGATCTCTTGCATCCTAGCTCAGTGTCTGAGTATATACCAGTTGCTTGATAAATATTTGTCAAATGAGGAAGCTATTAGATATATTTGCATAAAGATATAAGATACTTTAATGCTAATATTTCTGACTTTGCTCTAAGTAAGTTCTTTGAATTATGTAATTAGGGGAGACTGAAATGAAAATTCGTGATTAAAAGATGATGTGAAGAATTTTGTTTTTGAAACAAGATACACAGAACTAATTTAACAGAATTATCTGGTAAGCAGGAGAGGAAGCTGACGTTTGAAGGAAAGCAAAGCCAGGGTGCTTTGTCTCATGAGAAGCCACAGTTGGATGAGTTTGGGGGGATCTATTCATTTTGCTGAGTAGTACCCAGCTGTCTTTATTGCATTTGGGAAATCAGAGTTTAAGAGAAGTTAAAACATGGAACATGACATTCTTACAAAATTGCTAACCTATAGTTCTGCTGTTTTTTTAATTGAAAGGAGAATTTCTAAACATTAAAAGTAAGCATGCAGTATCATTTTCTTATAATGCTTACTATAACAATTATATCAGAGGTTGAAGACACAATATCTGCTGCAGTGAATATGAGACTCTGGTTTTGGTTGAGGGATTTTTGGTACTTTGGGCCCTGGCCAGAAATTTTTTAGTCTGCAGAGAGCAGTATTCTCCCTCCATGTTCATTTGTTCAGTCTGCACCTGAAGTGCATACTAAGTGGTCCCTTTCTGAGACTGCACGTTTGGGTTCTGAGAGCATGGTGGTGGGGTGAGGTTGGAGATGGCAGCAGGGTGGGCGTGTGTCAGTCAGAGATAGACAACAAGGATAAAGTGCTTTCAGTTCTGGAGGCAGGAGAAATTTGTTCTGTGTGGAGCAGTCGATCTAGCTCTGTCTTGGAGGATCAGAGCATTTTGGATAAGTGGAGGAGAAAAGAACCGTGGGGAGAAGCAAAGGTGGACATTTTGGGATAGGGGGTGGGTAGAAAGCAGATCAGGTTTCGTGGGATACAAGTGACTGAGGAGGCATTGTGGAAGATCAGATTGGAGCAAAGAGTTGGGCTGGTTGATGAATGACCTTAATGCCAGACTGGTTGGAAACCTCTTCCAAAGCAAGTGCAGGAAATCAGCAATGTGACCAATAGAGGGACAAGGGACAAGTTCAAAGCTGAGCTATGAACTCATGTAACCTTTGACACCCACCTCACCCCAAAGTCAACCAGTGACCAATTCAGTAGTCTGTCAAACAGGAGGGTGTTACCTCGTAGGGGATTTTAAGATCAGTTTAGTGAGTTGGGACCAGCAATTCCTACTTAGGTGAAAAAAGAATACAAATATAAATAATAACGCATACCATACTTTATAAAATAGGTGTCATTTAGAGAAACTTCTGTTTGTTACTTATTGTATATGTGTATATACATGTATGTGTGCTGAGTTGTGGTGTAAAGTCTTATTTCTTACTGTAGTTTTAGGCTAAAAAAAAAAAAAAAATCTGTAGACCACTCACTGCTTGGGATAGCAGGAGGGAGTGACTTTACCTTAAGAGGATTTGGGTCTTTCCAAATAGCTGTCTCTGGTTCTTCTCCCAGCTGTGAGTGCTGGGTCCTGCTTCAGCCGCACCCATTTTACTGCTGTGAGCCCAGCTGGCCCCTTTGGTGTGGTCTGACTCTTGTACTTGGTGGCCTACCCTCTGGAGCTGTGCTTGGGTAGAGACCACACTAGTGTTAGGTATTTTCATTTCCCTGCATAATCTCTTTAGTCCTGTCCAAACACATCCTAAAATCTAGAAGCCTCAGCCATCCCCAACTGAGCATTGTGGAGTCACTTTTATTCTCTTGACACTTATACTGCACCCTGGGGGCCCAGGTGTGTAAATTATATTCTAGTAGGGAGCCTTGGTTTATATTATGGTGAATCAAGTCTCCTATCACTTTTTCTATGATTGTTTTTTCATTGCATTTTTAAATATTCTTGACATGAATATTTTTTAGAAGTCTCAAATTACTAGGTAGTTCTTAATGTTTCCTTCCTTGATTGTTAGGTTTGTCACCCTTCTAATTTTATAAAGTGGGATAAAGCTGCAGACTTGTTAACAAGTGGGTTAAGAATAAAGAGGAGGATATCTTCAACTGAATTTAGAATCTTTTTATGAAAACTATGTTTCTATTGAGAAATGAAAGTTGAAATTTCTTGAGCAGATTAGAAATTTATAGGCAAATTGAGTATGATGTTTTTAAATCCAGAAGTATATTTGTTTTAAAATAATACATATATAAGTTTTCTGAAGTCAAGTAAGCCAGTTCATTTCACCAGAAATGGAAGTGGAAGGGGAAACAGAAAACATATACAAGCAGTGAAATGGGGCTGGGCTGCCAAGCTCTGACTTGAGGAGATGAAGTAAGATGTTTTTGCAAACATGACCTATTCATAATATACCTTTTTGTCTGGAATTCTCAGTATTTTAGTATTTCTTCAAAATACCTATTGTTAATTATTTTCTACAAGCTGTGTTGTTAAGTCATAGTTACAGTTATGTATTTCATAAGATAATCTGATATTTCTCAGCTGCAGACTAACAGTTTCTGGGTGCCAGTTTTTCAAGACCCCACATGTCTCTGTTCTGCAGGGAGGTTGGATCATGTGAGAGTAGTTAGCAGGCAGTTAGGAAAGTCCTCATTGCTTCTTGGGGAAGCTCATTCATTGCTGAGAGATGGAATTCTCTTATTGATAAATGCCAAAAGCTTTTCTTCTTGGACCTGAAGGGCGGATGTCATGCAAGTATATTATTATAATATTAATCCTTTTCTTTGTTGTTTGATTTTAGTATTATTCTGGAAATTGAGATTGTTAAGTAAGAATAGTTTGGATGGCATATATAACTATTTATTCACCCTGAAGTTATGGTGTGCTGGTAAATGTTTAACAGGCAGCTCTCTGGAAAAAAATACATATTAAATAAAATTTATTATAAATTTTATTGATATAAAAGATGTATACAAATAATAAGAGAGTTTCTAAACAGGATTTCTTTTTTCTTTTTTCTAAATAGCTCACCAGAGATACTCTCACTAGTGAAATGAAAGAGGGATGTGGTCCTGGGATACAGAGATCTTGTGGAATTAGGGAACAGGAAACCAACTATTTGGGCTTAATAGAAACTGAAGCTGGGAATTTGAAAGGCCTTTTACCCAAGGAGGCCTAGCCTGTCCGTATCATCTCACTCTCCTTTTCACTCCTACTGGGTTGTCTTCTGTCTCTGTTACGTCTCTGATAGAGGTGTCTGTCTGTCTGGCTGGCTGTGTGTGTGTGCTCCAGAAGTACATCTATTTCACAAGCTTGTTGGCTTTAATCATTTTGCTTTCCTTTGAAGTTTAGAGGAATTCAAAACAAACCTTGAATATTTCTATCAGTGGAAAACTAATATAGGACAGAATTAGCCCTGAAAGAGGGATGTCCCTTAGAAGATGTGTTTTTGTTTTAGGGCTCATCCCCCTATTGGTTTTATTGAGTTCATCCCTACTTGTACAAAGTAGTTATTCTTTATTTGTCACTATCCTTTGGTCTGTCTTTTTCTTGATTCCTTCCCTTCTGCCAAGGAACGTCTCTTCATTTTCCTCTCAGAGGACAAAATGGAAACAAGATTTTTTGATTGAACTACTGCTTGGGTGTCCTTGTCACCCCCAGTCTAATCTTTAAAGCTCCTATTCCTTCCTCTACTGCAATCTGGCCTCACCATGGTGAGAATGTGGTCCCATCCACCTGTATCACCAGCCCCTTCTATGGAGATTATCTGGCAGCCAGGCCAAGCCATTCTTTTGTCTGGTTTTAGTCTAAGGATGGTACAATAATGACATGAAGCCATTCAGGTTTTCACAGAGAAGTGCTGTGCCCAGCACTTTTGTGCTTAATTTTTTCTTTACTCTCTCACTGATTATGATTATGGCTGCCACCATCTTTAGAGTTTCTGTAGAGAGGTATAGAAACTGTAGCTGAAGGATGGATAAAAATCCTTTCCCCATAATTCATAAGACAAGAAATAGAATCATTACAGCACCTAATTTTGAGTATGATTTTTAGATCATGTTATAGAATCTTTGAGCCCTTTTCCATTCAGTGTTCTCCAGGGTGCCCAGAAAATATCTCTTTTTGGTTTTGAGGCTCTTTCAGCATTTGGCTTTCTATTCTAGATTAAGCATCATCTGAGCAGATCTTCTGTAGAAAACAGTGCTGCTGCTGCTCCTAAGTTGCTTCAGTCGTGTCTGACTCTGTGTGACCCCATAGACGGCAGCCCACCAGGCTCCCCCGTCCCTGGGATTCTCCAGGCAAGAACACTGGAGTGGGTTGCCATTTCCTTCTCCAATGCATGAAAGTGAAAAGTGAAAGCGAAGTCTCTCAGTCATGTCCGACTCTTAGCGACCCCATGGACTGCAGCCCACCAGGCTCCTCCGTCCATGGGATTTTCCAGGCGAGAGTCCTGGAGTGGGGTGCCATTGCCTCCTCTGAGAAAACAGTGAGCAGTGAGTAAAGCTGATTTTGAGGCCACCTGTGCTGCCTGTTACCTCTCCAGACCCTGCTGTCACCCTGGGCTTTTGTTTGTTGTTCTCCATGGAAAATACTTTTACTGAACTTTACTTTTAGGGTTTTATAAGAAACAGCTATATGAAACCCCTTATTTTATGTTTCATGCATCTCTGTGATTATCTACTCTAGTACCCACTTAAAAAAGTAATAAGATGTAGTATTTTATTTCCTTTGGTGATGAGTAAGAATGTCTGTTTTCATGTTACCTGGGAAATTTTTATGATTGTTTTACTTTTAGTTCTTTGTCCAGTGAAAATCAGCAAGTTCCTAAATAAGTTTATTGAGCTATTTTTTTTTTTATTCTATTCTATAGCTGGGTATGAGACTTATTAGTGTGATTTTTAAAGTTAATTGTCGTTATTTTCTGTGTTGGCTTTTGTGATGAAATGAAGCACCAGTCCCTTGCCCTGTCTGTCCCCATTGCCCATCCATTTTTTTGTCCAGAGAAATCACTTTCAGACAGTAGTCCATATTTATGTTGTTATGACCATATAAATATCGCACGCTGCTTAGTTACGTGTTCGGCTCTGTGCTTGGCCCACTAAGTGGTGTCTGACTCTCTGTGACCCCATGGAGCGCAGCCCGCCAGGCTCTTCTGTCCATGAAATTTTCCAGGCAAGAATACTGGAGTGGGATGCCATTTCCTCCTCCAGGGGATCTTCCCAACCCAGGGATCAAACCTGCCTCTCTTGTGTCTCTTACATTGGCAGGCAGATTCTTTACTGCTGTCCCTCCTGGGAAGCCCTGAGTCTGGTAGGTTAAATAATTGTTTACGTGGAAACATTTTTTTTCTTGTAATTAAGAGTCATCTGTTACTTTGTTTTCCTTCACTTTTTGTATACCGATTAATTATAAACCATAAGTAAACTGTAAAACAATTTATATGTTGCCAAATATATAAAATTTACCATTTCAGTTCTCCCACTCCTAAACCTTGGGGCCTCTCTCCTGGACCCCTGTGTCTTTTGGTTCCACACTATACTGGTCATTAGTTTAATCACTGGTTTTAGAAAAGTTCATTTGGGTTTTTCCTAAAAAACCTGAATAAACTTTTTGGCCAACTCAGTACTTTAGTTTTCTTCAGACTTTATTCCACTGTCTTCTAAGATTCCCTGTGGCTTTTCAAAAGTTAGGTGCTGTTCTGACATCAGTTCCTTTTGTACCTGGTTCATTTTTTCTCTCTGGCAGCTTTTGGGTTCTTTTTTCCATGTCTTAAATAAAGGTCATGATGTAGTAGATTTTGTTTCATTCTTTATATCAGATACTCTAAATTCTAAAGGCTTTTTTCCTCTGCACATATGCATTCTTCTGGGGGAAACTTTGTATATTATTTCTTTGATGACTTTCTCTTCTCCATTGTCTCTTTTCCTCAAAATCCTATTGTTTGGATAGGGGACTCTTGGATTGAAATAAAATTTTCTGTTTTTTTCTCCCCTCCCTTATTTTACCTTTTATGTTTTACTGTACTTTCTATGAAATTTCCAGCTCTTCTAAAGAGTTCTGAGCTTGAAGTTTTATTTTGTTTTTTTCCACTGCCTCTCACCTGCAGATCCTCCTTCAATTTGTATTGTGAGAAAAGCCTGGCCATTCTTTTGTAGATCATAGCTAATCATCAGAAAATGCCCTTTCTTTCACATGAGGAACCAACCAGTCACAGAGTGCAAAGAAAATCCTCTTCTGGTTTTCTGTTCTTCTGTTATCTTCTTTGGCCATTGAAGATTCATAGTGGCTTCCTAGATACTAGAATTTTTTTTTTGAACTACTTTATTTATTTCTAAATAGGTTCCAGACACCTTGAGGACCTGGAAGATTAGTCTGTAGTCAGACCTCCCTTTTAATTTTGCTTAATGCCCTCCTTTCTTCCCTGGTAGCTTGACTGGTAAAGAATTCGCCTGCAGTGTGGGAGACCTGGACTCAATCCCTGGGTTGGGAAGATCCCCCAGAGAAGGGAACGGCTACCCACTCCAGTATCCTGGCCTGGAGAATTACATGAACTGTATAGTCCATGGGGTCACAAAGAGTTGGACACAACTGAGCGACTTTCACTTTTACTTTCTGTCCTGAAGTGAATAGTCACAGTTAATATAACCAGTTTTTGTACATGTCCTTCTAATGACCCAACCCAAGTCACAGTAGTTTTTTTTCTTTTTAGGCTCTGTGGCAGAACTAAGTTTTTATATCAAGATTTTACTCCTCCCTAGCCCTTCACCTGTTTTAAGGAAAAGTTGAATTTCTTATCCTTCATGCCAGTTTTGCTTTGTTTTACTTGACGGTTTTTGTTCTTCATTAATAAGTCAGCATTTACTGTTTACACAGGCTGAATTTTTGGTTAAAAATGTGTCTTAAATAGACTGTGAATTGTATCAGCTCAAACTTTTCCAGTTCCATATTTTTTTGTGTTTGTTTTTTTGAATATTCTGTTAGCTTGGTGGGCTAGCACATCTTTAATCATTTGGTGTAACAGTTGTATATGAATATTTAAAAGATAAGTATTTCTCTTCAGCATGCATAAATTGATGAAAGTTATTAGTTGAAAATATTGGTGTCTTTTCTACAAAATCTGCCTCCTCTTGTGTCATTATCTCAGCAAATGACACTAACCACACTGTTTGTTGCCCAAGTCTGAGCCTGAGAAGATATCCATAACTATCCCCTTTTGTTACCTCTGACATCCAAGTAGTCACAAAATCCCATTGGTTTCTTTCCTCAGAATATCTCTGGCATCCCTGCACTTCTTTCTTTTCCCCCCAGCATTCTGTCTCCCTGGGACAGTCTGACATTCTCTCTCTCTCTCTCTCTGGGATCCCCAGCATCACTCTTACTAGGATACCATGGTATTCTCTCTTAGGCATCTCGCTTCCTAGAATCTCTTGTGCCATCAGTCCTGTTCCCCGCCAGGCTATTTTACTCACTGAGTCACTGTGATTTCATCTGAGGGACTATAACAAGTACAGTGCAACTGGAGCACAGGTTTTGAGGTAGAAGGAAGAATAGTGAGAGGGATCTGGAGGTATATGCACAACCAGATCCCACACAGCATCCTAGACATGTTTAGGTGTTTGAATTTCCTCCGGAGAATAATGGAATGCCAGTGAAGGATTGAGTGGATAGTTAGTGTCATTGTATTCGTTTATTTGTAACGATGGCATAATGTGGAGAATGTACTGTAGGAGGAGTGAGCATGGATGCACAGCCTGATGAAGCTGTGCATGAAGGTGTTGCAGCTGCCCATGGGGAAGGGGGTGGTGGCCCGAGCTAGTTTAGTGGGGGTGGGATGGAGAGAAGCGGACAGTCTCCGAGATATTTGGGAGGCATAGTCCATGAGGATTTGTGATTGACAGGTTTTAAAAGTTTTGTTTTATAATTTTAGGACAGCACAGGTTTGCACATTGGTATAATATTCTCCAGTGGTGCTCGGCCGAGGGTTAAGAAACTCGGTGTGCCTTTGAGGTAGGAGAAAGCTGTGAATAACGGGAATGAGCTAGACTGTTGGGAGGTGACAGCTCTGAGGAGAGCATGTGAGAGAAATGAGCTCTGATGAGCAGCGTTTAATGAAGATAACAATAGAGGAGGCTGCTGGCCTCACCTCTGGGCCTGGAGCCATGTAGGAGCCTGACAGAGTGCCTTTCCCAGCAGAGTGAGGTTTCAAGGCAGGAGGGGAAGGAAGCCTCTGGGTAGAGGCTGAGCTGATGGGGAGGAAGTTGTGCATCATGGAGTGGAGGTCCCAGTACCAGTGACAGGAAATGTATGTTTAACCACAAGGTTCCCCAAAATGAATGCCAGCAGTGTTCTGATTGAAGACTTTTCATGTTTTCACTTACTCTAAAGATACCTTTTGAATCTCTGCTTAGGAGAGGCTCGGTATTTGGCACTGCAACAGTTGCAGTGATGTATCAAGAAGTTCACAATCTTGTAAATAAAACTCTTTTTCTTGGTCCTAGCAGACAAAGAGTTAAATTAAAGGCATTGATTATTTGTTTATAACAGACTGGCAGGACCAAGCTGAGAACTTTTCTCAGCCCTCCTGATTCTCATTCTCTTTCTCACCTTTTATTTTCTCTTTTCTTAATGTTCAAAATATCCCTGCCCCTGAGAGAGGGCTTCCCTGGTGGCTCAGTGGTAGAGAACCCGCCTGCCAAACAGTAGTCGCGGGTTCCATCCCTGGATCAGGAAGATCCCCTGGAGGAGGAAATGGCAACCCACTCCTGTATTCTTGCCTGGAGAATTCCATGGACAGAATTCCATGGCGGGCTACAGTCCGTGGGGCTGCAGAGAGGCATGCACGACTTAGTGACTAAACAATAAAAAAGTTCAAGGAAGGATGCTCAGCTCTCAGTCAGGTTGGCGGGTTAGCAGGTGCTGAGGCTTGCCTCTCAAACTCCAGACTTGAAATCCTCTTGATTGATTTGTTTCTAGATTACTCTTTCATATTCTCTTTCTTAAGCATTTATACAAGTGTAATTTAATATCAGGCTTCCCTGGTGGCGTAGCGGTAAAGAATATGCCTGCAATGCAAGAGATGGGGGTTTGATCTCTGGGTCGGGAAGATCCCCTGGAGAAGGAAATGGGAACCCACTCCAGTAGTCTGGCCTGGGAAGCCGCATGGACAGAGGAACCTGGCAGGCTGCAGTCCGTAGGGTCGGAAAAGAGTTAGACACCACTTAATGACTAAACAACAATGATTACTTTTGTTTCTTTATTTTGAACTTTGCATGTTTCGTAATTCTTTGGTATATAGAGGTAAAAACCACAATGATTAACTGAGCCTACCAAAATGTGATGACTGGTTTAAATCCACTTTACAGAAAGATTTGGGAAAGAAGAAAATTATAAGATTATTAAACATTAGAATTGATAAATATTTTTAAGATTTTTTATGTTCTTATCCTTTTATTTTATATCTAAGGAAATTAAGGTCCAGAAGATTAATTGGGATGTATGAATAACTGTGGTAAATGTTTACCAAGCTTAGAATGCTTTAAAATTTGCACAATAGGAGCTTTCATATTTTCTGACAGTTGGTGGTAATATTGCAGAAGAAACTTTTTTTTTCTTAACCACTAGGGAATGCTGAAATAGCAACTAATCAACTGTAATGGAAAAAAAAAATTAATTTTAAATATAGTGATTGCTACATTTTTTCTGTTTAGCAAAATAAAAATGACCTATGTGATAGTCTTTAAGCATCAGAGGGTAGGAAGTTAAACACTGGGAACACTGTTTTGGATTTATTGCAAGTCATATCATTTCCTAATGATTGGAACTTAGAACATTCCTTGTAGATAAGCAAAGTTTATTCTCTGGTCTTGTCTATGCAGAGCCACAATATACCAGAAAATCTGCCTTCCTGCCTGGTTAAGCAAAGCTGTCTGTAATCATAAAAGATGCTGCACTATAATCTTATTATAGGAGAACGTTGTAAAATTTTGAGGTGGGGAAGACCTTCACAGACAAGCCAGGAAATGCAGAAGGAAAAAAGAAAAAAATATTGACCTTTTACTATAAAATTAGCTACATAAAGTTAAATTTTTTATTGTAGAGTAAACCATAAGTTATACCAGAAGGTTTTGTCACATATATGACAGTAAAAAATGTATATCCCTGTATTAAAAAGCAGAGACATTACTTTGCCAACAAAGGTCCGTCTAGTCAAGGCTATGGTTTTTCCAGTGGTCATGTATGGATGTGAGAGTTGGACTGTGAAGAAAGCTGAGTGCTGAAATTTTTTCAGAAAGCTGAAAAATTGATGCTTTTGAACTGTGGTGTTGGAGCTCTTGAGAGTCCCTTGGACTGCAAGGAGATCCAACCAGTCCATCCCAAAGGAGATCAGTCCTGGGTGTTCATTGGAAGGACTGATGCTGAAGCTGAAACTCCAATACTTTGGCCACCTCATGTGAAGGAAAAGTTGACTTGTTGGAAAAGACCCTGATGCTGGGAGGGATTGAGGGCAGGAGGAGAAGGAGACGACAGAGGATGAAATGGCTGGATGGCATCACCGACTCGATGGACATGGGTTTGAGTAAACTCCGGGAGTTTGTGATGGACAGGGAGGCCTGGCATGCTACGATTCACAGGGTCGCAAAGAGTCGGACACGAGCGACTGAACTGAACTGAACTGAATCTTTAAATAAATAATCTAAAACAGAAAATCTAATAGAAAAACAGATAAGAATGTGAACAGAACAATTCACAGAAGAGTAAATGAAAGCAAAATGAAACAACCCACCGACATAACGCTTTCTACAAATAGGCAGGAAGAACAAATCAAAATAACAGAAAAAATCTCCACCCTTCCTATGGGCAAAATGTAAAAGGGTCGGGGCACATTGGGTTCTGTGTTATATCGAAATCAACCCCTCATACACTGGTGAGGGTATGGACTGGAGTGGCTTTTTTGGAACGTCTGCATTCTTTGACTTGACAGTCTCACAGGTCTATCTGATAGAAGTAAAAACACTATTTTTTACATGTGCAGAGATGTTATTTTATCATTTAAAAATTATAACAAGGAACTGAAAAACATCTGTATGACCAATAACAGGGAAAGGGTGGAACAAATTGCAAAGTGTTTGTACTGTGCAATATATGACATCTGTTGAAAAGAATGCTTTGGGTTAAATGTATGGATTAGGAATAACAGATTAGGAAAGGGACATTTTGGAGGGATGTTAATAGTATAATAACACTAAAACATGTTTTTGTATGGTTATAGAGAAGGATTTGGAAGGATGGACACAGAACAAATGTTGTTACTGATTGTCTTTGGTGAATAGGATTGGAGGAGGGTTGCTGGCAGGAAACCATTTTTTAAAAATATATAGATCTATGGCTTTTTGTCTTGTTAGAATATGTTCAAATTGTTCAAACATATTTGTTTCTTTAATACCCAGTATTTAAACATCTAATTATTTAAATCCACAACTCGTTCTTTTTCTTCAAAAGTTTATTTTCAGTGGTGCGTCATTGCCACACACAGGCTTTCTCTAGTTGCAGTGAGCAGGGATCTAGGGTGGGCAGGCTTCAGTAGTTGCGGGGCGCGGGCTCAGTTGCCCTGTGGCATGTGGAATCTTCCTTGATTAGGGATCAAACCCGTGTCCCCTGCATTGGCAGGCAGATTCTTAACCACTGGACCACCAGGGAAGTCCCCATAATGCATTCTTAAGCTTCCTAAAGTCTCATCACTTGCAGTGAGCCTGGAGTTTGCCTGTTTACTGGTCTTTTGAAGTAGCCATGTTATGCCTTTTGAGGAGAGAACCCAAACTTCCAACCCCTGTCCTGTACCTTTTCTAGCTCCTTTATCTGCCTTTCTTATTTCTGTAATCCATCACTCCACTACTGTCTGGCCAGCATGCTGTTTCTTTGCCCCTTTATATTTCATTTGTGCTGGTCCACATTAATAACCAGTGGAGAAAGATCACATAGCATTACTGTTACTGTTAGTGTCTCTGTGACAATTTGTGATCTTGAACTTCTATTGATCCCTTAAAGAGGGCTCTACAGCCCTTCTGTTTTCCCTCTTTACCTCTCTCCTGAGTGCAAGTGGTATTCAGACACCTCCTGCTCCACGTTCCTCAGACCATTAGCACTGCTCCCTGTTCTCTTGAGCAGCAAGTGGCTCTGTGCCCTAACTCTGGGGAAAATAGCAACTCTGTAAACTCCTTGCCACTAAACATGCAGACTCCACTTCCCTCTTGAGCCAAGGCTGACTGTCCCTATGTGCTGGGGATCCCAGCCCTACCTGTTTCCTTCTGGGGATGTTGGGGAGGGTAGATGTTCTTGGTACATGAATTATCCCTGCCATCTCACATATCGCCTCTGTGTTTCCTCATTTGTACACCCTGAAGAATAAACATAATGGCCTAGAATACCTGTGTCTGATTCTTTGTTGCTTTTCTGTGATATACACGTATTTCTGGATGGATAGAAAGAAGGAAGGATATCTGGGTAAAATTACAAGAAAGCAACATGAGCTAAAGAGAACTCAAAGACCTCAAGAGTAGAGATGAAAGAAATGATGAAACAAAGTTGAAAACAGCCTTCCTTTCCCTTGCGCAGATGCTTTTGGTCAAGGTCAGAGGAGAATGGGGACGTATTTCATCTTTACCTGAGCAAATGAAGCTTTAACTGTTAGGACTGTCAAGCTATACCATTGTGGTTTCTTAGCTAGCGGTATAAGCCAGATTCTCATATTTTGATGTTTGTGTTATGTTTTCCAATTTTTTGAAAACGAATGATAAAACTTAATCTGTAAACTAGTGTTTCCTAAGCATGTATAAAGGTAGCTTGGAGATGGGGTTTGGGAAGTACTGAATTAGTTAAATCTTTAACATGCTAACACACTTTGTGAATTTCCAAGGGTAGGAGGCAGTGTGGTGATTTCCAGCTTTCTGACCATAAAGCACTTTTCTGTACTAGCTTCCATCCTTTCTCCTGAATGTATATTATATGCAAAGAAAAATAGTTGGTACTAAAAAAGTTTAAAAAATGAAAAAAGATCAGGTTGCATGGTGCACAGTAACATGATGAATAAGAATTTTTTTATTCCTTGTCATTTTCTGTTTTTCTGTATATTTTGAGGATGGAAAATGATTTTTTAAAAAACAAAACTTTTTTTTTTAAACTAATGATACATTAGAGGAAATAAGCTGTTTTGTAAACAATAGAGTTCTAGTGTGGCTAAACTAAAACTTTCTATAGTACTAGCAGATTATCATGCTATGTTATTTCAGGGTTTTATTAGGATTGACCTGGTTTCTGTTACTGGAGTTACATTTTCTTATATTCTTTTCCAGCGGCAGCCGTTTAGGAGGCTTGGTTACAGTGTTGTGCTTCTTTTTCAATCATGGAGAGGTAGGTAGTAAACAAATATTTTCAAACTGTTTAGTGGTTTTTACTTCTAGAAATACGATTTTCATTTAAGTATTTTTTAAAATTTTGAGACATTTTGCTAATACAAAATTTTACCAATATATAATATAGAAATATATAGGCATTTAAGTTTCTTTAATTTCTTTAAATTTAATCTATAGTAGCAGTCTTTAAATGTTTAATCTTATTTTGATTCAAATTTTAAACACTAGCATTTATCTTAAATTTTATAACCATTGTATCTTTTGCTACATCTCTTAGTGGCTTAAAGAAATAGTGGGTCTGTGTTAATTCTGTATATAATTTAAAATTTTGAAAACTCTTGTTTTAACTGTAGTAAAAATAAGCTAGCCATGTATCCATTAACTTCTTGTGGGGGGTAGCTTTTTGATATAGGAGCTATAGCATATGTTTCTGTTTTAATGCATTTATATTGAATCTTGATATACTTTTAAGTGTCCTTTGCAGAATGTTTTATTGTGTCTATAAACTTGTGCGTGTATCCAAGTTCTTTTCTAAAGAGAATAGCGTTGTAAAAAGAAGAGGCTCTGCATCCAGGCTGCCTGTGTTCGAAGCCTGACTCTGCCGTTGAGTGGCTGAGTGACCTGGGCAAGCCCTTTGATCTCACCTGCCCTCATTTTCTCTTTGTAAGGTCGTAATGATGTGATCCGTCTCACTGGATTATTGGGAGATAAAATACGCTCATATTTCTAATATGTCTTGAACAATGTTTGACACATAGTTGCTACTAAGTAATTATTAACTTGTGTAATTGTTTATATTGTCATTGGTAACTTATTTTAGGTTAAATTTTAATATAAATTCAAGATGCCAATGAAATCCTTCCACTAACTTAATTATAATTATAAATGAATGTATAGTAATATATATATATATGTGTGTGTGTGTCTAGTTTTCTTTCATGAAAGTTTTCTATGAGGGGAATTCTCATATAAAAAGGTCAGGTTGCTTTGTGTGAAGTAACTGAATCCTTTTAAGTGTTTCCATGCTGCCTACAATATTTGAATATATACATGTTACAAAGCTCTGAGGGTAGTCATACAAAAACTAAATTGTAGACTAAGGGTTGGACTTATTTTTCCTATTATTTAGTGCATTACTAATGAAACTTAAATTAGCACATGCGTAGTATTTAAAATCATAGAAATTTAAAGCTAGAGTGACTTTATAGATTAAAGTTATTTCACAATTGATTGCAATATGACAATTAATTGATTTGCTCTGAAGTTTGAACAAAGAAAAAAAGAATTATTTGACTTTTTGACTGTCGATGCTGCTTAGTGACTTGGTGTGGACCATAAAACATTTGGAAGCACAAATCTGTGAGAATGCCCTAAGAAATAGGAAATAATTGTTTAACAGTGGAAGAAGGAGCATTGGCTGTTCACAGTGAGATGTTGAGAAGAAAGAGATTGTTGAAAATTTTGAACCCAAGGCACAGTTTTAAATATTACCATCTCTTAAGCAAAAAGGTCTACTGTGTTATTCTCAGTGTAAATTAGGGGTTATTAATTTTTGACTGTATGTTTTTCTAATAATTTTGATACTCATGTAGCATGACCATCTTTCTTAGCAAAGTCTTTTCAGTTTTTAACGATGAAATAGATAGCTCAGTTCCTTTTTCAGGTTGGTGGATTTTTTTTTTTAACACTTTTTAGCTACTTGATATATTGAAACATACCTAGGGTTTACTTTCTACTTAGGAAAAGATTAACTAAATGAGATTAGAATTAAAACTGTAGTTTTCCTGAATTAGTTAAGTAAATAATTGTACTTATATCAATGACTATAGCTTTAAAGTGTGTAAGTGACCATTTTGAGTAATGATATTAATTGAGAACATAAACTATAGTTTTGGGTAAAATAACTGTGAGATCACAAGTAACTGAAAACTATTTTATTATTATTTTTTGTTTGGTTTTCAGATTGTAAGATTTCCAGACCCTTGTTTTCTTCTGGTTTTTAAAAGTGTTGTTTAAAGTACACAGTTTTTGTGTTGTGGGGGGGGCCCAGCATCTACTCTGGTTGCAACTACTCATGTATTTAGTGAACTTTTCCAGAGAATCACGGTGTGTGTCCCACTGGAACATCTGGCTGTTTTCTAAGTGGTACCCTTCTTTCTTAGAAGAGTTATTTAAATCATGTGAGTGAGTGGTTTATGTGTGAAAAAACAGTTGTGAATTGTTTTCCTGCTTTTAAGTTCTATTTCCATTATTTAATTTGCTCTGTAATTGAGTCTAAGGTAGTATTTTTGTTTTCATTGTTGCTGCTGTTTAGTTGCTAAGTCACGCCCAACTCTTTCCCAGCTCTGTGGACTGTCGCCCACGGGGCTCGTCTGTCCACAGCATTTCCCAGGCGAGAATGCTGGAGTGGGTTGCCATTTCTTTATATGATGTACTTTCTGAAGTATTCCTTTCTCAGATGGTTTTACAAGGGGAAATTTTTGCTTTAATAGAAGAACTATAAATTGTGTCACATAAATGATTAATCAAATTATTTAAAAGGAAAATTTAAAACCCTCAAATCTGAAAAAATGTGAAAACACAATAAAGAAGCTGTTAGTGGCTCATAGTAATGATCAGTAATATTGAGGCTATATACAAAATTTTTATTTTATAATAAAAATTATGCAGATGTTTTACTTATCCAACTTTTTAATTAAATGTTAATTTTGTTCCTATTGAGAATTTTTGCTAAGATGGAAACTAACAATTTTGCTTTGCTTTTAAAATGTTTTCTTATTATAAGATGTGTATAGCATTGGTTGATTTTTAGCATGTTAATTGAAAAGCACTTAGATGGGTACATTAAAAAACCTAAATGCAGTACTTTTCTCCAGTTTTTGACTGTTAAAAATTCATTTTATGTAAAATACGTTTGTTTAGCTTTTTATGATGAGATTTTTTTCTTGCCAATTTAAGGAACTTTTTCTTTCCTCTTTTCCTCTTCCTTCCTCCCTTTGATTTCTAATGATGGTAAGGACATTTGTTCTGGGTCTTCTGTTTATTCAACTGATTTAAAACAACATATATAGCCAAATCACTTTGCTGTATAATAGGAATTAACAACACTGTAAATCAACTATACTTCAAAAAAAATAAATAGGGAAAAATCAACAGCATATACTGAGGGCCTACCCTGTCAGGACCTGTAGAGGCTGCAAATGTTTCAGTTAGGAAAGCAAAGGTCCTTTGTGGATGTGAAGGTGGAACAGTCTTCTGCTAAAGGTGGGGAGGGTTGAGGGGGGGTCTTCTGATTTATTTGGGGAAAAGCAAGGAGGCCATTTTGGAGGAGCAGAGAGTGGAAGGTATAAGGCCAGACAGTGAAAGGTAGAAGGTGGGATGTGGAAAGAGCCGATTCTGTAGTCCTATCAGTCATTGTAAGGTTCATTTGGAGCAGATGGAAAGGCCGTGGAGGGTTACCTACAGATGAGTGACATGATTTAAATATTTTTTATGTTAGTTTGGTAGATAGTGTAAATGCAAGATGTATTATTTATTCAGGCTATTGAGTGCTGTGTGTATTTGTGAAACTTAACTCCAAAAATCCAAAAACAGAGTGTGTGCTAGTCTTAGTTGGAGATGAATCTGTTGATGTATTTTGAAGACTAGTAATAGCTTCTAATGTGGTAGAAAACTAGCCCACAACATCTTTCATGACCTGGCCCCTTCTGGGTCTCTCCACTCTAGAGCATTTTCTTTTTGCCTCAGTCCTGCTGTCCTTCCTTCCTCTAGTTCCCAGAAAGGACTGCTCCTTTTCCTGTCTCAGGGCCTTTGCACATGCTCTTTCCTGTGTCCTGCATATTTCCCTCTCCCTGTGTCTCCTAATCTATGCCTGGTTAACTCCTAGTCATCTTTCATAGCTGGATGTTTCAATTTGGGTTTCGGTGGCGTTCTTCATTTCTTCCTGCAGATCTGGGTTTCCATCTGGTGTAATTTCTCTTCAGTGTTAAGAACTTTATTTAGCATTGTGGTGCAGATCTGCTGCCAATAAGTTCGCTTAGCTTTTGCCTTTCTAAAAACATCCTTATTTTCCTTCTTTTTTTTAAGTGCTTTTTTTTTTTTTTTTTGCTGGATAAGAATTCTGGGTTGAAAGCTTTATGTTTAAGCTCTTTAAATGTCATTCTTTGTCTTCTGGCTTACATTGTTTGAAAAGTCATCTATCACACTATTGTTTCCCTGAATGTAATATGTTTTCTATAGTGGTTTGAAGCTTTCTTTTTGTATTTGATTTCTCTTGGTTTGATGGTGATGAACTTAAATGTGGTCTTCTTTGTATGTATCCTGCTTAGGTTTCACTGAATATCTTTGTTCCATGGGTTGATTTTTTAAATCAGTTTTTAGAAAACTTTAGCAAATATCTTTTGTTCAGATATTTTGTCTTCCCCATTCTCTTTCTTACTGTCTTTGAGGATTCCAATTCCATGTATGTTCAGCTTTTGATGTTGTCCCACAGGTTTTTGGTACTTTCTTCATCTTTGTTTGTTTGTTTGTCTTTGTCTCTATTTGGATATATTGTTTTGCTGTGTCCCTGAGTTCATTGATACTTTATTCTGATACATTGTCTGCTTTAATGCCCATCCAGTGATTTTTTAATTTTAGATATTATAAATTTCAGTTTTTCCCCGAGCTTCTATTTCTCTATTGAAAATTCCTATCTGTTCACCCATTTTATCCATCTTTTTCTGTGAATTTTTAAACCCAATGACTACAGTTAAATTCCCTGTCTGCTAATTTCAACATTAATGTTCTCTGTGGATTTAAGTTTTCTGACTAGAATTTACTTTTGATTGTGGGTTATATATTTGATTTTACATGTCTCATACATTTCTATTTAATGCAAGATATTTTGTATAACAGAATGATAAAGCCTGAACTAAATAATTGTTTTTGCTTGTTTCGTTTTTTTTTTTTCCGTCCGAGAGGGAGTATCTTTTCCTGTGTTGGGCATATAGGGTAAGGGCCAAGAGCTTGGATCCCACCATGAGTCTTGCTAAGCCGGGCAGTGCTGTAGTTTTAATTTAAGATTTCCTCCAGTTTCAAATGAATGAAGGAGATTTCTGCCCTGTGGCTCAATCTCCAGTTTCTCAGATGCTAACTCCAAGGTATGATCTCTTTGGTCTTACAAGCAATTGAATTTGGAAGAGGTTAATTTTTAGCTTTTTAGTATCAGTCACTGGATTCAACTTCAGCAGTTTTCTGGAAGCTAAGCACAACATGAGATTGTGACTTGTCTCTGCCTCTTGACTGTTCTTCAGTGCTTCTTCTTTTTTCAAGGTGGTTTTTTTTTTTTTTTTTGATGTTGACTGTATTTTAAAGTCTTTATTGAATTTGTTACGATACTGCTTCTGTTTTCTGTTTTGGTTTTTTGGCCATGAGGCAGGTGGGGTCTTAGTTCCCCAACCAAGGATAGAATCTGCACCCTTGCATTGGAAAGTGAAGTCTTAACCACTGAACTGCCAGGGAAAGTTCCTGCTTGTCTCTGCTTCGTCACCCTAAATCTGAATATTAAATTAATTTAGTACTGTTTGTTGCAAAGACAATTCTTTTTCCATTGAATTGTATTGATGCTTTTGTCATTAATCAAGTGACTGAATATCGGTAGATTGGTTTTTAGACTCTCAAATCTGCTCCAGTTTGGCTGTTTATCTTTAAGTCAGTATCATACTATCTTAAATATTATAGCTTTAAAAGTTTGATATCTGGTGGTAAAAGTCTCTAACTTTTTTTTTCCAGTGTTGTTTTAGTTAGTCCAGGTTCTTTGTATTTCCATATGAATTTTAGAATCAGTTTTCCATGATTCCTCCTTCCCTCAGCAGATATACAACCTGCTGGGACTTTTGTTATTGCCTTGATCTCTAGATCAATTTAGGGAGAAGCGGCATTCTAAATATATCAAATCTTCCCATCTGTAAACATAACTATTCTTCATTTATATCAATCTTCAGTTGTTTCAGCAGTGTTTTATATATTGTAGTTTTTTGTTAGATTAATTCCTAAGTTGTGTATGTGTGTGTGTAGGCACGCATGTGTATTTTGGTACTATTCTCTGCCCTTTGGATATGTCCAGTGTTCTTTATTTCCCTCAGTGTTCTTTGAACACTTACTCTCTTGCACAAAAAGCTGTTTCAAAATCACTTAGTACTTTCCTGTCCCTAGATTTGGAATCAGCTGTTTTCCAAGGAATCTTAGATCCTGCTGGTGGAAAATGGTATTTAGAGACCAAAAGCAGGGTGCTTGGTGTGCTTATTACTGCTTGGATGTAATCACTTTTAGCTTCTTTCAGCAGAAGTCATTAATTCACACTGATTCCTCCATTAATTCTAATCTAGTCATCTAGTATTATAAACTCTGCCTTCCCCTACTTCATATTTGTATCTTCTCCCTCCCCATAATCTAAATATATTTATGTATTTGCTTTATTCCGTAGTATATACAAAATAATTTCAAAATTAGTACACTAACATGATTACTAACCATAAACCTACTAAGTAAAGTTTAAGATTTCTTTGCTGTTCTTTGTTTCCTAAGATCATAATCTGCCAAGGAGTACAGAGTTCAAAAGTAAAATAGCTCAATATATACCTAAATTATTTTTGCTTCTCTGTTAGGTTACCATTTAATGCAGTTGGAATCATTTGTTTCATTTTAAGATTTATATTGTTTTTGTGTCATGACGAATACTTTCATACTGTATACAGAATATTGAGCATGTTGATAACCTTGAGTAGTTTGGTTTACAACCACATAGTAAAGGTGGCGGAGTTGATAACACCTTGTCAGACATTTTTTCTGTGTTTAAATACGTAAGGAAAGGTCAGGTTTGAGTTACTGCTGCAAAGGATGGAGTCCTGAAGATGTAAGGTATTTCTTATCCAACAAGGCTGACTCATTTCACAGAAGTTTTTTGCAAACTTTATGGTAGGATATGCTGATATCCTGGAAGATCAGAGACAAAAATAAACATTTCTTTCCATAGAACCAATAGAAATACTTTATTAAGAGAGTAAGGGCTTCCCTGATGGCTCAGTGGGTAAAGAATCTGCCTGCAGTACAGGAGACACGGAAGACCTGGGTTTGATCCCTGGGTTGGGAAGATCCCCTGGAGGAGGAAATGGCAACCTTCACCTGAAAAATCTCACAGAGGAGCCTGGCAGGCTGAAGCGCACAGGTCCTTGGAAAGCCGAACGTGACTGAGCGACTGAGCACACAGGCACACAACGCTTGTTCGGAGCACTTCTGTGTCACTGAGGCATTGATTTTTGTGTGAGCCGGAATTGTATTACGGATTCAAATTGACGTATGTACCAATAACTGACGGTTTAATTGGGCAGCGTATCAGTACATGGTACAGAAAGAGACAGAAGCTCCAAGAAACCTCCCTGACTTATAAAGGTGCGGTCCCACCAGCCTCATAAAGCCAGTGCCAAGCTAAGGGCCTGCCTAAGCAGTGGGGCTGCCCAGGTAACAGCTAGATGATGTGGTGTGGCTGTTGCGTTTTTTGTTGCATCCAGCATTTTTATGGTTGACATCTGAATAGTTGAATCCTTAAACCGGTACCATTCTTAGAAAAGGAGTAGCCAAACCCATGGAGGTCAGGAATCATTTTGGAATCACTTGTATAGTGTTTAAAGTAATATTGTAGCTAATACAGCAGTGCCTCAGTCAAGAGGTAGGATCATTTGTTTTAAGCCCAAACCTTATATGTTAACTCTAATTAAAACTCTTGGAACAAGCTTTAAACATAATCTATTTGATACTAACTATAAGTTGTAATTGAGTAGTCAGTTCTATTTCTATTTTTAAATTATGAAAAGAAATCATTTAGATTATGCTCAGATCTCTAGTAATGTAAGTCAACTATTTGAAAAGAGAGTTTGAAAAATGAAGCTGTTTGTTGCTGAAATTCCTTTGTTTTTGATTCTTGAGTACATGACTAAAAGATTTAGCCCTTACCAAGCCAAAATAGGTTAAAAATTATGTAGTGGATGAGGACAGTTTAAACAGTGCAAGATTTTTTTATTGAATTTATTTTCACAATTAAAGAATTTCTTATTCTTTGTCAGAGTGCAGAATACATTTCTGTGATCCTTTTTGAAGCAGTTCACATGTATATTTCCTCCTTTAATTCTTACATTTCAACCTATAAAGAGAATTATAGATTTTTACTTTCCACTTAGAATTATAGTTAAATAAAAATACTTATTTATTGTAACTTAAGGTATGATTAAGACAAATCTTTTTTTTTTAAATTTTCATGTTATATGGTATCATTTGGATCAGCAGTTATGTTTGTATCAGATCTAGAAAAGCACCTTGTGTTATTGGAGAAACAATAAGAAGCACTTTCACATACATTTGAATTCATTCACTCTTAACATTTTAGAAGGAGAAAACCTTGCTCTTTGTTATAATTTATAATTGAGCTTTCTTATCCATACTTTACAGAGGATGTAATTGAGTTTTAGCAAACTGAGTGACTTTTGCTATTAAGAGAAATGAATTTCTAAGAGATGACAACATTGTTGAATTTAGTAATGAAATAAATGTAGGTGAACAGTCTAAGGAAAATTTTCAAATTGTGTTTTATATAGTTTAAGTATTTTCTTACTGGTTTTTGCATAGAGATTGGTAGCTTTATAAATTTTGGTTATACATTTCCTCTGTCAATCATACTGAAATCTCTAATAAACTAATTAATTTAATAAACTGATTTTTAAAAATTGCATCTCAGCAACAAACATGCATTTTTAAAGACTTTTTCAATCTTTTCATATTCTCTTGCATGTAAGTTCATTTACAAATATATGTTTATGTTAATTTCATAGGGAATGGTGAGTTTTGGTAGGAAAAAAAATAAATTGACTCAAACTTTCTATAGGGGTAGTAGAGATGTCTAATAGTCTAAAGCAGAGCTAAGATAAAGGCTTGTTTCCATCATGATCTTTGTCATTCTATATATTCCTTAAATTTACCCTGCTTGACTTGAAAGATGCAATGATTTCCTCTGGTGTGACTAGCTTAGTAGTAGTGATATCTAATTGTTTTACATTTAATCCAGTGCTGTTTTCTTCAAACTGAAACATGGACTTATTAATATATTAAATATATATGCAGAAACATGATAGAGTGCTAAAACTGGACTATTATATTATTTAATCAAATCCAAAGTTAGCTTTCAGAAAGACTGATAACTATTTTAGAATTTCTGTTATTTTATTTGATCTCCTGTACCACTTTTTATAAATGCTTGGCAGCTCAGGTCAAAGAAGTAAAAACAAAAATGGAGTGCTCCTTTTAAGCAGTATTACCAATAAAAATACAAACAGTGATGTCCCCAGAGAGTTTTGAAATATTAGTTATGAATCAGTTCAGTTCAGTCCCTCAGTCATGTCTGACTCTTTGTGACCTCATGGACTGTAGCACGCCAGGCTTCCCTGTCCATCACCAACTCCCGGAGCTTGTTCAAACTCATGTCCATTGAGTCAGTGATGCCATTCAACCATCTCATCATTTCCCCTTCTCCTCCTGCCTTCAATCTTTCCCAGCATCAGAGTCTTTTCCAATGAGTCAGTTCTTCGCATCAGGTGGCCAAAGTATTGGAGTTTCAGCTTTAGCATCAGTCATCCCAATGAATACTCAGGACTGATTTCCTTTAGGATGGACTGGTTTGATCTCCTTGCAGTCCAAGGGACTCTCAAGAGTCCTCTCCAGCACCACAGTTCAAAAGCATCAATTCTTCGGCGTCAGCTTTCTTTGTGGTACGACTCTCACATTTATACATGACTACTGGAAAAACAATAGCTTTGAATATACAGACCTTTGTCGGTAAAGTAATGTCTCTGCTTTTTAATGTGCTGTCTAGGTTGGTCATAGCTTATCTTCCCAGGAGCAAGTGTCTTTTAATGTCATGGCTGCAGTCACCATCTGCAGTGATTTTGGAGCCCCAGAAAATAAAGTCTGTCACTGTTTGCATTGTTTCCCCATCTATTTGCCTTGAGGTGATGGGACCGGATGCCATGATCTTAGTTTATTGCATGTTGAGTTTTAAGCCAGCTGTTTCACTCTCCTCTTACTTGCATAAAGAGGCACTTTAGTTCCTCTTCGCTTTCTGCCATAAGGGTGGTGTCATCTGCATATCTGAGGATAAATCGGAGGTTATTGAACTAGTTATGAATAGTTTTGCTGAAATTCATGTGAAAGAAGACAAACTATATAGTTAATTTTCATAGCCAACTCAAATGTAGTGTTTTTAGTTTTGGCAGAACATTTTCTTGCTGGTGCTTTCCCTCTTTTCTTTTTAAGCTGCAGGTGAAGCTTTTTAGGACTTCGCTGTTGACAATTCATGATGTTAGTGTTTCACTAGGTCTTATGCTTTGTGTGCCTTCCTCCTAATTTGGCTATTGGTAAAAATGTTAGTATCAATAGTTTGTTTTCTGACACGCCATTACATTGTGAGAAAGGCTTAATAGCAACTTTCAATTGGTATGTCTTATTCAACACATTTAGCAAAGGTACCATACACTATGAATTTTTTTTTTTTTTTCAGTGTACCCGTGTGATGTGGACACCTCCTCTTCGTGAAAGCTTCTCATATCCATTCCTTGTACTTCAGATGTTGCTTGTGACTCATATTCTCAGGTAATTTTGACTTATCTTTAGAGGTTGTTGTTTGTTTTGCATTGAATAACTTAAGCTGGAATTTTTTAAACCTCTGCTATAAAAACAATGTAATAAAATAATTAAGATGATGCTGTTGCTAGGTTGATTTCATAAAGGTATTTTAAGAATATAACTTCAAAACATATTACTACCCAAAACATTTTCTTTATCTGCCCTTTAGTCTTCTTTCCTTTAATTAGTGGTCCACAGATACTGCTGGAGGAGCAACAAATCTGCTTCCACTTCTTCTGCCATCTCCATTTTCTGCCACCACAGCAGCCTTCCAAAAATAGAAAGAAGTGGGAAAGCTGGTGGCAGTATCCTACACAAGAACAGTTCATAGAATAGGTGTGGTCAGGAACTCGCATATGTGTAGTTCTTTTCTGTACATTTGTTTAGCATCCCTGAGAACTGGATAGCAGGAGTAGAAAGAAACCTGAGTAGATAAAGATACGCTAGGAGAATTCCTCCTAGACATTTAGGATTGGATTGGGCTCTTCCCTGTTTCTCTGGCCTTCAATTAGAGACCTCATAGAGATGCAGGCACCACACTGGTGGAAAGAGAGTTTAAAGGAGAACAGTTCCCTCCCCTTCTATTGACAGATACAGAATTTAGATGGATGCTGCCTTGTTTCAGAGGGTGAAGATAAAATGGAGTGTAGGAAACAGTAGAACAGAGCGTGATGAAAATCTGAAGATGACTCAGACTAGTCTAACTCTGTTCAATGCAGAATTCAGGAGAACTGGTTGAAATCTGTTACATCAAACCATTGGGTGATCCATTTCCCCATGATGATCTTAGCAGGAATAGAGCCAATGGGCTCTGTCTCTTAGGTAGTGTTTTTAGACAGGCCTTTCACAGAATATGGGATGGGTGGTAACTTTTGTATTAGCTTTTAAAGTCTTTGCAACTCCAGCCTGATTGCTCTCCCTTAAATCCCTCTTTTATTATGGAAATTAGAGCTTCTTTAGCATCTTCAAGAAAGCTGAACTCTGAATTCGTAGCCTTTAGTTCTGGCGCACGGTGATAGACGTTTCCCTCTCACACTTTGGGAAGAAGTGAGGTGCTGTATGAACACCTGATTGTCCACCGCACGTGCTGTGTCTCCACAACCACGGTCTTGATCTTGGCTTTTTTCTCTGATACAGTGCACACAGTAGACTGCCCATCCGTCTCCATTTTCTGCTTTTCACCTCCCTCTCTCTGCCTCTGTCTTAAATCCAGTGCTGGCAAACTTTTTCTTCCTCTCATTCCCTTGCTAATATGCTCTGATTGTCCACAGCTGCTCAGATCAGAGCCCCAAACGCCCCCTGCCTTTTCCTCCTCTTCTCTTTTCTGTGCCCTATTCATGCAGGACCCAGCTTTTATCTCAACTCCTCCAGGAAACCTCTGTCAGCTGCTCAGCCCATACCCTAAACACTTGCTTGCTTGTCTGCAGAATACTTATTGCTTAGAATCTGCTACTTCTGTGATTTTTTTCATAGCCATCATCTATCTCTCCAAATTAATCTATTGAATGCAGCTTTACATATATATGTTGGGCTGTGAATTCACCAAAATATAGTTTGAAAAAACTCAGTGGATACACTGACTCTGATTTCCCCCTCTCTCCTTCGGCAACTTTGTTTTTTACAGTTATTGCTGTTGTTTAGTTGCTGAGTCTTTCTGACTCTTTTGCAAATCCATGGACTGTAGTCACCAGGCTTTTCTGTCCATGGAATTTCCCAGGCAAGAATACTGGAGTGGGTTGCTGTTTCCTTCTTCAGGGGATCTTCCCAACCCAAAGATTGAACCCGTGTCTCCTTCATTGGCAGGTGGATTCTTTACCACTGAGCCACCTGGGAAGCCCTTGTTATAGTTATACTGGGTATTTACTTTTCATAGGAAATTGTTGTAATTGGGTGTCAGTAGGCATAATTTATTAATTCATTGACTCATTTTATATGTTATAACTGATTATATTTAGAGATTCTAATTTGTAGTGGTTTGGAGCCATGCTAGAATGTTTTCTGGTTGTGTGTTAATCACTCAGTCGTATCTGACTCTATGCGACCCCGTGGACTACAGAGCCTGCCAGGCTCCTCTGTCCACGGAATTCTCCAAGCAGTAATACTGGGCTGGGCTGCCATTTCCTTCTCCAGGGGATCTTTTCTGGTTAAACTTATTTTATCTTTTTAAGGGCTACGAAACTTTACAGAGGAAGCTTGATTGCACTCTGCATTTCCAATGTATTTTTTATGCTTCCCTGGCAGTTTGCTCAGTTTGTACTTCTTACTCAGGTAAGGTGCTTATATTTTTAAACTGAATTAAGTTTAGTGTATTTGATTACAAGAACTTAATTATCTAAAATTATAGAACTGATATGTTACATGATTCTAAGTCCTAAAATGTTTTTTTCAGTTGATATTTTGAAAGAAGTTTCAAGATAGGGCAATAAATAAGATTTATTTATTAATGGGTGTTGAGAAAGGGGAGTAGAATGTGTGCTTATTTTTCCCTGCCCCCACTGCTTGGATTCTTTCTTATACTGGCCTTATTCCTATTCATATAAAGCAACTTGAGTTGTTTTTTAATGTTCTTTGAAATGTCTTGCTTGAGAAATGAAGTCAAGCCTGGATTTGAGACCTAACTCTGTTCACTCTGTTGGACAGACAGCCTAACTTTTCTTAGTTTGTTTTCTCATATATGAAGTAGAGAAAATGAAATAGCCTACTGTATTGGGTTGTGATTAGGATCAGATGGGGTCATGAATGTATTATAAGACTCCTAACACATTACCACTGCTTAACAGGATGTCAGGTTAGCTGTTTCTATCATATATATTTTTTTTTAAGAGACGC
The DNA here is from genome assembly GCF_019320065.1 of Cervus canadensis. NCBI lineage: Eukaryota > Metazoa > Chordata > Mammalia > Artiodactyla > Cervidae > Cervus > Cervus canadensis. The sequence continues at coordinate 58,563,038 of NC_057388.1, forward strand.
TTTGAAAAAGTGAGCGTGTTAGTTGCTCAGTCGTGTCTAACTCTGTGACACATGACTGTAGCCTGCCGGGCTCCTCTGTCCATGGAATTCTCCAGGCAAACATACTGGAGTGCATAGCTGTTTCCTTCTCCAGGGAATCTTCCCAACCCAAGGATCAGACCTGGGTCTCCTGCATTGCAGGCGGCTCTATTTGTACTTAATTCTTTATTTGAGCTTACCTTTTAGATTCTCTTGTCTTCTTTAGTTTGATGACATATTAAATGTTTCTGGTTTAAAATGTCCGTGAGGGTCACTCCTTAAAACCCAGTGGCCTGTTGTGTATTGCTTAGCCCCTGGAATGGAAAGGGAGAGTTCCTACCCTCCAGTTAGTGGAGATGGTCAGCTTTATGTTTTTTATCTGGGGAGTGGGGAGTGGGGAGTGGGGGGAGTTGCATGGAGTGAGTGGAGGTAGTAATATGCTTCTCTGTGGGGCTTACACTGAGTAACAACACACTTGCCCACAGTTGTTGTGTCATATCAGTCACCCTTCAGCAATGACGTGTTCCCCATGGAGAAATCTGGGTAAAGGGAAACATTGTTTTCTTGCTTTTAGGAAAATTTATTGTAGATTACTTAGAGATTAAAAACTTGATGAATAGAACTTAAGACATATGTTTATAAGTATTCAGCTATTTTGCTGTTTGTTTAAAACATATTTGTGTAGTAAGAGAAGCATGGAATTTAATTTGAATTGCTTTTTCCATGAAGAAAGATAGAAAGACACTGTTTGAATACCTCTCTATTTTACTAAAAAAGTGAAAGTGAAAGTGAAAGTTGCTTGGTCGTGTCCGACTGTTTGCAACCCCATGGACTATACAGTCCATGGAATTCTCCAGGCCAGAGTACTGGACTTGGTAGCCTTTCCCTTCTCCAGGGGATCTTCCCAACCCAGGGATTGAACCCAGGTTTCCCGCATTGCGGGCGGATTCTTTACCAGCTGAGCCATTTTACTAAGAGGTACATTGTTTAATCAGTTTATTCATATAATCAATTAATTCATATGAATAACTCCAGTACTCTTAGAATTCTTGGAAAACACATTCACAGTTTTCTTTAAAACTGTTAAAAAATGTAATACCTTTGTAATACAAGTATTTCTAGCTTGAAATTTGATAAATTTGATTATAGCCAACACTGGAATATTTGTACAAGTATGAAGGAGAACACTAATGGAGATACTTTTTAAGTGTGACTAACAAGCAGAACTTAATATATTTTCACACACACATGCATTAAATAATTATTTTTTAGCTTTTAATATATCTTTCCCAATTATGTATTAATTGTCACATTATAATTGCATTTTCATATTGTTCAAGCAAGGCACTTTGTAATTGTACATGTCGGCAGTAGAGTCACTCTGACATTAAAAGGAATATTGTTTTGAATAATCTGCAAAGCAGATAATTTACATGGTTACTTGAGAGAGAAGTGAATGGAAGAGAATAGTCAACCGATATTGCTATATTAATGTATTCACCATGTTTAATAATAAATTAGCAGGTAAGAGGGAAACTAAAGAACCTTCTATATAAATATAAATTTGAGGCAAAATAAAGATAATTCCTTTCTTAATTTTTTAATCTATTCATTATATATGTATAATTTTAAATTTTCACATAACTTTTTTTTTTCCACATAACTTTTTAAATTTCAGATTGCATCATTATTTGCACTCTATGTTGTGGGATACATTGACATAAGCAAGTTACGGAAGATCATTTATATGCACATGGTAATGATTTTTGAATTTGTTTTTTCCCATGTATCTTGACCTTAAAACAAAGCTCCTGATTAATATTTGATTTATTCATGGCTGAAACTAGTTTTAACAAAGTTCCATAACTAAAACAAGTGTTACTCAAAAACTGTAATATAATTAACAGATCTTGTTTTAAATAGGCCACCCTGAAAATTTTATTTTGGGTCATATTACCTGATTTGAGTTTGTGCCCAACTTGTACGTTATCAGTAAAAAAGATAATTCGTGAAAGAGACCGTGGAATGGTATGTTATCCAGGAACCTTCTGTTAAAATAAAGTGGAATATCCGTTTATTGAGCACCAACTATTGAGGCACATGGGACATATCAGTGAGTAGAATTGCAAAGATCCCAGCATGTATGTGGATTACATCCTAGTAGACAGAAGATAAATAATAAACATAGTAATTTGGTAACTTATATAGTATTTTGGAAGGTGGTATGGACTATAGAAAAGGACAAGCCATGATACCCCGAGGAGGTCAGAGAGGGCCAGCTGTCAGTGGATGGGAGGTTGAGATGTCACGGGGACAAGGGGAGGTATGGGAGAGGTAGGGAGCAAGTGTGCATCTGGGATTCTGCCTTTGTTGGCTTCTAGGATGAGGGCATAGGGTTTTCAGGGCTCCTCCTTTTTGGTGGATTTAAAACATAAGAGTGGAAATTTAAATCACAGGAAGGGAAAAGACTGGCCCAGAGGTCAGGTATTGAAATTAACCAAGATCTCTAAAACAAAGGAGCCTCTGTAAGGGTAGGTGACCTGACTTTAGTTCTGTGGCTGGCAGTATGTTTATTCAAGAGATAGCCATATTTGAAGTGGATTGCAATAAAAGCTTAAGTCAGGCACTTGTATTACTAAAAAGAAAAAAAATCCCAACTGTCAGGGTTTATACTACAGCCATATATTTTTTGTTGTCTAATAATTGGTACATATAAAAGGACAGTTATAAAATAAATTATGAACAGAGTTATAAAATGAACAATCATGAGCCTACCCTCCAGCTGAAAACTGGAACCATCATTACTTTGAAGCCCTTGTGTCCTGAATATAGCTGCCTCACTTCTCTTGGAGATAACCATGAGCTTGACCTTTCAAATTATAATTGTTTTCCTTTATGACTTTACCATATACATATACTTATGCATAGATAATAGATTTTTATAATTAAATTTTTGTATTGTTTTTGAGGTTTATAAAATGGTTTCCTTTTTGTGTAAAATATGTTTTCACTCAGATTTCTGAAATTTGTATGTTACTGGAGTTCAGACATTTTCTTTGCTTTATGTTTCTTATTGTATAAATTAAGCACAATTTATTTATCCATGTTCTTGTTGAAAGATGTTTAGATTTTTTTTCCCTCTCTCTCTCCTTTTATGAATAATGCTGTGCATTTTTCCACATACCTCCTGGAACATAAATATAGAGTTTCTCTAAGCTATTTACCTTGTAGTAGAATTTTTAGGTGGTAAATTAAATACATGTTCAATTTCACAATTTAATATTACATTGCTTTTCAAAAGTGATTAGACTACTTTGACCAGTAACATGTAACAGTCCTTGTTGTTCTGTATCTTTTTTTCTTTTTTAATTTTGTCAGTCTGGAGAATATAAAATGGTATCTTATGACCTTAATTTACATTTTTCTCTGGTTTTCAGTAAAGTTGAATGTGTTTTGGTATGTTTATAGGCCCTTTGTCTTTTTCTCTTCTGTGTTATTCCTATTCAAAATTTTCATCAATTTCTCTTATGACCAAGAAAAAATGTCGTTTGTTTTATTCACTGCAGTGTAATCCAGTACATTCATTATTTATTTTGATGCTTGAATTGTTCCTGATTTGACCAGCTACTTTCTGCTGGCTTCTTTGTCCTTTGTTCTCATTATGCTTTGAGTACTTTTTCGAAGAAATCAGTAAAGGCTCAGTTTCATCAAATGCTTTTCTACATCTGTCTAGAGATCCTGTGTATATTTCCCTCTTTAATATGTTACTATAAAGAATTACATTGATTGATTTTCTACGTTAAGCGGCCTTGCTTTTCTGAGCTAAGCAAAACTATATATTCCTGGATTCACTTACTATTATTTTGTTAGAGTTTCAAATCTGTGCATGATTGGAATTGGACAGTACTTATCCTTTTTCGCACTTGATTTTTTTCCTGCAAAGTGTTTAATATGTTTTTTCTTTTTTATATTGCAGTAAAAATTAGAATAATTGTTAAGCCCTTAGTCTGTCATCACATAAGCAGCTATGGATGAGGACTTTGACATAAAGTTATAGTTTTAAAAGTACTAACATGACACAGGTTTAGTTTATAGTAGAACCTATCTTGGGTAAATGATATATGCTTGATCATGTCACTGACTAACTATGGAATCAGTTACATACTATGGACTATCTTTGCTTTACAAACGCCTGAATCTCCATAGTTACATAAAGGAAAAAAATATGAAATTGCCTCCAAAATGAATTTTTTTTCCATTTTTTATTATGATAAAATAATATCATACACATAAACTTTACCATCTTAATTGTTTTAGGTATACACATCAGTGATATTAAGTACATTCTTATTGTTGGGCAAACATCACCACTATCTATTTCCACAACTCTCTTAATCTTGCAAAAATGAAGCTCTATACCCTGCAAAGTTATAACCCCCTATACTCCTTCCTCCCCTGGCCCCCCCCCTCCCCCCCCAGTGCCCTGGAAACCCTCATTCTGCTTCCTACGTCTATACTTTTAACTACTCTAGGTACCTCATATAAGTGGAATCCTGTGGTATTTGTCTTTTCCTGAACGGGTCATTCACCTGGCATAAATGTTCTCAGGGTCCATCCATGCTGATGCAAATGGCAGGGACTTCCTTCTTTTTTGTGGCTGAGTTTTGGTCTATTGTGTGTATGCCACATTTTCCACATCCATTCATCCATCATTGGAAACTTAGACTATTTCTGTGTCTTGGCTATTGTGAACAATGCTGCAGTGAACATGGGAGCGCACATATCTCTTGGAGATCCTGTTTTTGTTTCCTTTGAGTATCTGCCAGGGGTGGATTTTCTGGGTCATATGATAGTTCTATTTTTAATTTCTTAGGGAACTTCCATACTGTCTTCCATAGTGTACCAACTTACTGATACTTTCCCACCAGTAGTGGGAAAAAGGGCTTTTTATTCTCCACATCCTCACCAATACTTATCTCTTGGCTTTTTGATAATGGTCTTTCCAACAGGTGTGAGATTATGAGGTGATGTCTCATTGTGGTTTTGATTTGCGTTTACTAGTGATTAGTGATATTGAACACCTTTTCCTTTGATACTATAACAGCATTTGATAAAGTCAACATCTGTTTCTGATTTTTAAGATCTTAATTAAATGAAAATAGATGGATGCTTCATTGAACTTTTGATACATACATGTACTTTAAGCCAAAAGCTAGTATCATGCAACATGATGGATGAATCAATAAAACTATTGCCATTAATGCCAGAAATTTAAGAAATATGTCTTCTGCCACTCTTAACATTGTTGCATAAATATTAACTAATACAACTGACTTAAAAATGAGTCTCAAATAGAAAAGGAAGATATAGAAGTATCATTGTTTGTAATTGATATGCTTCTGAATACTTAAAAAACCAAAATTAATAAAGTAATTACTACTAGAAACAATAGAAGTTTATATTCATTTTTTCATACTTAACATAATTTTTCTAAATATAAAAAAATCAGAAAATATGAAAAGATTTCTGATATAATAGCAACACAGATAATATACTTTGAAATAAACTTAATAGGCAGGATCTATATGAAGAAAACTTTACACCATTGATATATGTAAAAGAAGACTTAAAGAAATGGAAACAATGTGTACTATTTTCAAATTTAAAGATTTGATAGTGGGCAGATGTAGCTAAAATATAGTGTAATGTACATTATAGAATAAAGCAATTTTAATACAAATATCATTTTTTCAAATTTAGGCTGATTATAAAATTCTTATGTAAATTTTATATATGTGGATCAATAAAACTACTGAAAGAAAGCATAGATTATTTTATTTTTAAAGACTTTTCTTATAATGGAGGTAAATTCTAAATTCTTACAGGAAATGAATGATAAACTGACTAATGTAAAAATTTAGGAAACAGTTATAATAAATACCACAAACAGAGATAAAAATGAACTGGGAAAATATTTATAATATGTTTGCTTGGTAAGGAGCTATGCTGTATAATATATGAAGGAGTGCTTAGGAAAATATGAAAACCCAATAGAAAAATGGACACTAGGAGTAGGCAATTCATACACACACAAAACAATGTAAGTAGTGAATAGAAGAAAAGATGCTATATGTCTCATCCCTAAGAATGGAAAGATGAATAGAAAAAAATGAAACAATGAAGCAACCGTTTTTTTTGTTGTTAGATTGGCAGATATTTAAAAAGAATAATGCACAATATTGGCAGGAACTTGCATACCCTACTGGTGGAGAGTATGGTATTTTGTATGGAAATTTGTCAATATTTTCTCAAATTTTAAAATGTTTGTATCCTTGACCCATGATAATAATTTATCCCATAAATGTGTTGACATGTACTAATATATAAGATAGATACATAAGGATGTTTTCTCAGCAGTGTTTATAATAGGAAAAACAAAACTAACAGCAAGACAAAACTGGAAAGCACTTAAGTGTTCAGAGTACTGGTTGCATAAATTATAGCATATCTCTAGAGTGGAGTACTTTTTTCAGTTATTCAACAGAATGAATTAAATTGTTTTAAGTTGATACGTAAAGCACTTTGAAACAACCTAAGAGTAAAAGCAAGCGATAGCATAGCTTCTGGGCCAGCTTTTCATTTGTGGTTTTAAAAAAGTTATAAACTAGAATTTGTAAATGTGAATGTAAGGATGCACAGGGAGTTGGTGGTGGTGGTGATTTCTGGGGTTTTGAAGTGGGGCATAGAATGCGGGCTCTTTTCCTTGTATATTCCCTATTGAATGGTCCAAATTTTGTTTATCATGGGCATGTGCAGTTTTCAGAATAAAAATCTTTCTTTTTTGGTTTTCTGTATGTTAATTATATTTTTCTTGGATTTTTTCAGATTTCTCTTGCACTTTGTTTTGTTTTGATGTTTGGAAACTCAATGTTATTAACTTCTTATTATGCTTCCTCTTTGGTAATTATTTGGGTAAGTGTTCCTTAAGTAAATGTCTGTTTTTGAAACTAATGGTTTACCAGTTTATCACTGGCTTGAGATTCATGAGGGATTATCTTTCCAGAACTGTTTCAAGTGTCTTACTAAATGCGTATAATGTGATAATGTATTTAAGTTCTCGCTTCCAAAGAAGCACAACAAAAATTAATGCCTGAAGACACAGTGCTTTGCTTTGTACTCTCAATCTGTCCTTTCTCTCTCATCTTTTATGTCACCCGACTTTTGGCCCAGGGTTTATTTTAGAATGGTTTCTATGCTCTCCTCTTTTTCTTGTTTCCTCCCCTCCTTTCAGTGTTTATCCTTTTCTTTCCTCACTTTGTAACCCCCTTTCCTCCTTTTGGCATCTCACAGCAGTCTCTCCTTGTTCCACTGTGATCAGAGAGAGGCTTGAGGACTTGTTTTTTTTTAGTTTTTCCCTTCATGTCTATTTGTATGACTTATTCAGATAATTTAAATCAGGTAATGATTCAGTTATATTTTTCTAGATCACTAAGAGCAGATGTAGATTATGGAGAGACAGTCTTACAGAATTAGGGTAACAGGTCATCTAACACCTTCTGCCACTTTCGATAGAATGACTTTCTAAATAAAATATGTCTCTCTAAATTTAAAGACTTGCAGAGGTAGTTACTCCTGTTTTTTTTTCCCAATGGGTTTCTGTATTACAATGTTTTGCATACCTAAGAGGAAAGAAATTATTCCTTATATTTAACATATACATGCTTTAGTTTTAGACTGGTTTCTTGGAGATGAAAGCATATTGCACTGTCTTAACTGAAATACATTCTACTTCTTGAATAGTCATTTAAGTAAGTCAGATCATTTTGTCTTTCTTGATTTCTAGAACCCATTAACAGATTTGGAATCTGCTATTTCTTTGTCCGATTTTACAAGTAAATTTTTTTAAAAATTCTGTTTCCCAAATACCTCTTCCCAGTCTGGACCACCATCCTTTTCAGGTTGTGTGACTTGAGTATACTCCAGCACAGAAATTAGCAATTAGCATGTGGTTGATGCTCTGTTTTCAATAATGTCTAAAAAACACCCCTCATTAACTGAATTGCTGTGCTTTGATATTAGTGATAGTTCTTACAATCATAAATTCTGTTTGTAATTGGGAAATGTGACAATAGACTCAGTTCTGTATTTACATGTGTGTACGGGGAAGTCCTGGTATTACTCAGGGTAAAGGACATGACTGTTGGTACTTGTGTACAGGAAAGCCATTGAATGGAAGATTGCCTATCAATAAAATCTAATCTTAAGTACATTTTGCAGGAAATTCTCTTCAGTTCTATTGAGCACCTACAGTGTGTTAGGCTTCCTACTAGGTGCTTGATGCTGAGGTATGTCTCAGGTATAGATTAAGCATTATGCATATTTCATGTATCAGTATTTTGATGTATGAAAATAAATGATGGCAACAGGTACAGAATGTAGCATATTTTTATATATTTAACTATATAAATGCACATTTGTCTATTTTTGTTTCTAGTTATCACTTTGAAACCTTAATTGTAACACATTTTGTATTTTCAGATATTCAGAAACTTCTGAAAAGATTTAATTTGGGTTCATGTATTTATGTTTTGATCTCTAACCATATTTTTGCCAAGTTGGAAGTAGATTTAGATCTTTATAGATACTGTGCTTTGGAAGTTTGTTATATATCTGGAAAGAAATCAGATTTGGTTGAGAACTATTTAGTTGGTTCATTAAAAACTCATTTATACTTTATTCAAGGAGTTAGTAATATTTTAACTTAAGGAAAATCTTATAAGACACCTATCTAAAATTCTGAAATTATTATATATTTCTTGATTCTTAGGTAAATCAGAACCAGTCATAGAAGTCAGTTATAGAAATTTATGTATGGAGATTTTTCTTTCAACTTTACAAAGTGACTAATTGACCTAAAATATTCTGGACAAAACAGGGCTCCTTGAAATCAAATGAGCTTGTATTGATTCTATGTGAAACAATGAAAATTGTGCTGAATTTTAGATTCTTGAGGATCGTGTTATTTATAAGTATTTTTTTGGTACCTGAATTTGTGTCTGTAATTATTAACTTCATGCTATGTTATTTTCTCCATGCAGGGTTTACTGGCAATGAAACCATATTTCCTGAAAATAAATGTATCTGAACTTACTTTATGGGTAGGAATCAATCTATTTGAATGCATACATTCTTCCTTCTCTAAAATATATCATTGGTTTTATGTTTTACTTTCAAGGAATTGATCTATATAATGCAGGCGGTCTAACAGTTTTATAACATATTAGGGCTCAATTTTAATGTACCAAATTACTCTTTTCGTGAAGCAAGATTAATATTGGATAGGTAGTTAAAGAATTTCAGTTTTTGTGTTTTATTACCTATGCTTTTTCTGAGGAGCAGTACATGTGTAAGAAACTTTTAGTGGAAGGGAAATTTAACTGCAATTGCTGTATAAATCTCCTATAAAATATTAACTTGATAAGAAGATTGTATATATTTTTCTTTCTGGTGACAGCCCTTGATTTTGAAGTAACATTCTTTATTTTAAGGTGCATGTGTTTCAGCATTTTCTCTTGGCTATAGAGATGATTACTTCACATGTGATTAAAGCATTTATTTTTTTCTTCCTAGGCTATGTCTATGCAATGGCTGTATGATGCACTGGTTTAGTTTTGTTTTGCTATATTTTTCTTTTGTAGGTTATCCAAGGATGTTTTTGGTTATTTGGAACTGTCATACTAAAGTATTTGACATCTAAAATCTTTGGTATTGCAGATGATGTAAGTTTATTTTTGCTTTAACTTGAAAGACTTGAAATAAACAGGCTTAGAATAAATTACTAGAGTTGCCAAGTACCACTGTTTAAGCTAAATTCAAGGTGGGGTCTATTCACCTGTTATTTTGTCTATCTACTCTAATAGAAAGTAAATGTGACTAAGTATATAGTCTATTCTTCAAAATTAATTTTTGACACAGTCTCTTATTGGTCTTTCTATATCACAAAGGTTTTAAAATTTTATTTTATTTTTTTCTTCTTTTTTTTTTTTTTTTATTAGTTGGAGGCTAATTACTTCACAACATTTCAGTGGGTTTTGTCATACATTGATATGAATCAGCCATAGATTTACATGTATTCCCCATCCCGGTCCCCCCTCCCACCTCCCTCTCCACCCGATTCCTCTGGGTCTTCCCAGTGCACCAGGCCCGAGCACTTGTCTCATGCATCCCACCTGGGCTGGCGATCTGTTTCACCATAGATAGTATACATGCTGTTCTTTTGAAACATCCCACCCTCACCTTCTCCCACAGAGTTCAAAAGTCTGTTCTGTATTTCTGTGTCTCTTTTTCTGTTTTGCATATAGGGTTATCGTTACCATCTTTCTAAATTCCATATATATGTGTTAGTATGCTGTAAATGTTCTTTATCTTTCTGGCTTACTTCACTCTGTATAATGGGCTCCAGTTTCATCCATCTCATTAGGACTGATTCAAATGAATTCTTTTTAACGGCTGAGTAATATTCCATGGTGTATATGTACCACAGCTTCCTTATCCATTCATCTGCTGATGGGCATCTAGGTTGCTTCCATGTCCTGGCTATTATAAACAGTGCTGCGATGAACATTGGGGTGCATGTGTCTCTTTCAGATCTGGTTTCCTCAGTGTGTATGCCCAGAAGTGGGATTGCTGGGTCAAAGCTCCAGAGACTTAAGCTCAAATTTTAAGACCTGTGCAGTTATTTTCCTCTGGTTTCTTTATAATCCCCTTTTGCAACAGACAAAGACACCACCTTCAGAGCCTCTTAAATAATAAATTATATTATAGATTCATTCCTTTTTTATTCCAGTTTTCTGGTCAGTGCTTATGAAAGTTTTATTTATAAGCTTTTATAGATGATTTAATCCAAGTTAGTCTTGTGAGAGACATTTTTATTATTATTGGTTTTACTTTCTTTGGTATTTGGGTAGGAGAGATAATGAGAAGAATTTTGTTTTATAATTGCAAAAGATTCACCCTATCTGTAATTTTGCTTTGTCTATTTTATTTTGATATTTTGGTGAACACATTAATTAAATTAAAATAGGACACTAACCAATGTGGAAAGAGTAAACCACATTTTTTTTTTTCTGTAATTTATTTTAATTGACTGTCTTTCTTCCTCCTGTAATAGATTTAAGTAGTGGTTTTGAAACTGAGTTCTGTGACGTTCTGGGACTTCACAGGCTCTTTGGTGAGGTCCATCTACTTTCCAGTCTCCTTTTTGATTCTTTTCATCCAGGATAGTCTAGCTTTAATCTCTTACATAGAGGACATCTATACAGGTTTTCATATGAACAACAGAATTGTTTGCTTAAAAAAGATTGAGAACCTCTGGACTATTATAGGGGTAGTCTACAACCTGTGGGAAGATATTTTTAAAGTTTAAAAGCATAACCTAAAATGCATTTATTGGGTCATTCAGTGTACCTGCTCTGGGCCTGACAGTAGAATGCATCCTAGAGATACAGAACTGAGTAAGACACAGGCTAGTGGGATATAGGGACAATTTCTAGCAACTATAAAACAGTGTAATAGAAGCTGTGATAAAAAGAGTGGAACTTCCATGGCAGTCCAGACTCCGAGCTTTCATTGCAGGGGGCATGGGTTCAGTCCCTGGTTGGAGAACTAAAGATCCTGCATGCTGTGTGGCATGGCCAAAAATAAATATGTAAAAATTTAACAACTGCAAAATGTATTTTTAAAACTTCATTAAAAAAAACAAACAAACAGGTACAGAGTGCTGCACAAATACACAGGAGGAGTCAAGGAAGGCTCCTAAAAGTCAGCTGTGAAGATGAGTGCTAAAAGGTGATTGAGTCAGCCGGAATACAGAGAATGAGCAGGAAGAAATGGGAAATAGCTCAAGTCCTAGGTTTATGGAATCTGACTACTCACTGGGGGAAGACAGTCCAGTTAAATTGTTAATTCAGGTTAAAGTGACTGTTGTCATTTCTGCCACAGCCTGGTATTGAACCAGGGTAAAAAAAAAATATTATAAAAAGTTATGTCTAAATCAGAAATAATTTAGTTGCAGTGTTGGTATTTCTGGAAATATGTAACATTGATCAGGAACATCAGCTTATAAATTCTTAATTTTGACATTGGTCAGAGGAAGGAGAATGGCAAGGCCATATAGCTATTGAGAAACATTGGTTTTTTTCTGTTAAGATAATAAGGCACATACTTCCCTGTCCTTTAGGAATCCAAGGAGGCATTTATTGGCCTATCCTGGATTTCTCATCCTTGGTAAAAACTGATGTTGTCCAACAGGGAAGTTTAGCACTTGGTGTCCCCAAGATTTTTATTGGGGACTGGTAACACAGGCACCCTCTGCCTCACACATATCAAAATTCTAAACTCCCAGAAGCCATGTAGGTGTTCAGTATAAGCCACTAGTATTGTTTAGGGTGGTGGGGTCCTTGCAGAATCTAATTCCCTGATGTCAGCCAGGGGTCAACCTTGCAAGCTGGTTTTTCAAAGGATACCCTTCAGACCTGTTCTGTTGACTCTCATCTGAATGTTAGGTTTGTCTCTTCTTTTCCTCTCTGCCGTGACCGCCCACCTTCTTGGATCTTCCATGAATGTTCACACCACCTCCCAGACGGTCATAGATTTGTAGAGAGCTTGGGCTCTCTTAGATCCCTCAGCATCTGTGGACAGTTTTCCAGTCACCAGGGATGGGAGAACTTATCTACCCCTCATGGGTTGTCTCTTTTGCAGAGTCTCTAATTTAATTTCTAGCTAGTCTGTAAATCTGCTGTTCACCAAACTGATCCTGTAACCCTTTGCTGCTTTTACTGACAGTGCACAAATTTTTTTGCTTTCTGCCCCCAAACAAGTCAGCTCCTTCCAGTAGCAGATGTTCTGCTTCCATGGTCAGCCCCATCCAGTTATGACCGTTGGGCTGACCGAGCTCAGGGAAGCAGTGGTGCTATAATGCTGGGTGTTAGTGGCCAAAGTGGGAATCCCTGGTGGCTTAGTGGTAAAGAATCTGCTTGCATGGCAGGAGACTTGGGTTTGATTCCTGGGTCAGGAAGATCCTCTGGAGAAGGAAATGACAACCCACTCCAGTATTCTTGCCTGGAAAATCCCATGGACAGAGGAGCCTGGTGGGTTACAGTCCATGGGCTCACAAGAGTTGGACACAGCTTAGCCACTAAACCAATGGCCAAGGCAACAGTGCCACAAACTCCCACTATTTCCACACAGAGGTCATCATTTTTTTTTCTTTTTTTAAAATAAATGAATTTTCTACATTTGTTTTCCTTTTGATCATTTTCTTGAACCTAATATGATTTTTGACAGTTTTGTCCAATTTCATAGTTGTTATTGGAGGGAGGGTATTGACTAACGTTGTTCTTTGCTATATCTGTAAGTCCCCACATTCATTGATTTTTGAGTGTTGATCCATCATTGTGTTTCTCAGATAACCTCACTTGTTTACAATGTATTAGTTTTTCTAAATATTGCTGGATTTGGTTGGCTAATATTTTTAAGGACTTTTGTTGATTTTTAAGAATATTAATCTGTAGTTTTATTTTCTTGTAATGCTTTTGCCTGGTTTTAATTTCAAGGTAATGCTGTGCTTGCTAAAGTTATTGGAAATTGTTCAATCTCTTGTTTTCAGTGAGAATTTATATAGAATTGATATTATGTCTTCCTTAAATGTTTGTTAGAATTTGACCATGAAGCCCTCAGGATCTGAAGTTTTGTTCATGGGAAGATTTTCTACTACAAATCCACTTTCTTTAGGAAGTTACTGGTAGTTTATAGCTTTAGTAGAAACTCACCCATTTCATATATGTCATCAAATGGGTCATGTTTTTAAAAAATTATTGTAGGATTCACTTAGTGAAAAAATTCTTATTGAAATTTTTTACATATATGTGAAATTGTCTTTTATGTTCTTTACTTTTCCTTCTTTGGATTTAGAATCAATATTATAATAAAGAGGTGCTTTTATTTCTTGCTATGTTTTCTATTTTCTATTTATTACATTAATATTTCCGAAGTACCACTTTTTTAAAACTCCTGTTTGATTTTATTGTATTTTTCTTTGTAACTGAAATCTGTCATCCTCATTTCCTTTATTCTTATTTCTTTGGGATTGCTCTGAACCTTTTTCTGATGCTTGAGGGAAAGTGCTTGGCTTTTTTGTATTCACTTCTCTTATATTATGATAAACACATTTTAAATCTATAAATTTCCTTATAAGAAGTACCTTTTTGGCATCTTCCAAGTGAACTATTTTGTGATTTTCTTTTTTAACCCGAAGATAAGTTTTATGTTATTCAGTTTCTGGCTGAGAGGACTTTTAACGTCTTTCTTAGTTATTGTTTTCCAGTTTTGCTGCATTGGTGATTAGAAAAAAATAATTTGCATTGTAGAAATTCACATATCCAACAAATATTGTCAACTTATTTTTTCTTTCTAGAGACTTTTTCAATTGTGCTTTTATACACTTTGAATTTATACCATTCACTGAAAAGATGTTTATGATATGTATAATCTTGCTTTGTTGTTTGTTTTATCAGTATATAATGTCATTTGTTGTCTTTTTCATATGTTTTTGTTTGAATTTAGTTTTGTGAGACATTACATTTGCTAATGCAGGTTTCTGTGGTTCACTGTATCTGATTTATCTTGTTCTTTTTTTCTGCTTTTAGCCTTTCTGCAAACTTTTAAGCATATCTTTTGTAGACAACATGATACTGAATTTTTTTCCTTAACTCTAATTGAGCATCTGTCTTTAATTAGTGAACTTAAGGTCTTTACATTTATGGCAGTTATCATTATTTTGGGACTTCTTTCTTTCATTTTATTGAGATTTTCCAACCATTTTGCTTTCCTTTTAGATTCTTTTCCTTTTCCTTGGATTGGTGGTTTGCATATGCATTTTTAGGCCAAGGTGTTCTCCTTATTGGTTTCTTAAACTTATCAGCATACATTTCTTCCCCACAAGACACAGCATTTGAGAGTCTTCAGGATATCCCATCGCCATTGAGTTCCTCTTCACTCCCTGAGTGCCCCCCGCCCCACTGCGTTTATGTATCGTTTAGTGTTTTAGTCATGATTTGCTCTGGATATAATTTATCCCCTTTCCTACGATTCTTGCTCTTTTAGACAATAATGAATTGAAACTTTGGCAAATGTTTTCTCCTTTGTTAAATGAAAATAATTCCAGCTTCCTCATCTGGCTCGTGGGAAGTAAGTGAGGTGATATAAGTGTGAACTTGGTGATATGTGAAGAATACACAGATGCTGACTGTCTGTCAAAAGGTGTGTTTTATTCCAAGGTCTGCCTGGCGTCTACTTCTTTCAAAAAAGTCTCTTCAGTCTGCCTTTCAGAAATTCTGAATTATGTTTGTTTTTCTTTACTCTAAAACATGATGTCCCCTTGTGATTGATGGATGCCTGTGTGTGTTACCAAGCCCACTGGATACCTTGTAGTGTATTTCACAAGGTTTAACACCTTGAGCAGGGAAAACCCAAGGGTAAAAGCCTGTGGAATGTTGTTGATGGTGCATGGAAGGCAGGGTGTTGTTGGAGCTATCACTTGTCAGCCAAAAAACAGAGACTGTGAAGTCGGAGTGTCCAAAAACAGCCGGGTGTTAGAACAGCAAGTTCTGCAAAGCAATGGAAGCTGTTTTTAGGTACTGTTAAGATTGAAATGAGTTATAGCAATGTACGGCATAATCTAATGGTGTCTCCCTTTATTCCTTACTAGGCTCATATTGGCAACTTATTAACATCAAAATTCTTCAGTTACAAGGATTTTGACACTTTACTGTATACATGTGCAGCAGAGTTTGACTTTATGGAGAAGGAGGTAAGATGGGATTTATCCTTTTCTTTCCTTAGGTTTTGGTTCATTCAATTTTCATAAAGGGTGCTCCTGTTATTCAGATTCTTACTTCTGTACTCTTATCTCAGTTTGAAGGAAAAGGAAAACCTTGCAGCTTACACCAAGATGTTCCTGTTTACATTAGTACAGCCTCATGAAATACGTGATCTCTTCTCATTTTGATAATTTAGAAACATGCGTTCAGCCTAGCAATAGTTTTTAGGATGAGTAAACACAGAAGCATTTCATGTTGCTTCCTTTCAAGGATAGCATTGATTCAGTGAAACTCTCAAGCTTTTCAGTTTCCACTTGCTTTGTGATTGTTTGAATCATCTCATTGATTTGAAATATCATTGAATACAAGTTTTTCATTCCAACAACATTTGTCTTTCTAAAACTGTACTCGTGTGTTTAGAAGGAAATCTGAGAGTAGTTTAGTGGATTGTGAGACAGAAGTCTGCAATATTCTTTATGTTGTTGAGCAAATGACTCTCATTCTTTGAACTGTAGCTTACTAGTTTCTGGTAGTATGCTACAAACAGATCTTGTGAGGATGAAAGGAGATACTTAGGAAATACCTTTGATATTTTAAGATGTTTCACATTAAATACTATTTTGTAATACTTTATGAGCTAGTTTGGTTCAAAGACATTTGTATATTTGTGCCTTTTGTGTGTGTGTGTGTATATATATATATGGGCCCTGTGACTGTGATTGTGGGCCATACCCATGTGGCCCTGATTTATGAGGATATTTAATTATCTCTGAGACATTTTTCTTGAAAACTCTGTGTGTGTGTGTGTGTGTGTGTGTGTGTGTATAGCTGTCCAGCAGCCCTCTGCTGACACAGTCATTTTCCCTGACCCCCACGGGGCAAGCCACTGAATTGCAGACCAGTTGGACGAAAGTGTGCCACATGGCAGATGACTCTCTACTCCAGTGACTTATCAGTCTTCATTTCCTGTGTTCTGGCAAGTGGTTTTGACACATAATGGCTGATAAAAAGTGTACAAGTGATAATGTTAAGCCTGCTGAAAGAAAATAGGGAAACGTATCTTACAGAACATTAAAATGCATGCCTATAGCAGATCAAGACTCCTACAAGGAGATGGTAAAGAAAGTATAGGCATCAACAGAGAAATTAGGGCTCAGTGTGAACATTATTGAAAATAAACATGCCACTACATAGCCTTGAGAGTGTGAATCATCAGTTATGTAACAGAAGAAATAGTTCACTAAGGCCTAGCATGGCTTCAGCCAATTTGAAGAAAGTGGCACAGCTGTGTCCAGCCTGCCATTCCTCATCTCCATAGGTGTCTTCACAGGGACTGTGCTGTAAGGCAGAGCACAGTGCAGGTTCAGAGAGAGGGTGTCTGTCGCATGGTGGGAAGAGGGAACAATTTAACACAGCATCATACTGGTGTGGAAAGACACTTAAGATGTATAATAGGGTAAGCAACATGCTGTGATCTTATTGAGCTATAATTAGCACACATAAAGTGTCAGCAAAATTTAACACTGGTTTTCTTTTTTTTGGTGAAGAGGTAATTAGTGATTAACTTTATTTTGTAATTTGCGTCTTCTAAATTTTCTATAGTAGTCATATTTTAATTGAACTGTACTGTTGAAAGATAATAAAAACCAGTGAGGAAGATCTTTGCATTTTAGATATGAAAATGGAAAGCAACAGTATTTAAAGTACACAGATATCAAAACAGGAACATTATGGCCAAAAACAGACAATGCTGGGTAGACCCCATGTGTATGTGCTTAACTATGTTTTTGTGTATGTACTTGGTATGAAATGAAGAGAGCAGAGAGCACCACAGCTAAACGATGAAAGATGCATTGTTTCATGAATATTATTTGAAAAATTGAATTGGGGTGGGAAATCAGGTTAAAGCTTTGTATCATATGCCAAACTTCATTTCAGTTGATGTGTTAAATATAAATGAAGCTTGAAAAATTTGAGAAATATTTCTTAACTTCATATTTTAATGAGCATCATATTAGTACAAAATGCATATGAGAATGATTAATAGATTTGCCTGCATATAACTTAAAACTGTTACATGTACAGTTTTATACACTAAATGTTATAAAAATTAAAATCAAATAACTAACTGGGATGATTCTTGCAATAAATCAATGAAGCTAGAGATTAATTAGTTGAGGAGATTGTTCAAATCAATAAAAAATTATCAAGGACCCTCACTCTTTCTCAGCACCAAAAGTACAGCCGCACGCTGTTCCCCTACCCACCTATGCAGAAATGGGCGAAGGACGTGAACATATACAGTCCATCAGGGAGGAAATACTGATAACTGATGAAAATGTGAAATTCATCATCTCCTTTATTTTTTCTCCATTTTCTAGTGTTCACAATGAGCGTATGTAACTTTTATTCTTAGAATAAAATCAATAATTATGAGCAATATTAAAATAAAATAATTTACAATTCCAGTAGAACAAGCATGTGCACACGTCTGTCACTGTGGTTTTTCCCTTTGCATTTGTTCTTTTTTTTAATTGAGGTGTTATTGCTTTACAACGTTGTGTTGGCTTCTGCTCTGCGGCAAAGGAGTCAGCTCTATGTATATGTACATCCCCTCCCTCCAGGACCTCCCCCGACAACCCCACCCCTCGAGATCACCACAGAGCGCTGAGCTGAGCTCTCCACTGTTAGAGCAGGTGCCCCACTAGCCTGTTTTATGCATAGTAGTGTATATTTGTCAGTCCTAATCTCCCAACTCACCCCACGCCCCCTTCCTCACACCCACTGTGTCCACAGGTCTGTTCTGTACATCTCCATCTCTATTTCAGCCCTACAGATGGGTTCATGGGTACCATTTTTCTAGATTGCACATGTATGAATTAATACATGATATTTGTTTTTCTCTTTCTGACTAACTTCATGCTAATAAACTTTTGGAATATAATGTTAAAATTGTTTGAGCTCTATTAAACTTTGTTAAGTATTTTTAACACAGTCTTTAAAAATACTTCCTTTTTAAAGAAAACGTCAATCTTACTATTTTTCTTATATTTATTGTTAGTTATTATTAGCAAATGTCTAATTTTTGAAATAATAAAATAGTTTGTTATATGTTTTTGCATGTTAAAACAATTTAAAAATTACAAAATAGAAATATATATACTTTAAAATAGTAATATACAAATGTTTATAAAGGTAAATAGTAAAATAAAAATGTAAAAATCCTGTTTTTATTGGGATTTGTAGCTCATAAAGACTGCACTTTGTATAAATTATCAAAATTGCTTGTCTAATACAGAATAGAAAGTGAAAAAATTGGACTAAGGAGAGGGAAATCAGAAAATGCTACTTACCTTATGCTTTGTAGGATTAAAATGTACCAGTATTTTTAATATGGTTAAATCTAGCTTTCTGTTTATAAACAGATTGAGGAAAGCATGCATAATTTCATGTAATGATAAAAGATTACTTTTGTGAGGGAATGTGTTCATAATGAGCAAATTGATTGCAATTTAGAAATTTCAGGCCGAGAATTGTTTGAGACTGTGATCTCAAATTATTGAGAGGTGTATAGGATTGCAATGTGTAGGGCTTTTTTAGTTTAAAAAAAAATTTTTTTTTTGTAGTTTTTTACCTGTTACTGAAGAAAATGTAAAAATGTTTTACTCCTTTTATAAACATTGATCATTATTGTGTGTGTGTGTTTGTATCTGGACATCATACTTGTGATTTTTATTCCAGATAAAATGCACAGTAAAGCTCATGCCATTCTGCTGACCCTTGTTGAATATTGGGCTCTCTAGTTAGAATAGTACTGTACAAAAGTGAATAGTAATCTTTCTAGTTGCATTTTACACTTAGAAGTGTTTGGGAACTGTATCTGTTAGTGTTTTCAACTCAGCATTTTGGGGAAATTCATTTATATGGAAATGTATCTTCATTTTTATGGGAATCAGTGGGTAGATTGGTGAATGCACAGTTTCTTAACATGTTTTAAAATTCACTTGGTTCATGATTTGCAGTTTCATTTGAAATAACATTTTTCTCTAATGAAACACTTCTTTGAATTTCAGACTCCCTTGAGGTATACAAAGACATTATTGCTTCCAGTTGTTCTTGTTGTGTTTGTTGTAATCATTAGAAAGGTAAGTCTGTCCTTTACCTTATGAGTATTTTCTCATAATAAAACATTTTCTTTTTTCTTCATAGTAGTTACATATACTAGGCGACATGTTAACCTAACACAATACTTATATAGACTTATTGAAACACATTCTGTGTTTTCTTACTAATAGCCTTTGATGAATATTTATAAATCTTAAAAAATGTTGTGCTAGTTACCAACATAAAGTAAACCCAAGAAAAGGACACTTATATTTTGATAGTCATGTATTTTGAAAGATAAGATCAGAGAGATCATATTGACCCACATACAATTGTTTCTGTTTATGTAAATTATTACTCACTTTTAACTTTTATGTAATATTTTATTAAAATATTTAACATATGCCTTTCTAAGTCATTTGTGCAGTATTCATTAACTTCTGGATAGAGTTTATTATTAATCAAAAGGAAAAATAAAATATTAACAATGTATTACTAAACTCAATGAAATAGTTAGACTCCCAACTTGGCTTTGATAATGAAATCTTAAGTCCAGATATAAATCAGGCCAAGGAAGTTCCAATTTTTATCAAAGAGCGGAGTAATATTCTTTTTTCTTCTTAAGAGTTAGTGAACTTTATAACTACAGATGTTTTAAGTAATTGACTTTGGATTAGTCTGTAATTGAAAAATAAATGACACACCCTAAAGGTTTTCCAATTCAGAGCTATTATTTCTGTGTTAGTACAACGTCATGTATTTGTGGAATATTCTGTATTGTAATTATTATTCACATCATATATTTATAATCTTTCTAACTATTTCACATACCTTATTTCAATTGGTTCTTCAATAACATTCTAGGGTACAGATATTATTATTTCCATTTTGGCAAATGCAAAATTGGAAGGTCGGAGAGGTTGTTACTGGCCTCACATCATCTCCATTAAAAAGCAAGGGAAGAGTGAGAATCAGATGGCCCCTTTACCCTCCTCTTTGGGCATCATAGTTATTATTCCTATATAGTGTATAGTTAAGTAGAGGCACTACCAAGACCCTGAACATGGTGGAATTCACTAAAGGTGAATTAGAAGCTGAAAGGTCAGGTTTCAAGACCCTTCTTAGTCAGGAAGATTATTTAATCCTTCTGAGCCTGTTGTTCATTCATAACATGATAATAAAACCTATCTGAACAGGGTTGGTTAGAGATATGATTAAGTACTATGCAAATGTAAGATTTTGTTGTCATAATTACTATTTCTGAGTTACTTCTTATCTCCATACTTCTGTATTTTAAAGTAAGTAAAAGTTTGAAAGTCTAGAAAATATGTTACTTGAAAATTTTTTTCCAATACAGCTGTTATAAAGTGTTTAAAAATTTATTTGCAGGTCATTAGTGACATGTGGGTTGTCTTAACTAAACAACAGACACATATAAGGTAAATATGGCATTAATGACTTTGTTACTTCCTCCAGTTTATTAACTAGGTATTTATAATGTATTAATTTTATAGTTATGTGTTGTGCATACAACATTTGATAACTGATGTTTCAGTTGTTGGCATCCCCCTTCTCTGCTTTTATTCTTATTCCCTCTGTGAGCAGAGCCAAGCACATCACTTGCTTGTCTCTTAAGTCCCATCCGTATGCTCTGACAGTAGCCCTACACTTACTTCTACTTGAAGGACACAGCTTTGTGCTTCAGTTTGTCAGGTAAAGCAAATTACTCTGCTGATGGTTTTAGGACCAATGGACAGCCTTTTGACAGAAAAAGAGGGGAATGTAAAAGTGGACTCATACCTCACTTTTTACATAAAATAAATTCCAGATGGATCAAATATTTAAATATAGAGAAAAATTAAATTCCCAAATAAACCAAGAGTTTATTACAATGTTAGGGTTAGAGGCCTTGTTAAGAACGGCATAAAACCGATAAGCTAGAAGGAAAGGTTGATATGGTTGACCAGATAAATTCTTTGGTAAAA
Source organism: Cervus canadensis (assembly GCF_019320065.1). NCBI lineage: Eukaryota > Metazoa > Chordata > Mammalia > Artiodactyla > Cervidae > Cervus > Cervus canadensis. The sequence continues at coordinate 58,585,023 of NC_057388.1, forward strand.
TACTGTAAGCATTGTTCAAAGCAAGTACAACTTGGAAATATTTGCAGATCATAACAAGGTAATAATGACCATGACACATAAAGAACTTCTATAAATTAACAAGAAAAATACTAAAAACCCATTTGAAAAATGAGTGAAAGGTACACACAGGCAGTTGAGAAAACACGTTCCCATTTTCCCTTTCCCACTACCCTCATATCCCACTCATCTCTTTTGTGCTCTTTGATCATGAAAATCGGTTTCCTGCCCTTGCAGTGGTTGTGCCCTAAGCCTGTAATTGTGCCCCTGCTTCCCACAGCCTGTCTTGGCATGACTCAGTTCTCTAATCCTTGCTTAAATGTCACCTCCTATCAGAAGCCTTTTCTGCCTATCATCTCTGAGTAGATCCCGTGTCTCCTGGCTTGTTATTCTCCACCATCACACCCTTTTTCTTTCTCTCAGCATTTATCACCCTGTGTTTACAAACTGCTGTGTTGTTGCCTATATCTCCTGAAAGGGGGATGGCCATTTCTGTTCAATTCAGCAGTTTATATGCAGTGCCTGGCATATGAGGAAAGAATAGTAGTTGAGTGATAAAGACTTGTGCATGAGTAAATAGATACATGAAAAAGTGCTCAGTCCCATGATAATGTGGAAACCTTTTTACTTGTCAGGTTTGTAAAAATTAATCCAGTGCTTCCAAGGGTGGGAGGGCAGTTTGGCAATAAAGCAAAACATTTGGTGGGCCTGTCCTTTAACCCAGTAGTTTCACCAGTGCAAATGTGTCCCCTAAAAACTTTCATAAAAATGCAGAGGTGATGGTATAGAGATGCCCACTGTGGTGGTGTGTATAATGTGAAAATGAAAACAACCAAAGTATTCAGTAGTACAGGATTGGTTTAATTATGACCCAGTCAGAAAGTAGAATTCTTTACAGAGATATTTCATCATATGTCCTTGAATTAAAAATTACAAAACATATAAAGGATGATTATACTTTTATTTTAAATTTGAAGATTTTATATGTTTATTTGTATATAGGAGGGATGTGGAAAGATAAAACTTGTAATTATTAGTAGGGGATGGGATTAGAGGATGGAGTAAAGGAAGTTTTAATTCTAGTTTCATTCTTTTGTGGGATTTTTTCAGGGGCAGTAGAGATTGTTGAATTTGTGTGTCTATATATTTTCTTTTATAACACACAGAGCCTTATATATTGTTCTTTAACCTACACCCAGTGATAAATTACTGCATGCACTCTTGAGACAATCCTTGTTCTCATTTAGAAGCAATTTATTGTAACTGTACCCTTGCTTCTACCTGACACCTTTGAGGGCTGGGGAAAAGGAAAAAGCTTCTAGTACATAAAGCCAAAATTTATCTTCGATTGAGATGAAAAATTTTTAAGAGCTCAGGAAAGGGCTAAAGGTTATAACTATAATATGCATCTGGAAGAGAAAGGTAGAACATTTCACAGAAACAAGAGAGTCTTTTCAATAATAACTCAACTATAGAAATAATTATAGAAAAACACTGAGCTTCATGGGGCTTTCAGTCTAGGTAGGATCAGAGCTTTTTGGAAAGGAGAAAGGCACATTGACATTTCGTTTTGCATTAAGTACCAAAGTCATATGCCAATATAAGAAGGAAAGGGGTAGGATACACATTTTAATTCTCAAGATGTGAGTACCACTGTCTCCTTTATTCAGGGACCTTGGGGTTCAAGGAGGATAAAGACAGCATGATGAAGTAGAAAATGTATTGATTCTGAAACCAGTCAATATACAGACCTGGCTTTGCTGCTTACTAGCTCTGTGACTTGCTTTCCTTAGCTGTCAGTTGGGATAATAAATAGTTGTAAGATCAGAGTTAATGTAATGTTAATTGTCATATTAACATTCTAGGTACTTAATAAATGGTAATGGATAATTTGTACTTGGAACGAAAGAAGAATAAAGGAGGACCTATTCACTTCCTTCGTTTGCCTAATATATTTACTCTTTGCTAGTACATCAGTAATTTTGAAACCAAATCGTCCAATCAGATTTTATGCTACCCAGATTACCTAGATTGGGGGTTAATTGAATCATTTGTTCATTCATTCAAAAAAAAAAAGATTGAACTGTATTTGCTAGGCATTGTTCTAGGTCTTGAAATATTTCAGTGTTTAGGATAGAGAACACATGTGTTATCAAGTTGTATATTTGTATCTCTGATCCAGACTTCTCCCTTGAACTTAAGATTTATACATAGACTCACTGTTTGTCATCTCTATTTGGGTGTCTGGTAAGAATCTCAAATTCTGTGAATGCAGTACTGAGCCTCTGAATGTGCTTCCCTGTCAGCACACTTCTGCTGGATCTTCTTCATCTCATTTTCCTCCTGGCTCCCTCTTCTCTAATCATGCCGTCTTTACTGTCAGCCTGGAGGGAGCCTGCTACCATGAGGCTTTGTCTTGTCTGTTCTCTCTGCCTGAAGTGCTCTTCCATTGGGGATCCTCAGGCTCAAATTCTTGGGTCCTCAAGGCTTTGCTCAGAGTTCACTCAGTTGGTGACCACACGGATTAATATATACCACCCTGGACACCCAGTACTCCCTGCATCTTTTCCCTGGTTTCCTTTTTTCTGCACAGTATTTATTGCCATGGAATGTTTGCTTATTTGCTTTCTATTTGTCTCCTTCAGCTTATATGTAAACTCTGGGGCACAGTTTTTTTTTTCCCCCATCTTATTTGCTGCTGTGTCTTCAGTGTTCAGTGAAATTGAGTGGATGGATGGATTTGTACCCTGTCCTCCTGAAGGATTCTTTTCAGTAGGGAGAGTCAGAGGATAATCAAGTAAACCTATAAGTGAACATTTTATTTTCTATGAGAAGATAAAACAGGGAAATAGAGTGTGAGTGATCAAGGTGGGAGGCACTGAATATGGAAGTCAAAGGAGCTGTCTGATGTTTTAAGGCATAAAATGAGTCTAGGGTAACGGAGCACAGTTGGTCAAGAGGGAACACGGTAGAAGGTGAATTTCAGGGGTGAAAGATGGAGACCATCTAAAGAAGAATATGTGTAATTACCAAAAACAAAAAAAACCCCACAGCCAACTAGAAAGTCTTAAGAATGGCATATCTGGATTCCCATTTTTGAAATTTGCTCTCAGTGCTTTGATGAGACTCAACACAGGGTTGGGGTGCTGGGAAGAGGACTGGAGTGAGATGTGGGGAGGATGGGCCTATAAAGATGTATCCTTTCTTAGGAAACTAAAACCACCAAACAAAACTAAAGGTGGCATTTTGTGGCTATTTTTTGTTTCAGAACTGCTGCTGTACAAAAGTCTTGTGTGTGGCTTCCTATATTGTGTCTGTGGCAGTTATAGTTTACGTGGGAGCCAAGGGGCTGCTGGGGACAGGAAGCAGGGCTATGGGACTGTGAGGGCTTCAGAGTTTCTTTCCACTCCCTGCTTTGTCAGGATATTACCTGTGAGGTATGTGATACATGGCAGCCAGCGAGTCCTGTTGGCCTAAAAATACCCATGTAGTCAGATATGTGGGATGTGCAAAATAAACTGTTTTAAAAGACTGTAGCACTAGTTTGGTTTATAACTTTTAGTTGTTTTGGTTTACACGTATGTGTCCTGAGGGAATATTATAGAAGTTGTAAAACTCATATTTGTCAGGTAAAAATGCACATGATTGAAGTGCTTCAATGGTGATTCAATGGTAGTATTTCTTTTTCTATTTCAGAAAACACCAGTTTGATCATGGAGAGGTAAAGACTTAATATTACCAAAATGTGCCTTGTTTTAATGTTTATATATGCTTGGACTTTTCTTTCTAGTTCATTTTCTGACTTTATTGGTAAGTCACTAATCATCTTCAAAATAGGCCTGTATGTGTTTTTATGAGAATACTTCAAACATGACCATTCATTTGTTAAAATAGCTAGCTAGGAAACTCACTTGGTCTGTTCTGATCATCGTCAGGGTAATAGCAGTTCACTGCTCGGGTCCATTTAGGCACTTTTGCAGAGTATCTTTCATGTGATTGGAGATCATTTTCCTCTCTGTTCACCTTGCCCAGAGGCCTCAGAGATGTGACTGGTTGCTGTTCCCATTTCTTGGTGATTCAGCCTGTTTCTTTTTAAGTGAGGTATAATTGACATATAATGCTAGTTTCAGATGTACAACATAATGATTTGAATTTGCATACCTTGTGGATTGATCACCACAGTAAGTCTAGTTAAAATTGTTACCATACATAGTTACTCAAAATTTTTTTCTTGTGATGAAGACTTTTAGGAACCTCTTTTGTTGAGGTCCTTTAATGGACCGAAACCTGGTGGTCCAGAGTCCACGATGAGAAAGTGAAAGAAGGAAAGAGGCTACTATTCCCTGAGTTATGCAGCCGGCCTTTGCGTTCCAGGGAATCAGCCAGAAATAGAGAGAGAGAGAGAGAGAAAGAAAGACATGGGGACCCAAGCTCTGGTGGAACAAGGATGCTTTATTGAATTCTGCAAGAGTATATATACTGTAATACAAGGTAACTTCAGATAAAGATCAAGAGACCAGACTTTACAAGTTACCAAGGAAGCAAGGAGCAATAGAGGCCATAAGGCCAAAAGGCGATCCATATCAAAAGAGGGTCGTAAATAATCCCTTTCACCAAATGGAAAAGCTAATGAAGGAAATCCTATGCCAGCATCCCATCTCTTTGATCTCTGTCCTGGGAGAGGCTTGCCTGTTCCTCTCACTGGACATGGACAGATAAGGAACTGAGGGCTCAAGAGAGATAGGAAACAGCACACAGGAATCCTACTGTTAGACATTCCCTGACACTCTTTCTTAGCAATGGCATGGTGACTATAGGTGCTAACACTGTATTTCATATTTCCACCTGGTTCAGAAGTGTGGGTTTTGTTAACCCCAGGCTTGATTCTGAGTGGAATTATAGGTCCACTTGCCTTAAGGATTTTATTATTTTAGCCCTCTAATAAAATGGAGAAGTTTGAAAGTGAATTTTAAGACTTGTTTATTTCAGAAATCAAAATATTGTTTCTAAGAAAAAGTACATTTGTCTAGTATATTCACCAATTTAACAATATATTCTTAAATATTAGGAGTATGTTCTCTGTCTTTCAGCTGGTTTATCATGCATTGCAACTGTTAGCATATACAGTCCTTGGTGTTTTAATTATGAGACTAAAACTCTTCTTGACACCCCACATGTGCATTATGGCTTCCTTGATCTGCTCAAGACAGGTGAGGTGATTGTTATGTCGGTATTATAGCTGCTGTGATAATTTTACCCCAGCCTTTGTTATTAAGTGGCTCTAAAATAGTATTGAATTGCCCATAGTTCTTTAAATTGTTATAATTGAAGTTCTTCATGGTTTTGTTATAATCTTTCCAAAGGTTAAGGGTCAAAGCAGATCCTTTATCCATTTAACTTCTAAAATGGTCCTAGGCATACAATAAACACTGATTCAGTGCAGGCTAAATTCATGAATGGTAACTATGTAGATATTGACAGAAAGCAGTGATTATACAGGGGCCCACACTCAGAAGGACTCTGCACCTAGATTGATGGATTGCTATTCGCTGCTTTGAACTTCTTAAAAATTGTCAGACAAGGAAACCATGTTTTTATTTTGCACTGAGTTTGGCGCATTATTTAGGTAGGCCTGACCTTACTGGAACCTGGAAGTAGAGAGAGCAAATTGAGAGAAGAATTTCTTAAATCATGTCCCACCTATATAAAGCTAATGGTAGAATTCTTTTGACCCCTCAGGTTATTGTTTCTGGAACTTTCCCTTCGAATTATTAGTCCTGTATCTGGGATGCTAGCAGAGACTGTATTCTTCTCTGGAAAGAACTTTTGCTTATTTCAGGCTGCAGCCTGCTTTGTACTAACCATTGTCAGTGTGTCCTTAATTTGATTTCAGCTATTTGGATGGCTCTTTTGCAAAGTGCATCCTGGTGCTGTTGTTTTTGCTGTGTTAGCAGCAATGTCAATACAAGGTTCTGCAAATTTACAAACCCAGTGGAATATTGTAGGGGAATTCAGCAATTTGCCACAAGAAGAACTTATAGAATGGATTAAATACAGTACTAAACCAGGTAAAAAAGTCTTATTATTTAGTTGTGGTTTTCCCTATGGTTTTATATACAACTACACAATCCTCAACTCATGTTACTTCCAATGGTTTTAATCTTTCTAGGAAACCCTGTTTCTCGATTATCCAGAAAGAGAGAGATGTTAATCTTGCTTATGAAATTTGCAAAAGAAATGTTGTAAATATTTTCTTAATAATTTATTTCTCTGTTTTCCATAAATTCTAATTTTTTCAAAATATATCCAAAGTTTTGCATGGCACAGTTTAAAATGATTTATGATATGCTTATTTTCCTGATTAATTTTTAATCTCAGTCCTTCACATTCCTTCTTGAAATGAACTCAAGGAATGTGATACTTGATTCATGTATCCAAAGGGAACTTTTTGTTGTGATCTGAATATCAAGTGACTGAATATTAAATCATCTTCTAGAATTCCTTGGTGCTGTAAAACTTCTCTAGTCAATGTGTTACTTCTTCTTATAATCAGGAAAAGACACTAAAAACAACCAACCAAGAGAAACAGAAACCTTCAGTGATGAGGCTTTGTCTTGAAAATATTTCATCCAGACTTGGTTGCTGACCACCCTTTTATCAGCTACCCAATTCATTCTGGTTCTGTTACTGAATCTTTACGTCACGATTCAGACCTCAGCTTTTTAACCTGGGAAGTAACTGAGCTGACCAGAGGGAGACTCCTTGTCACGTTCCCCAGGTGTCTTCCTAAGACCTTGGTTCCTGCTTTGCAGATGCAGTGTTTGCGGGTGCCATGCCCACAATGGCAAGTGTTAAACTCTCCGCACTTCGGCCCATTGTGAATCATCCACATTATGAAGATGCAGGTTTAAGGTTGGTACACAGTTATCACATTGTTGAAAACAAGTTTTTCATACAAATGCAAAATGAGTGAGGGAACCAGCAGTATAACAAAAAGTGTTTCAAAAAGGATATGGTGAACTGGAGTATATAGAGGTTGGGGACATAGGATACTGAGATAACATGGTTAAGTTCAGTACAAACTGTTAAGGCCCCATAGGACAATAAAGCTACAGTCTTTGGGGTTCTCTTCTCTCCTTGGAAGCAAAAAGAAGTCACACAGTGTCTGTGTTATACAGGGCTCCAAAAAACCCAGGTCCTTATTAGTTATCATTACTTTTAAGTTCCTCCAGAAAATTCATTAGCTTATAGTTTTTATTAAGGTTTTCTCATAGGATATTTTTCTTGAATTCTGAGGAGTCAGTTAAAATGGAATCTAATTCAAGGATAGGTTTTATTTTTTATTCTCTAATTTTCACCAATATAGCCCTACTGGAATGATCATGTTTTTTGTTTCTACTATTTTTTCATAAGTTAGAATGTTGTGTTTTCTTTGAAAATGTTTGGTGCTCAGTCATGTCCAACTCTTTGCGACCCCATGGACTGTAGCCCATGAGGCTCCTCTATCCATGGAATTCTCTAGGCAAGAATATTGAAGTGGGTTGCCATTTCCTTCTCCAGGGAATCTTCCCAACCCAGGGATCAAACCTGCATCTCCCAACATTGCAGGCAGATTCTTTACTGTCTGAGCCACCAGGGAAGCCCGTGTTCTTTCTGAAAAGGAAAAAGATTAAATTTTCATATAATTTCTAGGTTGGTCCGCTAGTCATTTCCTAAGTGATTGGTGAATCTTATTAATATGTGTTATTTTATGTAACAGTGGGGCATACCTTTTATAAATAAAAAGCTTTTTCATTAAAAAATAAATTTTAGCAAACTAGTTTCTAGGGCAATTGTGTTGAATAAATTTAGTTTTTTGTTTTAATTTTGAATAAAATGGAGAGCCATTTAATATTAATTGTTGGTTATCAAAGTTCAGACTGTCATACCTTTAAAGTTAACAACAAACCTTTAAAGTAGTCCTGTAGTTGTCTTTGTGTAGCTCATACTCTTATCTGTGATAGAGTGATGGAAGATTTAAAACAAGCAATCAAACAAACCAAAAGACTGTTTGGAGATGAAAGGATTCATTAAATTGACCTTTTTCTCTCAGGACTCTTGTGCTACTTGTGCCTGTTTTGGTTGGCCTCCCCAAAGCCCCTGAGCCAGGACCTCTTGTGAGGAATGTTCTCTTGACCTGATTTTTCTATAGAGTCTTTCTTCTAGTTCCATTCCGTACTTCTGTCCAAATAGGTTGATTGCATTCTTTTGATCTTGAAAATCTTCTGCCCAATTATTTTTCTTTAAAGAGCCAGAACGAAAATAGTATATTCAATGTATAGTCGAAAAGCAGCTGAAGAAGTGAAGCGAGAATTGATAAAGTTACAAGTGAATTACTACATTCTGGAAGAATCGTGGTGTATAAGAAGATCCAAGTGAGTACTCAGCAACAGTACTTTATATTCATAAGACATTAAAGTTAATTCAGTCTCATGGCAAGTGCTTTACTTGTTATATGTGTGAAACATATATAATATTTAGCGAAGTATAAGCCGAAAAACCTTTCTGATAATTATTTGGAGTTTTTTTTCTTTTCATATCATTATCTATTTAATTTATAATGATTTGCATGTGCACATTACCTTTGCATGTGTACTTATTGATAATTTCCCAAATTGTTCGTACTTGCCTTTGATGTTTTTTTGAAAAACTCTAATTTAAAGTTGGATGTATTTTCTTTCAAAAGACTTGTAGAGTTAAAATCAAGTAGTGGAGAGTCTCACTGTAATGATGTCCAGCAGCTTTGTCCATGCCGCATCTCTGCAACTTATATCCTGGGACAGAGGGGCCCCTCTCCCAGCTTCACCTGAGAGCAGGGATCCCCCAGCGTCTGGGTCTAATGCCTGATGATCTGAGTTGGAGCTTTGTAATAATAGAAGTAAAGTGCACAATAAGTGTAATGCACTTGAATCATCCTGAAACCCTCCTCTGCCCTGCTTCTGTGGAATAATTATCTTCCATGAAACTGGTCCCTGGTGCCAAAAAGGTTGGGCAACTTCTGACTTAGAGTGAAACTTCTGTCTTACTGTTTGTATCTTATTTGAGTGGCAAAATGATTAACATTACAGCAACCCCTATTCTCCTGGGTTTATATTTTAAATTTTTTCTATTTTCACAGAGAAGTTCACTAAGCAGATTAGAACAATAAGAGTTGGTAAGATTTTAAAAGCAAATGTGAATTCTAAAGTAGACTATTTAGAAATGTTGCACTTGGGTGACTTGATAGCAAATGATAGCTTGCTATTAAAATACTGAAGCATCATCCCATAAGGAATATAGAAAGTAGTTTTTATCAGAAATCAAGGATATTTTATGGAACACTATTATTTTTTTTTTTTAATTTTCATTACTCTTTAAGTAAACAAATCTTCAGGAGATTGCTGTATCTGTGGCTTAATCAATCTCATTCACCGTGTATTTCAGTGATACACGAAGGTGTTAAGATAAAATGATTAAATATTGACTCAGGAGTAAAAATAGTTCTGAGGCAGTATCTATCAAGTGTTGCCCACAAGGAAACTCAAATAATTGTTTATTGTTGAATGATTTTCCAGTGAATATATCCCAAGTGACTGGAATTTAATCAAGATCTACAGAAAATGTTACTGAGTCATAACTGAGAAAATGCTCCATCTCTTTATGAACATAAGGATATGTATTAAACTTATATACATAACCTTTAACTTTGTTGTATAAGTTTAGGACAAAAAGTTGTAAGCGTCTCTCATAACAATTGGATGAAGACATTGTAATAAATGACATTTACCATCAGAAGGACTCAGTTTCTTGGCAGAGATTTCTGCCAGCATTGGGATCTTTACTGTCTCAGGGTTTACTTTCTGACTCTCAAGTTCAGTGATGCCAACCTGAAACACCTGCAAGTTACTGGAACATAAAAATTGTTTTGTGAGCTCTCTTCCCCAAGCAAGTGATGAACCTTGATTCAAGAGTCTTCATTTTTCCCTAGATCCATGCATATTTGAATATGTGAAAATTGCAGAGGCTGGCGTTCTTTATTCTAAGATGTTGAGGGACCTCCTTGGATTTGCATAATTGTAGTAGTCTCATGTTCTGATGGGCAGAGCACTGGTTTTTGTACACAAGAAAGGATCAAAAGACAAATTTAGGAAGTATGGCAATAAATCTCGCACACTGCACAAAGTCAGCAGTGAGTTAACTGACTTCTGATCATCTGCATTTGGAGCTCACCTCCAGGCACAAGGCTGAGAGTTGGGTGGGGTGGAGGATTGTGCTGGGCTTCCCCAGTTGCACTGATTACCCTTGTTTTGTTTGGGGCAGCAGGAGTGGAGGGAGAGGAAAAAGAAGAAGTGGCTTCCTCTCATCTGGTTTCCCCCTCAGTAACGAGACTCTCCATCTTCTACAGGATTATAAGTATCAGGAAATCTTAGGCAGGCGCACTCTGCTCAAAGCTTGAAACAAAACCCAGCTGTGCTCTCTGTTCTGACAGAGAAGCAAATGGAGGGTTCAGGAGAGGAAAGGGGAGAAGGACTAATACTCAGTACTCTTACTGTCACAGTAGAAGACAGTAGGCCAGAGCTGTCAACCAGAATTGGAACCTTCCTTCCTGCCTTGGCCCTCACTCTCCAATTCTGTCACGCCAGCCTAAGGCAGTTGTATGTGATTGGAAGAGAAAAATATGCCCAAACAGGGGGAGCAAATAGGGAAATAGTATAGGAGAAGAAAAGGAAGAGGGACTAATATCCACCTGGAGCTTAAACTAATATCTGCCATGGTGGGCACTATATATATGTACTCTCATTTACAAAGTGGCTTAATTGTGTGCTTGATTATTCTTGAAATACTTGATACCCTGTGTTCAAATACAAGTAAGAAAATATACTCAAATACAAGTTATAGATTCAGTTTTTAATTAGCTCCTTTTTTATTGTCCGTTCTCTGCTCTTTCTCATTAATTCCCATAATAGAGTTGACATAAAATTAAAATACATTAATTCAGAAGAAAATTATTGAGATTTCACTAATACTGTTTTAAAGACATAGCTGACTGGCCTCAGGAAACTTTAGAAAACCCAGACAAGGACTGAAGGATATTATACTTAGAGCTCACAAAGGCGGCTCTTTGCCCTCTTCTTTTCCTGAAAGCAGTTGAACTCAATAGCTGGTGCTTCATGTGTGTTTCATTCTCTACTATCATTGGCCTGCAGTATAATAACAGTTTGGCCTTGGTATGTGTGAGAAAATTAAAAGATAGAAAACCCAAGCCCAGTCATATTTTCATAGGTTAGTAGAATCTTATATCAGCGAGGGTGTGAAGAAAAGTGTGCACTGAACACTCTTTTGTGGGAATACTCACTGGTAATACCTTTTTGGAAGATAATTTGATAGACGCATAGTGAAAGTTGAATAGCGTTTTGACATGGTGATAGCACTGCTTCTAGAAACAGAAACTTAGCTTATAGAAAGATAAAGGCACAAAATTATTTATATCAGCATTGTTTTATAATGACAAAAATGAGAAACAATTAAGATATCTCTCCATGAAAGAGTGATTAAATAATACATAAAAGTACTACACCTATGAAAAAGAATAAAGTAGGTCTTTATGAAATGAGACTGTGACCACTTTTTATTGCTAAGTGAGGAGGCCCAGATTAATCTCAGTTTTGTAAAAGCAACCCAGGAGCACCTGTGAATATAAATGTCTGTGCTATGTTTTTGTGTGCTTGTATGTCTGAACATGAATAAAAAAGGTCGAGCAGAAAGCATGCTGGATTGTTTACAGAAGCACCTCTGAGGAAGGGCTTTGGAGGTGACAGTGGCTTCTACTTATTTATTTTGACATGTTCATATTTTGACACCTTTTGAGTGAAGGTTCCTTTTAAGTTAAAGATGTTATTGAAAAAGAGAAAGCATGTGCATTCCTGTCTAGTACTTGCCTCATGGTAAAGAGCAGGGTCATGGGGCTGCCAGTGGGAATTAAAGGGACTTGTTGGAAATGGTGTTTTCTCATATAAAGAAAAGTGAAGCAACTATGATAAAACACAAGCTGTTGTCAATCTCTATAATTTTTCCTTGGTTTTTCTGTTTTTTAACATTTTAAAAATGTAAAATTTGTGAAATCCCTTTCACTTTTTTTGTTTTTGATTGATATTTGGAAGAGTCCAGGCCAGTTGTCTTGCAAGAATGTCCCACATTTGAATTTGTCTAACTTATTCCACATTATTAGATTCAGTCTGGCAAAATTTGGCAAGAACACTGCATAGATGGTGTTGTGTACTTTCCATTATGTCACTTTGGGAGATACCTGTCACTTTGTTCTGTTATTGGTAAGTTTGGTAACTTGATTAAAGAATGTCCCCAACTCTCTCCATTTTAAGGAGACAAATGTCCTTTATAATCAAAGCCTTTCACCAGATAGTTCTTACATCCACTCATCCACTTCTTATGCTTTCCTGAATCAGTTATTATTAATACATTGGTGATTATAAAACAGGAAACATAATAGATTTGAAAATAATATATCAGTTACTGTTTAGTGGAGGTAAGAATGGATTTGGTAAATAATAAAGGGTCACTTTGTGTCTCCATGTCAGATTAGTTCAGTTTAGTCGCTCAGTCGTGTCCGACTCTTTGCAACGCCATGGACTGCAGCACGCCAGGCCTCCCTATCCATCACCAACTCCTGGAGTCTACTCAAACTCATGTCCATTGAGTCAGTGATGCCATCCAACCATCTCATCCCCTTCTCTACCTGCCCTCAATCTTTCCCAGCATCAGGGTCTTTTCAAATGAGTCAGCTCTTTGCATCAGGTGGCCAAAGTATTGGAGTTTCAGCTTCAACATCAGTCTTTCCAGTGAACACCCAGGACTGATCTTTAGGATGGACTGGTTGGATCTCCTTGCAGTCCAAGGGACTCTCAAGAGTCTTCTCCAACACCACAGTTCAAAAGCATCAATTCTTCGGTGCTTAGGTTTCTTTATGGTCCAACTCTCACATCCATACATGACCACTGGAAAAACCATAGCCTTGACTAGATGGACCTTTGTTGGCAAAGTAATGTCTCTGCTTTTTAGTATCCTGTCTAAGTTGGTCATAACTTTCCTTCCAAGGAGTAAGCGTCTTTTAATTTCATGGCTGCAATCACCATCTGCAGTGATTTTGGAGCCCAGAAAAATAAAGTCAGCCACTGTTTCCACTGTTTCCCCGTCTATTTGCCATGAAGTGATGGGACCGGATGCCATGATCTTAGTTTTCTGAATGTTGAGCTTTAAGCCAACTTTTTCACTCTTCTCTTTCACTTTCATCAAGAGGCTCTTTAGTTCCTCTTCACTTTCTGCCATAAGGGTGGTGTCATCTGCATATCTGAGGTTATTGATATTTCTCCCGGCAATCTTGATTCCAGCTTGTGCTTCCTCCAGCCCAGCATTTCTCATGATGTACTCTGCATATAGGCTAAATAAGCAGGGTGACAATATATAGCCTTGACATACTCCTTTTCCTATTTGGAACCAGTCTGTTGTTCCATGTCCAGTTCTAACTGTTGCTTCCTGGCCTGCATACAGATTTCTCAAGAGGCAGATCAGGTGGTCTGGTATTCCCATCTCTTTCATGTCACATTTTGGTAATTCTCAAAATATTTCAACTTTTTTCATTCTTATATTTATCATGGTGACCTGTGACCAGTGATCTTTGCTGTTACTATTGTAATTGTTTTGGGGGCACCTTGTACTGTACCCATGTAAGATGGCAAACTTGATGGGTGAATGTTGTGTGTGTCCTGACTGTTCCACCAACCAGCTGTTCCCCTATCTCTCTCCTTCTCCTTGGGCCTTCCTATTCTGTGAAACACAGGCCAACTAATAATTTTTCAGTGGCTTCTAAGTGTTCAAGTGAAAGGAAGAGTTGCATGTCTCTCACTTTGAAACAAAAATTATAAATGACTAAATTTAGTAAGGAAGGCATATCAAAGGCCAAGATGGGTCAAAAGCTAGGCCTCTTGTGCCAAACAGTTAGCCACATAGTGAATACAAAGGAAAAGTTTTTGAAAGAAAGTGCTACGCCAGTTAGTACATGAATTATAAGAAAGTGAAACAGCCTTATTGCTAATATGGAGAAAGTTTTAGTGGTCTGGATGAAAGATCAAACCAGCCACAACATCCCCTTAAGCCAATGACTAATTCAGAGTGAGGCCATAACTCTCTTTAGTTCTGTAAAGGTCGAAAAGGTGAGGAAGCCACAGTGGTAAAGTTTGAAACCAGCAGAGGTTGGTTCATGAGGTTTAAGGGAAAATCCATCTCCGTAATATCAGAGGACAAGGTGAAGCAGCAAGTGCTGATGTAGAAGCTGGAGCAAATTATTCAGGTCTAGCTAAGATCATTATTGAAGGTGGCTACACTAAGCAACAGATTCTCAGTGATGAAACAGCCTTCTATTGGAAGAAGATGCCATCTAGGCTTCCATAACTAGAGAGGACAAGTCAGTACCTGGCTTCAGATCTTCCAAGAATGGGCTGTCTCTCTGTAGTTAGTTCAGTTCTCAGTTGTGTCCAACTCTTTGCAACCCCATGGACTGTAGCACGCCATGCTTCCCTGTCGGTACCCAACTCCTGGAGCTTGATCTCTCTTATTAGAGGCTAAAGCCGCTGGTGACTTGAAGCTGAAGCCAGTGCTCCATTTATCATTCTGAAAACCCTAGGGCCCTACTGAACTATGATAAACCTACTTTGCCTGTGCTTCAAGCCTGGATGACAGCACAACTGTTTACAATATGGTTTCTGACTATGATAAGCTGTTACTAAGGGAAAAAAAGATGCATTTCAAAACATGACTGCTTGTTGACAACGCACCTGATCACCCAAAAGCTCGAACGCATGTACAATGAGATTAATGTTGTTTTCATGCCTTCTAACGCAGCATCCATTCTGCAGCCCCATAGTTCAACTAATTTCCATTTCGATGTCTTGTAATTTAAGAAATACACTTTGTAAGGCTATAGCTGCCATAGCCAGTATTCTTCTGTTGGATCTGGGCAAAGTCAATTGAAAACCATTTTGGGAAGGATTCCTGGGAAGAGGTCAAAGTCTCAGAGTTAGCAGGAGCTTGGGAGAAGCTGACTCCACCCCTCCTGGATGACTTTGAGGGGTTCAAGACTGTGGTGGAGTAAGGGACTGCAGATGTGGTGGAAGTAGCAAGACAGTTAGCTTTAGAAGTAGAGCCTGAAGATGTAACTGAATTTCTACCATCTCATGATGAAACTAGCAGATGAGAAGTTACTTCTTATGGATGAGCACAGAAAGTGGTTTTTTGAGATAGACTCTACTCCTGGTGAAGATGCTGTGAAGATTGTTAAAATAACAACAAAGGATTTAGAATATTACATAAACTTAGTTGATAAAGCAGCGGCAGGGTTTGAGAATATTGATTCCAATTTTGAAAAAAATTCTAATGTGGGTAAAATGCTAAAAACAGCATTGTGTGCTACAGAGAAATCGTTCATGAAAGAGAGTCCATTAAGGTGGCAAGCATCATTATATTGTCTTATTTTAAGAAATTTCCATAGCCACCCCAGCTATCTGCAACCATCACCCTGATTGATCAGTAGCCATCAACATTGAGGCAAGAGCCTCCATCAGCAAAAAGATTATGAAGCCTTTCACTGAAGACTCAGATGATGGTTAACATACTTTTTAGCATTAAAGAATTTTTAAATTAAGATATGTAATTCTATTGCACGCTTAATAGAATTCAGCATAAACAAAACATTTACATGCACTTGGCAATACAACTAAAAAATTTGGGTACTCACTTTATTGTAATATTTGCTTTATTGTGGTGGTATGGAACCAAAGCTGGGATCTCTTGGAGGTATCCTGTATAATTTCCTGCATCAGTATATGCAGTATATAATCTGCATCAGTATTCCTCTTACTTTGTGCTGGGCATCATGCTGGTACAATCTCCCCCTTAGTCCCTTACGTCATGGGTATGTCCCATTTTACCAATGCGGAGAGTGACATTGAGTGAACTACGCAACACCACATTTTTGGTAAGTAGCTGAGGCAGAATTCAACTGAGATCTCTTACCCCACCGCCTTAATTCACGTATATTATATGCCTTTTTCTTTCTTTATCATCACCTTTGCTGTGTTCACCTTGTTCTAGAAAGGATTTATGGTAGCTTAAATAAAAATAACTGTGATAGGGTTTTTTTTTTTTTTTTTAAAGAAAGCTAATTTATTTTAAGTGGAAAAAGAAATGAGGGTAGGAACATAAAAAGTGTGTTCCTTTATCTTCCATTATGTAACGTACAGTGATTTTCTTTAAATCTACACTTTAATTTTTCTAGGCCTGGATGCAGTATGCCTGAAATCTGGGATGTGGAAGATCCTGCTAATGCTGGGAAACCTCCCTTATGTAACCTCTTAGTAAAGGAGTCCAAGCCTCACTTCACCACTGTATTCCAGAACAGTGTTTACAAAGTCTTAGAAGTTATAGAGGAGTGACTGCTGCCTACAGAGAATTCCACCAGTAATGGTTTCCATGTTTTGCTAATAACTCATGCCTTGTTTTTAATTCAGATTCCCAAAACTTTTATAGGTAACTGTTTTCAAATAGAAAACGTCTTATTTGGTCAGTCTGAATGTAAAAATACTTATACTTTTATCAGTTGGTTACTATTTCAATGCACCCCTTAAAATTTGCTATGCAAATGAGTATATGCTTGTATTTGACTTAAATATTTGTCCTAAAGTGAGCAAAGCTACCTATATAAAAAAAATATGATGGGTCATAACAAGGGTGATGTGAAAATATAGTCACTTCTCAACTGTATAGGGGCTGATTTTACAGTTTGTGGACTATTAATGCCCCTTGCTTTGTTCTCTGCCTTTTGCTCTTGTCTTTCAAACATTTCAGTGATTATTGTAATCTCCTCAGTCATGTCAGCCCCTGTCATCAATTTCAGTAAGAATAGCTGGGGCAGACATGGATATTTGCTATGTAGACCTATAATTTATTTCCCTTCTTCACATTCTTTGTTCTCTGTTGCTCTGTTAATAAAGCATTTCCTGCCCGTTATAAACCCAAGTTCTTGGACCTAGTCATTAGGACCAGATTCCTATAACTGCCAACCATGTGGCATTAGTGTACGTTGGCCTGTCTGTTTCTTTTCAATATTCTGTGTCAAATAAGTGCTATTTACTCATTTAATTGCTTATCAGTTACTTATTCTTGGTTTAAAAAGTTTAATGACAATTGTGTATTTTTCTCATTTTTAGTAGTATTCGAATGTTTATATTTTAATAACTTTAAACCACTTAAAAATTTTCATGTATAATTGTTTTAAGAAAAGCTATTTTGAACAACCACAGATGCATCTAGCAACTAATGTATATGTGAGTAGATATAATTTATAGTGGAAGACTGTAGTATATGGTAATTTTTCTTTTATTATTAAGATACCATAAAATATGACTAGTTTTTTGGTCACACAGTAAATAAATAATGATAAATGAATGGAGTTTTTATATTTTACTTTTAAAATTGCCTGTCTTTAATAAGACGAAGCCTTAAACCTTATGTTATAATTTTTGTTTCAAAAACCATCATTTCAGTAAGAGGGACTAATATATTCAGTCTTCCTCTTTACTTTTTTCTTATCTGTTTATTTGTATCTTGAAACTTTTCCAACCTGCTTTAAATTCCTAGTATGAATTTTTGTTTCTTAGAAGTTAATTTGTGTGAAATGAGATTCTACAAAACAGTGAACCCTCATAGTTCTGAGAAATGGTTTTAAGATTTAACGTTCTTAGCAAACCATGACTCTGGCAGACGACACGTTTAATTACACAGTGTTCTCTTTATTAACCGCAGGCAGATTAACCTCATTGTGGATTGTCCTTGAGACCTGAGTCCTCGGGGCTGGTTTCCGGTGCCCGCTCCGGGGAGCCACTGAAGAGCTCTTCTCTTTCTGCCTTCTCTCCAGAGCCCAAGGACAAGCCTGGTCTGGGGGAAGCACTAGCTTGCTTAGAACAGACAGCTGCCAAGACAGCCCAGGCGGAGGCACGTGCAGCCCCCAGCCTGCCCCAGAGCCCGCCTTTCCCAGGGAGCCTCCTGCTGGCCGAGATGGTCAGTGACTTCAGGTGCCTCTCCCTCTTTCTTGCTCACTGGGTGACTAATTTCTTGGTCTTGGTCTTCAGCCAGTTTTAGAAAACAAGGAAGCATCTGGGGAGTTTGGATTAGGAGTAGAATTTAAGCAGTGATGCAGCAATGCAGAAAAAAGGGAAGCGGGCACTTGAGGCCTGAGAGGATGAAAGCCAGCATGGGTGGGAGAGGAGAAGTGTGTGATCTGCTCTATTTCCCACTGTTTCTCACAGAAGTGTGTTTTGTACATCCAGCAGTTCCTATTTTTTTTAACTTTACTTTTAAAGTCATTCTCTATTTTTCCCCACCTTTAAATAATCCCCTTCCCAGTAAGTTTACATGTAATTATTTGAAATTCCACATAGGAAAAACATTAAAATAGTGTTATAACTGTCTTATATGCTGGGAAAAGATAAAAGTAGTCAAATTAGGGTTTTTTTTTTAATTATTATTTTCAGAAGACTCCTTTCATAGCAGTATTTATTCATGTAGCTCCACCAGCAAGCTATGATTATGTTTTAGGCCAGTCAGTTTAGAACAGACGCCCTGGGCTACGCTGCACACTCGGCCTTGGTCACATCTGTAGCAGGCGGTGCTGAAGGTTATAAATATCTTTTATGGCAACACAGAGTAGTAGTAGGTTCGATATACATGATAAACAGTATTAGAGCTCAGTATTTTATGCATTTTTAGCATTTAAAAATATTTTTGCTTTAGTGTGAGGAAGGTTAGGATGGGCAGGGCAGTGACAAAAATAGCTATTGCTATGACATTAGGAAAGGGAAAAAAAAGTTGGGACAGTATTCCTAAAAAAAGATAAGCCTCTTAAAAGTGCTTAGTAGAAACAGTGTAGTGTTAAAATAGGACAATGATACTAAGGAGAAAATGAAAGAATGTTATCAGGAGTAAATTGATAATGCATACGGGAATCGTATTTTTATGAATTTTATGCCAGTTGTTTACATGTACTATGTATGTTAAATAAAAAAGATCATGAAAATATGGAGAGTGTTTTTTTTTTATTCTTATTTTCATTTCCTTCTTAGCTGTACATATGTTTAGCCTTATTCTGTAGTCAGATAACCATGAACTGGTCTGTGGCAGATTGCAGTCCTGATAAAGAGGAAGGATTAAAGGTCCATGGAGCTACTCAAACCTCTTTCTCAGTGGTGGAATAGCTGTTAAGGTTCCCCACACTCTTCTCGTATTTATGGCATTATATACACTTACATTACTTTATTGTTTATGTCAAGGGACACAATCATTTTTTAAAGTCATATTTTCAGGGTAATTCCAGAGTTGCTGAAAGCTTCTTTTCGTAGTTTAAACCACAGATTGGCCTCATGACATTTTCTAAATTATAACTCCTTGTATTAGTTTGATACAAGCATCAACTTAGTTTTTTTTTTTTTTTAATCTGCTAGGAGGCAAGACAGGTTAGCTTAATTCATGCCTCTGTAAGTTTTTACACAGTAATACCTTCATTCTCTGACATGTTTGAGAAGAGTGATTCTCAAAGGTAGTGTGAGAATCAGAATCAGCTGGAGGGCTTGTTAAAACAGACTACTGCACCTCACCACAAAGGTTTCTGATTCATAACAAAGGTTGGCCTAAGGTGGTGCTATGATCTGAATGTTTGTGTCCCCAAAATTCATATGTTAAAACCCTAATCCCCAAGGTGATAATACTAGGAGGTGGGGCACTTGGGGTGATTAGGTCATGAGGATGGAGCTCTCATAAATGGGATTAGTGCCCTTATAAAAGAGGCCCAAGAAAACTCCCTTGCTGCCTCCATGTGAGATCACAGCTACAAGATGCAATCTATGAACTAGGAAGTAGGCTCCCACCAAATACTCAATCAGCTGGCACCTTGCTCTTAGACTTCCAGCCTCTATAAGAAATAAATTTCTGTTCTTTTTAAGACACCTAGTTTGTGGTATCTTGTTATAGTAGCCCAAAAGTAGTAAGCCAGATAGGACCCCAGAATTTGCATTCTAACTAGTTCTTAAATAATGCTAGGCTGTTCCTGCAGGGAGTATTCTTGAGAAAAGCTGTTCTAATGGATGGGAAGAGACTGTCTGGAATACTGGCCTCTAGGGGGCGCTTCATTCCTGACAGTACTTATCCCACCAGGACAGGCTAGAGGGTCCCTATATTGGGAACTGAATTTTATGGAGTTCTTTCTTTGTCTCTTAGGGAGCATGCTTCAGTGGAACTTGCAAGGAGCAAAGAACAGATAATGTGCTTTTTAACCAAGAACAGATAAGGTAATTTTTAATCAGACATTAATATAGCTCACTTGCACTGTGCTGAACAGGTAGTATGGACCATTTAAGTATTTTGAACTTGTATACTATAGGTTTAGACCTGTTTCTTTTCAGAGATTGAAAAAGAGTGAAATCATGTGAGATCAGATTTACTTTTGTAAAATTACATTGCCTAAAAGAGAATAGATAAATTCAGTGATGTGTGTGTATTTTAAAACTTCATTTTCCACTTCATTACTTTTGTTTGGCTCCAGAAATCCTCAGTCTTCTCTCTATTAGGGAGCAGTTAAGGATCAGCTGTGGTCCACAGATCACCTGTTTTCTCTCTTCTGCCTTCCCATTCTCTTTCCCCACAACTAGAAGTTTCTAATTTAAAGCAGTAAAATTGCTACCTGTGCAGAAAAAGAGGATGAACTTCATTACATACTTGATCTTTATTTCACAGTACTGTATCAGTACAAACACGCTTTTACATTCAATGTTAAAAAGGACATTAAGGTGTAGAAAAGTCTTGAAAACTCTTTCATCTTACCTGTCCTCCCATGAGAGCGATTTTAAAATTCTGAATGAACTTGAGAGTTGAAGACTTTCTCTCTTAAGATTTTGAGTCATTGTACTATAATTAAAGGTAAGAGATTCAGATAGTATTGATATTGG
Source organism: Cervus canadensis (assembly GCF_019320065.1). Lineage (NCBI taxonomy): Eukaryota > Metazoa > Chordata > Mammalia > Artiodactyla > Cervidae > Cervus > Cervus canadensis. Next base: position 58,606,127 of record NC_057388.1, read on the forward strand.
CTCTGCTTTGAAAGCAATGCTTTCTACACTCTTTTTACCTAGCCCAAAATTGTAATTACTTTAAATAAACAATGAGTTGTCAAAAGAACTTTCAAATAAATAGTAGCAGTATGGAGTATTCTGTTTACGCAGGCATGTTCTTTTAAATTCAGCATAATGTAATTTCCTTGATTTTTTTAAGTATCTGGGCTCCCCCATATGCAAATTTAATACCTTGAAAGAAAGTTTAATGTAGCAAAATTCAGCTCATTCAGTTGTGACGCTGACTGCTCTTAGAGCTTTAGTGCTTACTCATTTCTAAAAAAAAAAAAAAAAGAAATGAAAATAAGTGACAATTTCTAAGATTTGGCATCAGACCATAAAAGCTGATCTTTAAAAAAAGATACCTGCAGGCTCAACTTTATAGACACAGCCCACATCTCTGGCCCTGTCGCCCTGGATCTTCACTCTTGGTATTTCCTTATTAACCAGAGTCCAGATTCAGAGACCTCCCTCTTGCCCTAGAACATTCTCTTCCTAGGAGTTGTAATTCAGTAATCCTCCCAGCTCTTTTAAATCTGTGATGAATTTGACTTTTTCTAACACAGACCCTATATGGCAGTCATCCTCAAACTTGTCAATACATTGGAAATTATTTGTGAAGCTTGAAAAATACTGACGCCTTTCCCCCATCTCCACAAATTAGAATTTAATCAACCTGGGAGGAGTCCTAAGATTTGGACCTTTAAAAAATGCAGGCCTCCCTGCCTTACATCTGGATGTCCATTCTTCCCATGTCTCTGCCCAATTGAATTAGAAATGGAAAGCAAGTTTCTTTCATATATACTCTTTTATTAATAACGATTGACTGTTTCTATTGATACTTTATTAATCATGGAACTTAGTGTTGAGTAGACTCTCTGAGGAAAGATTTGTGTTCAGTTAGAGGTAATTGCCATGGTGGGTATGAGAGGTGGGATAGTGACAGCATAGATGCCACATATTTATAAACCCTGATTTGAGTGCCAATGAGAAATGGAATATAACAGCCAAAAGCAAAAAAATAATAAAAATAAACTAAAGTTCACTTTGACAATTTAATATTTGTTGTGGAGGATCTTGTTTCTTCTCTTTACTGATTATTTTTTCATTTTCCTGGAATATACTTTCTTGATCAGTTTTTATTTCAAGATGTAGTTTAACTCAAATGTCAACTCCTCTGTGAAGACTTTCCTAACTGCCTTCCCCTTGGCAGAGTGAACTGTCCCCACTGTCCACATTCCTATCACTCCTAAATTCCACACATTTAATATGACTTGTACTGTACTGTGTCCTTTCAGACTGGACCTGTGTCTTATTCCATTCCAAATCCACAGTTCCTCCTAACACAGTGCCTAGGAAGTGGTAATACTTAATAGTTTTTTTAAAATAAAACATGCTTTATTCAATGTTGCAGTAAATTCTAGGTGGCACTGTAATTTACTTTTTAAACTAAAAGAAATGGAAGATTATGTATCCTAACTGTGGAGATGAAATGATAAGGAAAGGCAGGATCTCTTCAGATTAGATTAATATCATACGTAGAAGAAAAATTTCTTTCATAAATAATTAAACAAAAATTAACATCATTAACATATCCTAGCTGCTGCTGCTGCTAAGTTACTTCAGTCATGTCCGACTCTGTGCAACCCCATAGATGGCAGCCCACCAGGCTCCCCCATCCCTGGGATTCTCCAGGCAAGAACACTGGAGTGGGTTGCCATTTCCTTCTCCAGTGCATGAAAGGGAAAGTGAAAGTGAAGTCGCTCAGTCGTGTTCGATTCTTAGCAACCCCATGGAGTGCAGCCTACCAGGCTCCTCCGTCCATGGGATTTTCCAGGCAAGAGTACTGGAGTGGGTTGCCCTTGCCTTCTCCATATCCTAGCTAGCTACCTTGATACATTCAGAAATGGCTGGTAATCCAATAACTGTTGGGAAGCAATATGACAAAGATGGCTATGTCTGTCTCCAAAGGAAGCACTGTCTTTGGCCTCATTTGGTTTGTGTGGCCCAGGATACTATGATGGCCAGTGCTGTGTACATTTACTGCTGACCAGGAAGCTGGGAACTCTGATTAGGAGTTCAATTAAAGTCTGGGAGGAGGAGATTCCCATAGGATGGGGAGAGATTCATGTTGTCACTAGATAAGGATATTAGGCAAAACATATGACAGCAGTCATACAATTCATATTACCATAATTGAGACAACTAAATTAGAATCCTAGATCCATTCTTTGCAAACTTTATAAGATAAGACATGTTATTATTTGAGACTTATTCTTCTTACCTTTAAAAAGGATATGCCTCCTAGGGTGGTAATTAAAAACGAGAAGTAGACAAATCCACAAACACAACAGCAAAGTATAACAAATGTGACTTAGAAATTGATGTAATAAGCAGGCAAAAAAGTCACTAGGGATATATGGTTTTAGTAATAAAGGAATCTTAATGTAATGATCCTATATAGTACAACTACACTATACAAATGAAGAATACACCTTCTATTCCAGCATGTGGGATATTTCCAAGAACTGACAAAGCATGAACTCCAGGAAGTCAAACATTTTCAATCTGTTTATTTCACTGATGTAACCCAGGCACCTAGAACAATACCTGGCATATATGGGTGCTCAATATTGGTTAAATGAAAAAAGTGGTCCTAAATGGGATTGCATGGCAATCATCAAAAGAAGTAATGATTAAAACCCCTTAATGTGAGAAATCAATATAATATTTAAAAAACAGTGTTAAATAATCCATAAGTCAATGAAGAATCTATGATGAAACTTTGAGGAAAAAATAGAGCAATGATATACTACAGACTGCTTGTGGGGTATATTTAAAGCAAATCTAGGAATATTTTTTTTCCTATATAGTACAAAATGCACATATTAAACTAAAAATGAATTCAAATATCAATGACAGGCATATAGACAACAGCAGAATACCCCATCCCCAAACTGAAGGAAATACAAGTAGAACTTGATGAAATAAAAATATCAAAAAAGCCAAAATTGGTTATTTGAAAAAATTCTCAATGGAAAGGAGAACAAGACATAAAAATTATGAGTGGTGAATTACAGAAGCTGCAGAGAATAGGTGGAGGAGAAGTTTTTTATCAATAAATTTGAACACTTAGATAAATGGTTAAATTTCTAGAGAAATGCAACTAATCCAAGAAAAAAATAGAAATTAGGAGTAGTCTTATCCCCAGCAAAGAAATCAAATTAATAATTTTTAAAGATCTCTCTTTAAAGAAAACAATAAATCCAGAGAGTTTTGCAGACTTCTACCAAACATTTAAGGTACAGATAATGTCAATCCATATAGACACCTAGAGAATAGGAAATAAGAGAACCCCAGTTTTTGGGCAACTGTAACATTAAATAACAAGAGCAGAGTAGGATGAAGTCAGGATAGGAAAATCACAGGTCTATTACATTCATGAACAAAGATGCAAACAAGAATCTAGCAATAAACTGAACTTAAGATATAAAAATACTAGTTCACCTTAAATTGACCTATATTTTAATATACCAGTAGGGCTTTTTGTAGAGCTTGAGAAGCTGAATGTAAAATTTTCATGGGTGAATAATCAAGACAAATCTGAAGAAGGACATGAAATAGGGGCATTTCCCCCTACTATCTAGAAAGATTTACCACAACAGCTATATAAGTATTAGCACAGGAATATCAAAATTGACTAATAGCCAAAAACAAGCATGTGCATATATTTAATAAATGAAGTTGACAATTGGTTATCTATATGAAAAACATTATTTCCATACCTCACATCATACATAAAAAAATCCCAGATAGACTGAAAACCTAAAGAGTATACTACAAAGTCTAGAAGACAATATAGGATACTATCTTTATGTCCTCAGGTAGGATTTCCTCGAAGAAGGACTTCCTAAAACTCTAAAACTAACTGTAAAAGGAAAGGAGTGAATGATTCACTGTTGTGGTTAATAACTTCTGTTCACCAAAAGACGATGAAACAAGTGAAGCAATCCATGATGTGAGGAAGGTATTTTCAACTTGTCTACCTGACAATAAAGATCAGCATCCAGAATAAAGAAATCCTACAAAGAGGAAAAAAATACAAAGAAAATTGGCCCAAAGCATCACATTTCCTGAAAAAGAAATGCAGATGGCTCATAATCTTTGAAAAAAAAAATCCGACCTGCTTATAATCAGAGAAAGGCAAAATGAAACCATAAGACAACATTTATAATTCACAATATTGATTAGATTTTTAAAGTACTGGGAAAAGGGTGGGACAACAGGAAGTCTTCTTCACCCCCTCTGGAGGGTAACTTTTGGAAATATATGGCACTACCTGATGAATTTGAGATTATACATACTATGACCTAGTTTCTCCACTCCTTAGGTTTATACCCCAGAAAAAAACAAACAAGTGCAGCAGAAGACATATCTACAAAGTTCACTGCCAAGTGTTCTTAACAGCAGACAACCAGATCACCTGCCTGTGTGTCTGGAGTCAACCATAGAATGAATAAAGACATTGAGGTATAGTCATCCTGCAACGTCCCGTTGAGTATGTAAAACTGTAAAACAGTTACAGGCAATAACATGCATGACTCTTGGGGAAATATTGCTAAGCCAAAAAAAAAAAAAAAAACCCTCTAATTTGTAGAATATATGTGATATGAGTTCATATAGAGAAAAGTTCAATAAGATGTAAAGTTAAACACATTTTTAAGGGACTAAAATGTGGTAAAATATGAAGAAAAACAAGTAAATTTTAAGTAAAATTAGGGACTTTCAGAGGATGGGAGATACACAAGGGTCTTCACAGTTGAAGGTTATGTGTTCTTTGAAATTGGGTAGTGGGTATAAAGGTGTGACTTAACTATAATTATTTATACTTTATGCATATATTATAATTATTCTCCATTCAATATTGAAAAAAAAATAGACACTCTCAGATACTAATACACATGTAAAGAAGGACCCACCATAGATGTGGCAGGTGGCTGAGAGAAAATCCTCAATTTCTCCAGTAATCATGATTTGTAAGTGGTACTTCCCTTGGTGCCTGGCACACGATGGGCCCTCAGTTCAATGTGAAGGGAACAGAGGGAGTAGGGAGACAGGCGTCTCATTTAAAAGGTCAGAAGCAGTCAGTTAGGTTGATAAAATCTGTTACCGATCCCAGGTCTAGATGCTCACCACTCAGAACTCAATATCCTAGAGGCAGTTGTTGGAGGAAAGGAAAGTTGCTTTTAATCAGAGAGTCAGCGATCTTGGGAGAAGGTGGACTTATGTTCCCCCAAAACCAACTCTGAAGATTGTACCTGGCCATGAACCTTTTAAGGGTAAAGGAGGAAGTCATCTCATTTAGTCTTTGAGATAGGGGCCAGGGCCATCCCCGCCACCAACCCATTGCATGCAGACTTCTCAACTTCTTGTAATCTTTCTCTAGACATTATGTTGTTCACACAGTTTGTTCACAAGATTACTGAAGGGAAAGCTAGGGAAGAGATCTGGTCATCTGTTAAGTAGTCTTCATTTCTATTTCTTTGATCTACAGAAAGAACCAACAGGTTAGGCAAAGTATTGTGTGATCAAAAGATTTGAAAAGTGTGCTGGGGCAGAGGTGAGCAGAGCACAGGGGTGTCTGAAACCACGTTTAGTTACAGTGAAGCTTTGCTAAAGTGACGAGGCAAAAGGGGTTCTTCTGAAGGCAGTCATAGTATCTGTGAAACAACTGCATCAGACAGTGAGTGTGACTCTGTTGTACTAATCCTTAATTGCTTAAGGCTGCTCTTTTTTGACTCAAGGAGGCCTGGGAGATTGCAGCTTTTCTACAAACAAGAGGCAGGAAACATAGAGGGGTCTTTGTACTTACTTGCAGAGGGTTGGGGCGCAGGGTTCTGCTGGGTTCCAAAACCACAGGCTTTTAGAAGAAAGGGTTTGCTGACAAGGCTGAAATCAACATTTTTTTTTTTTTTTTTAATATAAATGGAAAAACTGAGGCTTTGAAAGGGGAAGCAACTTGCTCAAGTTCATGCTAGTACTCCGGGCATGCGTGTGCATGCTAAGTCACTTCAGTCATGTCCAACTCTTAGTGACCCTATGGACTGCAGCCTGCCAGGCTCTTCTGTCCATGGGAGTCTCGGGCGAGAATTCTGGAGTGGATTGCCATGCCTTCCTCCAGGGGATCTTTCAGACCTAGGGATCGAAGTCTGGTGTCTGATGTCTCCTGCATTGGCAGGCAGGTTCTTTATCACTAGCGCCACCTGGGAAGCCCAGTACTCAGTAATAAAGCTGAAATTAGAAAGTTGCTCTCCAGGTCCTAGCCCAAGCCACCCCATTCACCTTGGTGTGGTGGAAAGAACACGGCCTCGGGAACAGTTAATCAGTTTGGAATCGAGACTCAGACACTCAGCTCTACAAACACAAGCCAGTGACATCTGGAATGCCCAATATCCCCCTGGGTAAAATGGGATGAGACAATGCCAGTGTCATATGGCTCTTACGTAGATGCCATGAGGTGTTGTACATAAAGTTTTTCAGCCTCTGCATCCACTGCCCTTGGCCCTGCTCTCTGCCGGGCTCCAGGTCTCAGTCCTGCTCTCCCTCACTTTCCTCTTCCTCTGGCCAACAGCCCCCAGCTTACAACCACTAGTGACACTAGATTTGACCCTTTGGTCAAATCCTAAATTCCCTTTCATTATGCAGAACAATTTATCTCCTCATTGTCTTACCACCTCCACCCTTTAAAGAAAAAAAAAAAAAAAACAACTTGTGGTAAGAACATGTGATCTGCCTTCCTATCCGATTTTAAGAGAATAATCAATATATTGTTGTTAACTGTAGCACAATGTTATACAGCAGTTCTCTAGAACTTTTCATCTTGTTTAACTGAAATTTTGTTCCTCTTGGTTAGTAATTCCCCACCTCCCCCTTCCACAAGCCCATGGCAACCACCATTTTATTCTTTGTTTTTTAAAATTCAACCATTTTGGATACCTTACATTAAGTGGAATCTTGCAGTATTCAGCCAATGACTGGCTTATTTCACTCCGTGTAATGTTTTCAAGGTTCATCCGTGTTGTCACATATAGCAGGATTTCCCTCTTTTAAAAAAAGGCAAATAACATTCTGTTGTATGTACATACCACCTTTTCTAAAACCTTTCATTTGTTGGTAGACATTTCGTTTGTTTTCCCAGGTTGGTTATTATGAATGCAGTGAACATGGCAGTGCTAGTATCTCTTTGAAAAAAACCTGATTTCAGTTCTTTTCTGTAACCTTCTTATCTAGGTTATCTATTCCCAGGGGGCTTCACATTCATAATCAAAATTTCTGTTAGGTTATTTTTCCCATCCAGAGGATTAGGAATCTCTTTGAAATGAATTCTGTATATCTTTAAAAAAAAAAAAAAAAGAAATTAACATCTCCCTCCCTTTCTCTTCCCTTAATCACACCACCAGGCACAGACAAGCAAATCACGGTGGACTGATCCCTACCCATTCTTAATATTGAAAATCTCTGAGGTTTTCTTTTTGTGCTTTTCCTCTCAGGTGTCTCCCCAACCCTTCCAGAATAATTTTCTTGCTGTTCCTCGTTGCTTTTAGTTGAAAGTAGGAATAATCCATAAGGAAAGAGAAAAAGCTTGGGGGGTGGGCAGGGCAGAGAGGAGAAAATCAATCTCCTGTCAAAATGGTCTGGCTCCTCATCTGCCCCTTTCACTCAGCCGTTGCTGAAATGGGCCTGGCTGCTGAGATGGGATGGGCTGGGGGCTCTGCTCAGCATAGCATCTGTCACTCCTAGCAGAGCCAGGGCTGCCTTCTGAGCTGAACAGGAAAATGACTTAAGTGATGACAGAAAAATGGCTGCCAATTCCAAGTAGAATTGCCACCTCAGAATACACAGCACTGTCTTTTCACCTGGCATTTCACAGTGAGCTTGCACTCCCTGCAGAGGTTTCTGATCTGAAGATTTTTGTTTTTGTTGTTTAGTGTCATTCCCGTCCAAATGCCCAGGCATTCACTGACTCTTAGAGTTGTAGAGTTTGTGCTGAAAGAAAACCTTGAGTGTGAAAGACAATGTTATAGACTGTGAAATTGGTTTTGGAAGTGTTATCAAACCAAACCTGGGTCTGCTTGCCCTTGCAGTACAGCCAATCTACTGACATCAGGTTGTGGTGAAGGAAAGTGCAGCATTTATTGAAAGGTGTCAGACAAGGAGTCCAGGATAGCTAATGTTTAAAAAACCCGAACTCCTTGATGGGTTTCAGGGAAGCATTTTTAAAGGCAAGGTTAGGGAGGGGAATTGCAGGGTATGTGATCAACTCATGCACAATTGTCTGACTGGTTGATGGTGAGGTAGCAGGGTGGTGTCCCAGGGGGTTACATTATCAGTCCTCAGGCACCAGCAGGTCTGGGGATTGGGTACTCCATGATCATCATGTGGTTAGCTTCCTCCATTTGGTAGAGGTTATAGCATCTGTAAAATAACTCAGAAAATGTGCATCAGATACTGTTATCTAGGTATTTCAGAGGAGAACTAAATCAGAGGATATGGGGAGGGGTCTGTCCCTGAAAGGCCCCATAGGATCCTGCTCAGTTACAGAAAGATAGTACATTCCTAAGGGAGGTTTCAAGAATGACAAGGTTTCTGGCTGAATGTTGAGGAAAAAACACTGGACTTTGACACTAATATTCTGTGTTACTGGGCAAATTACTTCTCTGAAATTTAGTTTCCTCATCTATAAAATGAGGACATTGAATGGGAACAGTAATTTTTAAATGATGTTCCTAGGACTCTATGGTCAATAAGTTTAGCAGTTTGATTGGGATGGGTTGTGGTATAGTTTTCTTCATGTTTCTTATCCTCAGGCTTCCTTGAGCTTTTTTTGATCCATGAGTTTATAGTAGTCGTCAAATTTGGAAAATTTTAAGCCATTATTTCTTCAAATATATTTTCTGTCCATACCCCTTTATCTATTGTCTCTTTTAGAGACCCCAACTTCATACATTTTAGGCTGCCTGTAATTGACCTGCAACTCACTGACTGTTTTTGGTGTAGGTGGGGCAAGAGGAAGGGATTCTTTTTACTCTCTGGTTTTCATTTTGTGTGTGTGTGTGCTAAGTCACTTCAGTCGTGTCTGACTCTTTGTGACCCTATGGGCTGTAGCCCTCCAGGCTCCTCAGTCCATGGGATTCTCCAGACAAGAATACTGGAGTGGGTTGCCATGCACTCCTCCGGGGGGTCTTCCTGACTGAAGGATCAAACCTGCATCTCCTGTCTCCTGCCCTGGCAGGTGGACTCTTTACCACTTAGTGCCACATGGGATTTTGGATAATTTCTATTGCTGTGCCTTTAAGTTCACTGATCTTCCACCCTGAAATGTTTAATCTCCTCTGAATGCCATCCAGTGTATTTTATATCTTAGACATGATAGTTTTCATGCCCTGAAGTTCTAAGTGGGTCTTAAATATTTCCATGTCTCTCCATAACTTTTGGACATACTGGATAAAAAACAGTTCTAACAAATGATTTAATGTCCTTCTCTACTTATTCTACTATCTGTGTTAGTTTGGGATCAGTTTCTATTAATAGATTCATCTTCTCACTATGGGTCATGATTTCTTTCTTCTTTGCATATCTGATAGTCTTTGATTATGCCAAATGTGAATTTTAGCCTTTTGGGTGCTGAGCATTTTTATATTCCTATAAATCCTTGAACTTTGTTCTGGGATGGAATTAAGTTACTTTGAAACAGATCTTGTATGTCTGCTTTTATGATATTTTTTTAGGTGGGTTCAGAACTGTGCTCGGCTTAGACCACTTATTCTCTACTACATAATTTTCCTGGGCACTACCCATTGTGTATGAACTAGGTGCTTTTCTCTCTGACTGGCAGAAACAGGCACGATTCACTATCCTGTGTGAGCACTGGACACTGTTCTTTAATCCTTCAAGGTAGTTTGTACCCAGAATTGGGTAGTTTCCTTAAGTGCATACGCTGATCAGTACTGTGCTGAGTACCCAAGGAACCTTCAGATCACTCCCTGAGAAGTTGTCTCCTTTTTGGTACTCAGCTTTGCAAGCTCAAGCTCCTCCCATCTCCCTAGACTCTCAATTCGGGGAGTTCATCAGGGTCTATCTGGCTCCCCACTTCATAGGCTGCAGATTGTAAATGCTCTCAAGGCAATAATCAGAGGCAGTGCTAGGGGTCACCTCACTAGTTAACTATCTCCAGGATCGCTACCCTTCATTGCCTAATATCCAGTGACTTGAAAATCTTTTTTTTCACATGTTTTGTTTTTTGTTGTTATTTCAATAGGAAAGTAAATTCAGTTCTTGTTACTCTGTCTCCAGTAGAAACAAAAGTCTCTAACTGAAAATTATGGCAGAAAGTTTAAGTTGAACATAAATAATTATCTTTTTCTATTACTACTAGAAAAAAATCATAGAGATAGGAGACTCAGGGATATCTTAGAGTCCTCATCTTTGAGACCTTACTAAAGAAGACAGAATGTGAGTGCTATCTGACCGCAATGAGGGTGATCTGACTGTGACATCTGTTGCCCCATTGATCACTAGGATTGATTTGGCTGATCTGGCTGGCTAGGCAAGTGTCCCTTTCCTCCCTCACTGCTCATATGTGCATCCCTCCCAAAGCTACACACTTAGTTGAAGAGGACAACTTTCACGTGTAGAGTAGAACCAGCCTTTAGTCAAGCCTACATGAGTAGCTGCCCTCCCCTGCCAGGGTCTTCAATCAATCTGTTCAGGTCCATTTGCAGGTAAACGTAGAGCAGGCAGGCTTACAAAATTACAGACACACCCAAATGAGGTGCTGCATATGGCAGTCTGCCTTTCTTTTAAAAACTAAATAAACAAAAAGGACAAATGGCATTAGTAATGGGTGGTTATTTATTAAGATTTCTCTCGGATGTATGTGACAGAAAATAAATTCCAACCTTCAGCAAAGAAAAGGTAATTTATTGGCTTAATACTTTTCCGGGAAATCCAAGGAATTGAGCCAAGCACGTGTCATTCAAGGTTTGAATGCCATTCCAGGCCCACATCTTTCCTTAACTTGAGGGCCAACACAAAAAGAATAAACCTCTCCCCAGCAGAAACAATCAGGGTGGCCGTTTGAGTCATGTGAACACTACCGGATTATTTATTGTTTCTAGAGAAATTATTTAAATTACTCTGTGGTTGTTTAGTTTGGATCTTGTTTCTTAGCCTCTCCACATTCCCCCCACCCTACTCATCCTCATGATTGATAGTTTGTTTAGAATTGCATGCAGTGGGGAAAGGGTACTGGGTAGTCAAAATTTTACCTGTGAAATACGAGAAAGTTATGAGATGATCTTATAAGATTTCCACCTACTCTAAAAATTCATGATTGTGAGGATCAAAACAGGTATAGAAAGGATTTGAAAAATATCAATTATAGGGCTTCAGACAACACACAATAAATTGATTCCCTTCTTAGGAACCATTTCTTAAGGTTTTATTGCCTTTCTGAAATTTTTTTATTGAAGTATAGTTGATTTACAATTTTGTGTTGATTTCTGCTGTATAGCAAAGTGATTCAGTTATACATATTTATGCATTCTCTTTCATATTCTTTTTCATTATGGTTTATCACAGGGTATTGAGTATTGCTCTGCTATACAGTAGGACCTTGTTGTTTATCCTGTTTTTTAAAATTTTTAAAGTAATATATATTTATTACCAAAAATTTAGAAAACTGAGAAAATCTAACTGTCCAAAAAAGACCTCTGATAACGTTTCAGCAAATATCCAAATTGTTAAAGAATTTGATCAATTTGAATTAAAAGAAGGCACACCTGACTGAAGTCTGTTGCAAATTCTCTTGGTCTTTCATGTTTATAGACCAAGTTGAATACCAAATCTTGGCATTTATGCTCCTAGTAACAGTGAGCAGACTTTTCAGTTAATTATGGCGTGTATGCACTTTTGAAGGTCTTATTCCTCTAGTCACTTACTACTGGCTGCTCTGCGTTGTGCTTTAGTCAATAAAAATGCATGTCATTAACATCCAGTCACTGCTGCTCTAGCCTGCATTACAAAACTTCATCAAAATGCACAGCTTGTCCTGACATAGTTCTGAAAGGTCTTTATATAAATGAGAATGGTGAAGTGTGGGTTGAATGGAACCCATGGTTAATTTTGTGTTCATTCTACTCATTCATTCCTGCATGCATCATTCATTTGCTCATTTATTCAACAGCTTTTAATTGAATTCCTACTATATGCTAGACATTTACAGGGTAGTAGAGAAATAAATGTGAACAAAACATGTATGGTTTCTTTCCTCTCATAGTCTTGAGTTAAATGGGAAATTTGGACAAATAAACAAGTCAGTGAAATAATTACAAACTATAATAAGTGCCGTGAAGGAAGCAAACAGTGTTGGAAAGTAGAAAATTTAGACCAGACGAGTTTCATCTCTGCTTCAAACCACCCATTGCTCTGCACTGCTTAGTAGTGGAGCCAACTCCTCAGCATGGCATTCAAGGTTCTTTACAATATGGCCCCTGCCTGATAGTCGCAGCTTCCTGCTGCCTCCAGCACTCAGACTCAGGCAAACATTCAGTGCTGTCTTGATGTGTATGCAATGCCAAGGAGCTCAGGTTTTGACTTGCCAGTAGTGATATAGAATCATTGAGTGGTTCCAAAGTGAAGGAGTGACACAAGCTCGTAAGATGTATGCTTTGGATGGTTACTTTTCAGAGTGGAGTGTGCCGGAGGACCTGGTCAGGTGGATGCATGAGGACCCGTTAGGAAGCATCAGCAGGGTTTCACAACAGGATAGAATCACCTGAAGTGTCAGTGGGTATTGCAGATCTATGAAATACTGAGTTCAGTTCAGTCGCTCAGTCGTATCCGACTCTTTGCAACCCCATGGACCGCAGCACGCCAGGCCTCCCTGTCCATCACCAACTCCCGGAGTTTACCCAAGCTCATATCCATGGAGTCGGTGATGCCATCCCACCATCTCATCCTCTGCAACCATCTCATCCTCATTCCCACAAGAGACTGACCCAGACTTGCCTGTGAGTGTCCAGGAGTCTCCAGTGGAGGCGTGGGTTGGTGGTGGCCTTCTGCAGGGTTGGGGGCACTGAGTGTAGCAGTCCATGAGATCTTTTGAAGGAGGTCACCATTATCTTCCTTACCTCCACCGTAGTTTGGCCCACAACCCCTTCCTCCAAACTAGGCTTGCTCATTGGTCATCCCAAATTTCAAGTCTTAAAAATGTTCCCTATGACTATGAGCTTCCGTGGTGGCTCAGGCTGTGAAGACTCCACCTGCAATGCAGGAGACCTCGGTTAGATTCCTGGTCGGAAGAATTCTCTGGAGAAGGGATAGGCTATCCACTCCAGTAATTCTTGGGCTTCCCTGATGGTTTAGACGGTAAAAAAAAAAAAAAAAAAAAAAATCCGCCTGCAGTGTGGGAGACCTGGGTTCTATCCCTGGGTGGGGAAGATCCCCTGGAGGAGGCCATAGCAACCCACTCCAGTATTCTTGCCTGGAGAATCCCCACAGACAGAGGAGCCTGGCAGGCTACAGCCCACAGGGTCACAAAGAGTCGGACAGATTGAGCGACCAAGCACGCAAATAGCAGGGAGGGAACACAGCTCCACCCATCAACAGAAAGTTGGATTAAAGATTTACTGAGCATGGCCCCACCCACCAGAACAGAAGACCCAGTTTCCCTCTCAGATCAGTCTCTCCCATCAGGAAGCTTCCATAAGCCTCTTATCCTTCTCCATCAGAGGGAAGACAGACTGAAAACCTGTCACAGAAAACTAACCAATCTAATCACATGGACCACAGCCTAGTCTAACTCAATGAAACTATGAGCCATGCTGTGTAGAGCCACTCAAGACGGACAGGTCGTGGTGGAGACTTCTGACAAAAAGTGGTCCACTGGAGAAGGGAGTGGCAAACCACTTCAGTATTCTTGCCTTGAGAACCCCATGAACAGTATGAGATACTGAAGAGATCCATTTTATAGGACCTGGCTGTGGGGGGCCAGGAGAACGAGATAGCAAATGATTCCTACCCTCCTGACCTTGAAGAGCTTGGTAAGCTGCCAGCTGAGGCAGTAAAAGTAGCAGTAAAGTGGTGTTAAGGTAATAACACTACTTTAATCAATATATAGATTCTTCCAGAGAAACTTGGAAATAATTTCTTCCTCTGGGGCACATCAGAATCTTACAAGAAAAGTACCCAGACTTCTTGCCGATGGTGTTCTCACATCAAAAGACACGGCAGGAAAGGTTATTTTATAAGCCTCTAACCTGGAGTCTCACAAGGGCAGTCTGTAGGCTGAATCTGCTTACAGACCAAAGAGCTATCTTCTTAAAACATGGGAAGTTCCCCATGACATTTCTGATTTCCAGCTTTTCTCATTTAAAAATGAGATCTGCTAACATTATCATGACAACTGTTGACTGGAAATGAGGGGTGACCCTCTCCTTCCGAAGACTCCAGTTCACCAGGGGCCTCACCACTCCCTAATGTCCATCTGGAAAGTTGGAAAGTTCTCAGTGACTGCTCTGCACATGGTCTCTTGTGCATTATGTGCAGGGACTTCTCAGTCTGAGACCCCGGGGCACGTGGGTGAGGTTGTAAACAGTCATCTTTCTCTGGTCCGGGAAGCTTGGACTTTCTCCCCTCTCCCCCTTCTCTGCCCCTCTGCTGGCCCTGGAGTGTCCCATGCCATGGCTGCTTTCCCCACTCCTCGGTCTCTTCTCTCCCCCGGCAACGTGTGCCAGTGCCTTCAAGGGGTCAAACCCAACACTCCGCCCTGTAGCAAGGAGTCCTACAGGTGAACTATGTAGTCCATCCATTATTTAAGCTCTTTTGGCAATAACACTTTTAGTGATTTTCGTAGGAACAATTATAAAGCACTTAGTCTGGATATATGACTCCTTCAGTGACCCTCAGGGAAGACATTATTATTCCCATGTTACACATGTGGAAACAGAGGTACAGAGAAGCACCTTGCACAAGGTGGCACCATGGGTGATTAGGAAGAGAGAAGAATCTAGGTTAAATCCTTAGCATCTACTCTTGAAGAATTTCTTGACTGATAATATATTTTTAAATAAAAATCATTCCTATGTCATCTATTTTTTTTAAGACTTGAGTATGATGCATATTTGGAATTACCTTTAGGCAGCCACATCTATTTGGACTTGCTGATTGACTCTAGATATGAGCCATATGCTTTCCTGTCCTGCCTCTCTCTGGGTGGATTTCTGCTGTGTGGGTTGCGGGTCACTCCTTTTTGCCCATGTGAATCCATGCTCTGGAAGCTTCCAGTTGCAATCTGTATATACCTCTTTTAAATATTTTTAAATTAAATTTAATTTTTTAAATTGAAGTATAGTTGATTTAGAATGTTGTGTTACTTTCAGGTCTAAAGCAAAGTGATTCAGATATATATTTATACATATATATTGTTGTTGTTCTGTCACCAAATCATGTCTGACTCTTTGCGACCCGCATGGACTGCAGCACACCAGGCCTCTCTGTCCCTCACATCTCCCAGAGTTTGCCCAAGTCCACATTTTGTCAGAACTCTCCACTGTGACCTGTCTGTCTTGGGTGGCCCTGCATGGCATGGCTCATAGTTTCATTGAGTTATTCAAGCCCCTTTGCTGTAACAAGGCAGTGATCCATGAAGGGGATACGCATATATGTATATGTCTATACATATATGTTCTTTTCACATTATTTTCCTTTGTAGGTTATTATAAAATATTGAGTGTTGTTCCCTTTGCTATATAGTAGGTCCTTATTGGTTATCTGTTTCAGTAGTGTGTGTATATTAATCCCAGTCTCCTAATTTATCCCTCTCCTTTTCTTTCCCCTTTGGTAACCAAAAGTTTATTTTCTATGTTTGGGTCTATTTCTGTTTTGCATGTAAGTCATTTGTATCATTTTTTTAGATTCCACATATGAGCAATATCATATGATACTTGTCTTTTTCTTTCTGACTTGTTTCACTTAGTATGATAATTTCTAGGTCCATACATGTTGCTGAATATACCTCTTATGGGTGGCATGGAACTACTTTCTGAGGCAGTCTTGATTTCAAATATTTGTTTCTATTGTTATACTTTTTCAGAGCTTGTGTCCAGGCCATAGAGTCTTAATTCAAAATATATGACCATGGTGTATATACAGTCCTTCTAATCTCTACTGAAAGTTTTTTTTTTTTTTAATTGCCTGTGAGTCTCCCTTATGAGACAGTGAGATCCTAAGGGTAGAAGTCACATCTTACTCATGTGCATGCTCCAATCTGGCTTAATTGATAAAGAGCATTGCATGGAATGAGAAGAGTTTGCCTTGTATCCATCTAGATGTCAGTTTTTATGTCCTTTTCTTTACTTAACCGTGTGTTCAGATTCCTTTTTCTCTCTCCTTATCAAACCAGCTTGTTTGGAGAAGGAAATGGCAACCTACTCCAGTATTCTTGCCTGGGAAATCCCATGAGCAGAGGAGCCTGGCAGTCCATGGAGCTGCAAAAGAGTCAGACATGACTTATCGACTAAACAATAAACTCATTAGCTACTCCAAACCAACTTGATCGAAATGATAGAAACTCACTCTGAGGCATCAGAGACTAATACCAATTTTGTATGGTAGTTCGTTTTCAATTGGCATCAAAGACTTCATCCAGAAGCATCCACAAAGAAAAGGTCGGTGACCAAAATCCCATGTGTGTGAGGGCAAGTACATATTGAAATGGACAGGATGGTAAGTTTGGAGCAGAGGTTCTGAACCAGGGATGATTTTCCCCTTCATCTCCCCACTCAAAGAAATGTCTGGAGGCATTCTTGGTTGTCTTAACTTGGGGAGGGATGTTCTACTGGCATCTAATGGTTAGAAGTGAGGGATCCTACAGTTCCCAAGACAGCCCGCAGAACAAAGAATTTTCCAGCCCTATATGTCAATAGTACTAAAGATGAAAAATTCAGATTGAGAGGGTTTCCTGTTGCAGCTGTAACAAATTTTCCCAAACACAGTGGCTTAAAGCAGCACAAATTTATTACAGTTCTGGAGGTCAGAAGTCTGAATGGGTCTCACTGGGCTAAAAATCAAGGTGTCAGCAGGGCTATGTTCCTTCTGGAGTTTCTAAGGGAGAATACATGTCCTTGCTTTTTCCAGTTTCTAGAGGCCACTCAGATTTGTTAACTTGTTCCTCCTGCCCTGCTTCAAAGCCAACAATGTCAGGCCAAGTTCTCTGGGGCCATGCCTTGACCCTTTTCCACTTTCACTTAAGGACCTCTTTCACTTAAGACCCCTGATTATGCTGGGTCTATCCATATAAGCCGGGATAATTTCCCTATTTTCAAGTCACGTGATTAACAATCCTAACTGCACCTGCAACCTTAATTCCCCTTTGCTGTATAATCTAACATACTCCTAAATTTGGAGATTAGGACGTGGGCATTTTTGGAGACCATTATTCTGCCTACCACAGAGGTCTGTCGTTGTCCTACAAGTGTTGGCACAACACAATCCTAAGTCAAATTCATTTACTGGCTTTATCAAAACTAGTTTGCAAGTCATTTAAGTAATGCCCAAATACGATGATATGATTTTTAAATAATTAAGTGTTGACTGATCAAGATATATAATTGGTTTCATTCCCCTTCAATGATAGTTACTTACTGACCAAGGCCTGCAAAATGACCTCCTGTGGCTTTGTTTCCTGAACTATAGGACTTGTTAAGGGCTCTGGACTCAACCACACTGGCCTCCCAGTGTCATTACCTGATAAGAGGTTTATACACGAGGATCAATAGCCAAATGGAAATCAATATGCCTTTTCATTAAGTGCCAGATGCAACAACTCCCAGTATAAAGAGAGGAACCCAAGAGCCTTCACTCCTCTTCCCTGAAAATGTAAGATATCAGCCTAAATCTCTACCCAGTTATAGGCAGAGTGCAGGTGGGTGAGAAAGAACCCGAGCTGGGTCTGCCCAGCGGTGGAGGTCCTGCTGAAGGGAGCAAGACAGTGTACATGAGGACCAATCGTCTGCTCCCACAAGTCAACCTAAAAAATGAGGTTAAAGAAAAAGCTAACATGAGTTTAGGTGGACTGTTGGAGAGTTGCATTACCCTTAGGAGGCATATTGGAATTCGGGGGGCTTCAGCAAAAAGATTGGGGTTACCAATAGTGAACAGAATGGGCAGTGGAGAGAGTACTGGTATTCGAATCAGAAGTTTCAGTGTGCTGGTGCTGGCTCAACTCTGCCTGGAAAGTCTGCCTTGCATAGCCTTTCAGGGCTTAAGCCACTGCCTGCTGCTGTCCTACAGCCTGGTGTTCTAGCCCCCTTCAAGCAGGGCAGGTGCATGCAAATTTTTACTGTTCTATTATTACTGTTACTTTCTCCATAGAAAATGTACCAGTGGATCGGTGGTCATTACTTTAAGAACATAGTAGGAACATAGCTCTAATTTCAGGCACTCTCTAGCTTTTAATAGTCAGACCTGAATGCCTGGCATGTCACAGAGACTGTGGTCCTGTTGTTTCCTGAGTTGCACGTGAGCCCAGAGGAACATTCTGTTTTGGAGCCAGCAATATGATTTATTTGAAAGTCTATAATGAACACGTGCTTCAAATGAAAGAAGCAGGATGGTACTGCCAGGGCTCAGCCTATTACGCTAATGCTCTGTAGGGAGGTAGCTTGAAATTGCTTTTATGAAGGGAATGGAGCACAGAGTGGAGAAAGGGAGCCTGCAGGCAGCTAGAGGTTCCCTATTTCTTCACCTTAAATTTGCAAGCGTCTGGGATGCCAGCTGCAGTTGGCAGAGTGGTGACGCTGGTGCTGGCCTGGCAGGCTGGCTGGGCTGGAGAAGTGCCTTCCTTGCATCCCACAGTCTTCCCAAACTCGCTTTTGCTGGCTCCCTTTCCTCTCTTTGGGTGAGAATCAGGAAAGAAGAACAGAACCCAGTGTCCCCACAGTGCCAGGGTGAAGCAGGTCACCCTTCTGGTGACAGATGGAATGGCTGTGCCCCTCTGGCACTAGCACATACATGCCGTCAACCTGGAGAAGGATCCAGGGGCTCTGGGTGGACACTGGCCTCACAACCTAGATGGATGACCTTTTGGGCAACATAAAAAGCATTCTATCAAGTGAGTGAATGACCTGGAGATGATGGCATTGTATGTGCTAGTGCCAGCGGGGCACAGCCATTCCATCTGTCACCAGAAGTGTGACTTGCTTCACTCTGGCACTGTGGGGATGCTGGGTTCTGTTCTTCTTTCCTGACTCTCAACTGGGGACCTCAGAAGCTGCTGATATTGCCATTTGCAGCATATCTTGCTCCTTGAAGTCTCAGCAAAAGTCCAAAGCCTCACTTGTGCCCCTCAGCCCTCCTTGGACTGTATAGGAGTATATTCATCTCCTACAGCCACTGTGACAAATTACTACAAACCTAGTGACTGAAAACTATACACAGTTCTAGAAGTCAGAAATCCAAAACCAAGATGTCAGCGGGGCTATGTTCCTTCTGGAGGCTTCAGGAAGAGTCTATTACCTTCCCTTTTTCAAAATCTAGAAGCTATCTGTACTCCACTCCATTCCAACTTCTTGCTTCTGTCATCACATCTCCTCCTACAGACTCTGAGTCTCCTGCATCTCTCTTGTCAGAGCCTTGTGATTACATCGGGCATAATCTCCCCATTCTGAGATCCTTAACTTAATCATATCTACAAAGTTCCCTCCACTGTAAGGTACAAGATTCTGAGACTGAGAGCCGAATGTCTTTAGGGAGGGGGGCTGGCTATTTCTCAACCTACTAGTATAGGAGAACCACAGTTGGTGGTATGGGATGGGGAGACCACATCCAAACTTTGCCCCATCCAGCCTCGCAATGCCTCCTTCAATGTGGTGGCACCAGACCCCAGGTCAAAAGGCAGCTCTGGACTCCACCTGCTAGGATAGGCATACCCCAGCCACTACCCATAACCTCTCTCCTGATGCTGCTCATCTTCCTGCCACCTGCAAGTGACCTTGCAGCTCCTTCCCTCCTTGCTCACTTTTTCTTCATCACTAGAACAATCGGTTGTACCATTTCCCTCGTTCTATCCTTGGATTTTCTTATTCATTTCCTGCTTCTGCACCTTGTGACCCTACTCAGTTGAACATTTTCCCCAGAGAGCTTGCCATGGCCTAACACGTCCTGTGAAGTCTGAGCACATTAGTGTTACAGCAGAAATGCAGAGGTATGCTATCTCTTGAAGCCAAAGATAAGAGTCTGAGGGTAGCATATGGGAACACGGATGAGGTCTCAGTGCTTCCTTGTCTCTTGTGAGCAGAACATCAGGCATGATGAGCAGGGGCAGAGAGGAAGTAGAACCAGTGGGACAACTTGGGGGCAGGAAGCAGAGAGATTTGTGATAGGTGAGGATGCCACATGAGGAGACCTGCTTAAAACAGAGGATACAGTCACTGCCTAGGGTAGCTGTGGCAGGGGCTGGGGCAGTTGTTCCCAAGAGGACAGACTAAGAACCCAAGACAAGACCTGGACCAACAAGACATCAGGAACCTCAGAGGGTGCGTTTTCTCACTTATTAGTGGAATGCATATTTTGCCATAGATATTAGTTTCCTGCATTTCAGACTCTTTTGTTGACTGTGAGGTCTGTTCCATTTCTTCTAAGGGATTCTTGCCCACAGTAGTAGATATTAATGGTCATCTGAATTAAATTTGCCCATTCATGTCCATTTTAGTTCACTGATTTCTCAAGATGTCAATGTTCACTCTTGCCATCTCCTGCTTGACCACACCCAATTTACCTTGATTCATGAACATAACATTCCAAGTTCCTATGCAATAGTGTTCTTTACACCATTGGATTTTACTTTCACCACCAGACACACCCACAACTGAGCATCATTTCCGCTTTGGCCCAGCCACTACTATAACAAATTCCCCCAAATTTGGTATTTTAAAATAGCAGAAATTTATTCTCCCAGTGTTCTGGAGATCTGAAATCAGTATCAGTGGGCTGAAATCAAGGTGTAGGATGGCACTCCTTTTGGGTGCTCTGGGGAAAATCTGTTCCTTGCCTCTTTCAGCTACTGGTGACAGCTGGCTTTCCTTGACTTATGGCTGCTTCAATCTCTGCTTCTGCAGTCACATTGCCTTTCTTCCCTGTGTGAATTGTCACTGTGTTCTTTTATAAGGACGCTTGTAATCACATTATAGCCCATCCTGATATTCCAGGATAATCTCCCCATGTCAAGATCCTTGATTTAGTCACACCTACAATGATTCTTCTTCTTACAAGTTTCAGTAGTTAAAACCTGTTATATTTCAGTGACCGATTTTCAACCCATGACACCATCTTTACACCAGCCTTGTCAATGGCCCTGGATGAAGAAGGGAGATAAGTGACCACAGTGACATTTCCAGTCTCTCATCATAGCTGTGACCTTTGTAAAATCAATCACATGGTGAGTACCAATGATGATGAGCCTGACATTCTTAGAGAAAAGTGCATCTACAAGATGTTCCAGGCTCAACTTGTATTTCCTGCCCCAGCAGTAGAATCAGCTCTAGATCAACCCTGATGTCTTGCATTAGAGAATAGTATTAGAAATCACTACGTGTGCTCACTGCTACTGGAGTATCGCTGCTTTTAGTCCCTCTTAGCTGAAAGAGCAAGAAAATATATGTGTATTTACTAACCTGTGTTTTTCTAAGTGGCTGTTCACCTTAGATTGGGTATTTCTTGGATTCTTCCCCTTTATATTCCTAATAGGAATAGAATTGTTGGGTCCCGACAACAAGGTCCATCAGCAGGACAAGTCTGTTAAAATTCACATACTGAATGAGTCTGAATGGACTTTCTTTATCCTAATGATCCATGTTTGTCAAGCAGTATCCTCACTGTCTCCCTTCACTACTTCATAAGGTCTTACCCTGGGACTTAGACTCATGTTTTTCCTTTTACATACGATGCCTGGCTGGCCCTTTAACTTCTACTTATCCAAATTTCTCCAATTTTTTCTAGGTCCTACCTGGATTATTGCATGCATGTGTTTCCCTTATCATAATTCATCAACTTGTGTATCTAGGATTTGTACAAATTTTCAAATGTGTGCTTGTTGTCCAGTTGCCCAGTGCTGTCCAACTCTTTGCGACCCCATGGACTGCAGCACACCAAGCTTCCCTGTCCTTCCCAGAGCTTGCTCAAACTCATGTCCATAAAGTTGATGATGCTATTCAACCATTTCATCCTCTGTCATCCCCTTCTCCTCCTGCCCTCAATCTTTCCCAGCATCATGGTCTTTTCCAGTGAGTCAGCTCTTTATATCAGGTAGCCATATTTCAATAAATCATTTACTTAAAAAGATACCTTTGATCTAGGTAGAAGACATCAATGACTTTGCTCCCATGAAGTTGAAAGTAAACTTCATGATACTAAAAATAAAACAGTTTTTATGCATCAGTTAAAATATATTTGTCTTGAAGAAACCCCATCTCAAGTTGGTTTAGACAAGGATTTTATTATCTTGGGTGTTAGGAAGTTCTGAGGTAGGAGGACTGCAGGCACAGCTGCTTTGGGGGCCCAGTGACGTGCTGCGGACCGAGGTCTGACTGTTCGCTCAGGCCCTCTGGGCGCTGACTGTGTCTTTGGTGTCAGCAGCCACATTGGAGCATCACTGTCAGACCTCTCAATACTCAGTGTCTCTTCCTGTGGCTCCCCCTAAAGAGCATGGGAACCTTCCCAGCAGCTTCCCCCTCTCAAAAACGTCTTCCCTTCACACTGCCTGAGTCAGAATTTTAAAAGAAAAGGGAGGATTCTTGTTATCTTTATGCAGGTAACAAATGCTATCCATCGCTTCCTTCTGAAGAATAAAGTTCTTTTAGGCAGACTCATATTTCTGGGATTTTTCCTAACCACCCTAAAAAACATATTTGTTGGCTCTTCTCTGCCTTGTCTTCTGATACTGTTGGAATCTGGTTTGAGTGGCCATCACTCTCCTGACCTGCTAGAGGAAAAGATGGGCAGTGAAGGGTCAGGCAGTACCTGTTAGGAAGGAGATGCATTGGCAGTTTTCATGGACCAGGAAACAGCTCCAGTGCCCTGAGCAGGGCTGCTGGGTTGGTAAAACAGGTCCTAGACCTGGCTCCTGGCCCAGGATTTTGGAGGTGGGCTCAGTGCCTCACAAGTGTTCCTTCAAATTTTTAAGCACCATTCTCATTTTATATTTTGATGATAAATTTATTAATATCTTTCTCCCTACTCTTCTATAAACTCCTCAGGACTAGGGAGCATGCCATCTATTTTGCTTATCTTTGCATATCCAGCTTTGTACAGCATCCAGAATAGCATCTGGGACATATGGGGGTTTGCCACTACTGCTTGAATCAGTGAGTATAGTGGAAAGGGTACTGGTTTTGAGAAGAAACCAATGTGGGTTCATTGTCTAACCCAGGGGGACATTTCAGCTTCTGGCTTTTGCCTGGGGTCACTTAGCTTCTCTGAACCTAAGAAGAACACTACCTTTCAATCATGTCCAACTCCTTGGGACTCCATGGACTATAGCTCACTAGACTCCTCTGTCCATGGAATTCTCCAGGCAAGAATACTGAAATGGGTAGCCATTCCCTTCTCCAGGGAATATTCCCAACCCAGGGAACAAACTCAGGTCCGCCACACTGCAGGTAGATTCTTTACCATCTGAGCCACCAGGGAAGCCTTTAGGAGAACTTGACATGTGTTAGTGTGTCCCTTTAGGAGAACTTAACACATGTTAATGTGTCCCTTGTTTTTCACTCCTCTGACCCCAAACCCCACCAGACTGCTTCTTTATGAATCAAACAGGAACCAAATGCTTATCTCTTAGAATGGTTATGGAAATTAAATAAAGTAAAATGTGTGAAAGAAAGTGCTTTGTAAAAGTTGATGCTAAAATTATGAGGCTCACCATTTAAACAGGAGAGTGGAAGAGCCCTGAAATCTGTATCCAGCTCACAAGATTCTAAAAAATACACAAAGCTTCTTACCCTGCAATTGATTTTGCTCTGTGTCATTTAAAGACCTCAGTGGCATTTTTGAAGGTTGATTATGCAAAGCAAAATTGACTATATTTTTAAACATTTTTGTATTATTTATACTCTGACATTTGAAGCCTTGATCTTAGAGAGACTGGCCCTCCCAGGGCCAGCTAATTTCTAAAGGTAGCAAATGACTTTCCCAAGAGTGCACCTGTGATATACAAACCAACCAACCCAGAGCCCACACCTACATCATCTCCTTTATCAAACTCACACAGAACAAGTCAGCATTCCTCCTGCCCTCAATTACCCCAGAGCCAGGTCTCAAACACGCAGAGACCACCCACACAGCCCAGAGCCTGTTAAACTCCTTCAAACTTTCCCACCCTAAGCTTACTGATTATACCTATCTTGCCTGGCCCATCCTTTCTGGGGAAAACCCCCCAAAAGCTCTAGGCCCTGCTCTCCTCTCTCTCTCCTCTTCCGCCTCCTTACCTACCCTGTGGCCTTGCATGGCATGGCATGGTGTGTCTCTTGTTTGTAGGGATCTGTGACTATAAATTCCTTCTATGACAGTCTTGTCTGTGTCACAGGGACAAGGGAGCCTGGGGTCACCCCTGTCCTTTGGGCAGTGGGGCTGGAAAGCAGGAGTAAAGAAGAGAAAGGAATAAAAGAAGAGAAAGCCCTATAATCCTATCATCCTTCCTCTCAGGTATCTATGTATCTATATATCTAACGTGTTTGTATATTTACAAAGTTGGAGGTATACCATTTATTATATACTATAAAGCATATACATATAACATACAAGCAAATGGAATTACACTATAATATTGGCATTTAGCTACCTTTTGTCAGCCGCATTTTGTATAGTTGGATGGTAGTAGTATTTTGTGTAAATTGGCACTTTTCAAGTTTGGTTGTGCTTCACAATAGCCTGGGGAGCTTAAACCTTTTTGTAAATTCCAGGGCTCTTTCCCGCATGTTACTGTGTCAGAATTTCTAGGTTTGTACACTGCATTTTTCACAAGCCCCGCTGGAGGTTCTGACACAGCCCGGCCTACTGAGACTCATTTTCAGAACCACTGGTGTCCGTGTGCCGTCGTGAGCAGCCAGAAGTGGCCGAGGGCCCGGGACCACCTGCAGCACATGGTGAGAGAGAGGAGCCAGGAAGGGCCCACTGCAGGGTTTCTGGCTTTCTCCTCGAGAGCATCACACAGTCAGCATCTTGAGGCTGACATGGAAGAGAGGACTCTGGGAAAGAGGAAAGGCTGATCGAAATGAAGAAGGACTGGGGTCTTCCTGTGTGTGACCTTATTTTGGGAACTCCTCACATGACATATCGTCCACCCCTGACCCTGTATCTCATCTTCCAATAAGACCACCACAGATATCTATCCCCCACCTTTTTTTATTCTGTGAGCATCTCTGATCATTACTTGCATCCTCTTCAGCTCTTCCCTGAGGGCTGGTCCCTGCTGCCGTGTCTGGGTGTCTGCTCAGGGGACGATGGCATCACAGCTGACTCCAGCTGAGCAGCTTCCTCAGAGCCTCAGAGACACCCCTCACATCTCAGCTCTAGTCCCACCCTGGGGCTGAGAGAGGCTCTAAGCCCTTGTGAGTGAAAACATGGTCCCAGAGGAGCACCAGTCATCTCACCTGGAAGCTTGTTAGAAACACAATCTCAGGCTGAATCCAAACCTGCATTTCCCCCCAGATCCCAGGGGGTTCCATACACATGGGAGCCCTGTTCTAACGGGTTACATCTTCCAACAAGCACACCTGCTTCCAGTGCCCTACCCTCAAGGCTGATCCAAGGGCTGACATCAGAGGCTGCATGTTCAGGCAAGCCGCCAAGAGGCTCAGGAAGGAGCCTGGCCCTGCAACTTCGTCACTGGATTGGCCAGAAGCTCCCCAAGTTTAAGCTGAACATTCAAGCCATTCTCCAAGAGGGTGTCAAGCCTCATGACTTCATGGAGGCCTGCAGCTGTGCTGGTTCGTGATCCTGGTGACACCTGGCTGCTCTTGTTCGGGCAGAATAGGGACCAGCAGGGACAGTGTCACTGCAAATACTGACTAAAGAGACCAGGCTCCTTTCTGTGACTGGAGTGAGAGGCCCAATTCTGTTTGGGAAAAAACACAATGGCTCTCTATTCACTGGATGTTGCAGGATTTCAATGTCAGACACCAGCCAGATAGATCAGGGGATGATTAAGAGACAAAATACAAGGCATTGTGTGCACGTCACCCTGAAAGCACTATTGTAAGAGCCTTTGTTCACACAGCCCCTGCCTGGGCCCCTCCACCTTCCTCAGAAATACTGTAGACCCTGGACATGCTCAGGTCTATTCAGCTCTTCTCAGGAAAATGAGAGTGAAGCTACAGCAAATTCTGATGGAGTCTTCCAAGGGTGAGTGGGGAGGGGGAGATGCAGGGAGTAAAGGACAGGTGGACAGAAGGTGACAGTGAGGTTTGATTAAGTCAGACCTCAGCAGATCAAGGAAGAGATGTTGGTAGGCAGATCAATAGATGTTGTACTGGGGCTCTGAGGAGAAGAAAGATGAGGCCAGAGAAATGTTACCAGTGGTTCAGACTATGAGACATAATGTCAGGAAGCCCAAGTTCAAGCCCCACACCCCACTTGGGGCTCCGTGGCTTGGGCATCTGAGTCTCATTTTCCTCATCTGCAAAGTGCAGATACTGACATTTGCCTCATGAGGGGATGCGACAATGAAATGAAATGGAGCACGAAAATTAGCTAGCCTACTTGGCACAAAAATCATAAGTTCTAGTTCAGAAAACGTCGCTTTCTGTTGTCTATCACCTAATACAGACCACTGCCCCCAGCCCTGCCAGTTCCACCTCCTAAGAAAGATTCAAGGCCTGATCCCCCAAAGCAGTGTGGGGGGAGGGGACGATGCAAGTCTAGTGGCAGTGAGAACTAGTGGGGGTCGTTAATTATGATCTGAGGTAACGCGCGGCGTGTGGGAAAGGAGAAAAGGCAGCAATTTTAAACAGGATCTGATGTCATCAAATTTGCAAGTTAGAATAATCACTTTCAGGCACTCTGAGTGACCCAGCCTGTGTTTTTACCCTTTGAATTATTTGACTGTTTCACATGAATTGTTCTGTTGTCCGATCCCTGTTCCACTCATCCTTGCCCTCACCTGGTGATGAAGGACCACTCCTTGCCCGCAGTTTCCAGAGGTTGCTGCTTAGAACAGTCCTGCCCGCTACCATCCTGTGTCAGCCCGGTCTTGGAGGCCGGTCTTCTTTCTGTGGTCTTTATGGGATTCCCTTCCTCCGAACCCTGGCCCTAATGCTACACCAAGTGGGCTTCCCTGTGAGGTCGTCCCAGCTCCTCACGAGAGGTGGTCTCCACTCCCCCTGGTGCCACTGCTTCCTTCAAGCAGGCTTGGTGGTGCAGCCAGGGCCCCTCCTCATCCTGGCCCCCATACCCGGCCCTTTGGCAGGCTGAGGGCTGGCAGTGCCTCTCTCCCCATGTGTATTCTACTTTAACAGAAGGGGAGAGAGCAGCCCTGATGGGTCTAAACTGGAGTTGCCAAGGTGGCCAACACAGTGATGGATACCACAGGATACCAGGTCGCCTCTCTCCTCTGAAGAACCAGGCCTGTCTTCCTGGGCTGTGCTGGGCACCCTTAGCGCAAGTTCACTCTCTCTCATGCCCAGAGCAGGCTCACCCCCGCCCACCCTCTGGACAAGCGCAGGTGCTGCTGTGTACCAGAGGCGGGTCTGCCGGGGTTTACGCTGGCTGTCGGGTGCAGCTGTGTGTTCACATCTCATTCCCTTCCTTTGACCTGGGGATTACTCTCTGCTGAGGGACCCTAAACTCTCATTGGTCAGGATGCTGACGTTCTCCCCAGCTGGATCAGAGCTACCTGGAGATGGACAGGCTGGACAGGCATAAGGGCATGCTGGGGGTGCCGGCAGGGGAGCACTAAAGCGTGCTGCAGATTGATAAGGGGTTCTAGACTCCTCCGCACTTTTACTTCCGGCAGGTCGAAAAACTTCCTTTCTGAGCACTTCTTGCTCTTTAATAAAGGCAATTCACCAGGGGCTTATTTAATAGTATTCTAACATACTGCAGGTATTTTGGCTATTTGGCCTATTTGAACTGTCAGTCTTAGATTCGTCTCACTTGATTTACTTATTACCTTCTTTGTTTGGGGGGCAGAGGATTGAGATAATTCAATATATTGCAGCTTCTCATGTTATAAATTTTAAGGGTTGGAAAATTTTAATAAAACGGATAGGCTTTTTCCATCTGGGATAGATGTGCCTCATTAGTTTATTCATTCTGCAAATTTCAGAGCACCTCCTTTTCATAACTGAGCTCTCTACTGAATGTGAGGTTATGCATACACACAATGTCCTTGAGGAAAGCGCCTTTATTTCTTCCTATGGCCTGGAGAATTCTTCAATTTGTCATGAGTTTTGCTGTGGATATCTTCTCCTTTACCTTAACCTCTGAACCTCATACTAACCTAAAGAACAAAGCAAATATTCACTCTCTTACTCTCCTTTCTTCCCAAAGTGCCAGTCTTGCCAAACTCTATATTATTTATTCACACCTTATTCCCAAACGTAGTTGCTCAAGCCATCTGACAGGTAGGTAAGAAGAAGCTCACATGTTTGTGGTTTTCTAGGGAATCACTCATCACATTCTGATAACAATTATGGAAATGAGTTGTTCTAGTCACCTAAGGCACAGTGAAAAAGGGGGCTAGAAGGAACTGAACAACTGTCAGGGTCCAAGATACCGCCATAGATGAGTTCCTCCGAACTGTTCTGTCTCTCTCTGGTCTCTCTCCCACCTCCTCTCTCCACTTGTGTTTCTCTGTACAGCTGCACCATTGTCCTTTGTCTGTCAATTTTCTCTGCTTACTCATGGGTCCTACTGTCTTACGAGCTTGAAATGGTCCATTTTGACCTCTCCCATTTGATTGTATAAAATTTGGGTTTCAGTTCCCACTAAATGACTCATTCTCTTGGCCATAGTCTGCTGACGAGTCTGTAGATGAGGCCCCATGGGTTGGTGGTCTACCTTGGTCTAATTTGCTTTAGCCAGAAGGTACTAGGCCACATGGGACCGAGCACTGCCCTGAGTATTAAAGGCAGGACGGTGTCCTTCAGAAAACACTGTGGGTGTGGAAAGCACACTAAAGGGAGCCTATGCCAGCATTATTCCTGCTGTGGTGAGAATCTGAACTCATCTCTCTATTTCAAGAAAAGGAAGGTGGTCTCCATGGCAGGTGAACTCTGAGGCAGGGAGTTGCTGAGGGTACAAACTTCCTTCAGAAAGAGCCTGGTGATTTGTAAGTAAATACCACTAATCTTCAAAGAATAATAAAAGAATGTGCTAAGGATTCTCTGATATGTCTGCTAAGAATCACCTTTTCTGGACTCTGCAGTCAGGAGTGGGTGGAGAGGGAGGTCAAGAAGGGCTGTTTCTCCTCTAACTTTCACTCAACTTTGTCCAGGGGCTTCCCTGGTGGCTCAGCTGGTAAAGAATCCACCTGCAATGTGGGAGGCATGGATTTGATCCCTGGATTGGGAAAATCCCCTGGAGAAGGGAACAGCTACCCACTCCAGTATTCTGGCCTGGAGAGTTCCGTGGACTGTATAGCTCGTGGGATCTCAAAGAGTTGGACATAACTGAGCAACTTTCACTTTGTCCAGGGAAGCCTATTTGTCTGGCTTTCCACAGACTAGTCACAAGAGAGAAGCAAAGGTAATTCTCCTCTGTTTTATACCAAGGAAATTAGGAGTGGGTATGTCTTGAGAAAGAGCTAATATAATCTGGGTGGGAAACAAAGGAAAGATTGTTAGAAGTCAAAACAGGGGGTGCACAAAAAAGAAAACACTCTTTTGATGGGGAGAAATTTTTCCTGGGGAGGTGTGATCATCTTTCTCTAGAAAGAGACTCCCTCTGTCCTACCTGGTGAGGTTTAATCTGTGATTTGAAGGCAGGAGGATGATACTGAGCATGCTCAGCTCAGCTCTACTCACTCTCTCTTGGACTTGAGCTGTCCAAGGGGTATAGACGTTTTCTTCTGCTCCTTTGTGTCTCCCCTGAGTTGCTAACGCACTGCTGTAGGAGAACTTGTCCTGGGTCAGTTCCAGGAAATTAGAGGGTAGAGAAGGCAGGGTGGCCTGAGGGCCTCGAGAAACAACTTCCAGAAATATTTTAGCTTCACCCTTTTCTAAGTCCTCAGAGTTTTTTCCATTCAGCTTGCAGATGAGGTTGGGGGTAGCATGAGAAATACTCAAGGGAAGTTTTTATGGATTATGCTATAAAAGAGCGCACATGACTTTTCTTATGATCCATTGCCTAAAATTCGTATGGCCAAAGTTACCTGTAAGAGAGGCTGAGAAATGCATAGTACAGGTGTGTCCAAGACAAAGGGTAAATACAGATATTAGTGAGCAGTAGCTCTATGTGCCACAGTGAGTGCATGCATGCTTAGTCGCTCAGTCATGTCTGACTCTGCGACTCCATGGACTGCAACCTGCCAGGCTCCTCTGTCCATGGGGATTCTCCAGGCAAGATTACTGGAATGGATTGCCATGCCCTCCTCCAGGGTATCTTCCTAACCCAGGGATTGAACCCAGGTTCTCCTGCATTGCAGGTGGACTTTTTACCATCTGAGCCACCAGGAAAGTCCAAAAATACTGGAGTGGGTAGCCTATTCCTTCTCCAGGAGATCTTCCCGACCCAGGAATTGATCTGGGGTCTCCTGCGTTACAGGCGGGTTCTTTACCAGCTGAGCTACCAGGGAAGCCTATTTACCACAGTGGGGAAGCCTAATTCTAGAGTTCATTGTTAGCAGGCTGTCTTGACTGCAGGTGGAGAAGGCAATGGCACCCCACTCCAGTACTCTTGCCTGGAAAATCCCGTAGGTGGAGTAGCCCGGTGGGCTGCCGCCTATGGGGTCGCATAGAGTCGGACACTACTGAAGCGACTTGGCAGCTGCAGCAGCAGCTTGACTGCAGGTACAAGCCACATTTGTTAGTAATAACGATGTTGTTCTAATCTCCCTCCTGTCATCCTTTGTTTGATTTTATAATCTATTCAAAGCTCTCGTGGGGAACAGAGGCTATTTTTGGACCCCTCAACTCCAACATTTGGTGCAGATCCTTGGAACATTGAGAAATAAAACACAGGAGTTTAATAACAAATTGGGAGGGAATTAGACTCTAATTTTCTTCAAACCTTAAGTCAGATGGGTAAAGAATATGATATTGGACCTTAAATCCTTTGGACTTTAATATATTTGAACTCTAACTTAATCATTGACTTCAATCATTGAAATTTAATTTCTTCCCAGAAAATTCATGATGAGAAAGGGTTGATATTCAAACTTGGAACATCTTGTAATTGGTATTTTATTGCTGGAATATCTTAACATGATTTAATTTCTTTGTAGAGCGTATAATGATTAGAGTGACAATATAATTTATCACCCAAACTAGGATAGTTCTGAGAGAAAAAGGAGGCTCTATTAATAATTATGCTGGGACAACAGTCATAAACCTATACTGTTTGGGTTGAGCTGGGCTGTATGATCACTCTAGTTATATCGGATAGTGTGGAAGGACAATGTTAAGAAAGAAAAATGGAATAGGGAATTAATTAACAGCAATATAGAGATTTAATTAATGGAGATTTTCTGACTCAATAAGAGCCCTGTGGGGATCAGTTCTAACTTGTCCATCAGTGGTCCCAGGAGGGTCCGCCGGGGAGCTGTACCAGTCAGGGGCCATACAAGGGAAAGAGGAGCCATGGTAGATATTTCAGAAAGAAGGGACTTCGTGCAGAATTGGGTGCACAGGTGCTAGAGAACTGAAATAGCAAAGAAGAATGGTAGCCTAGGGATTAACAACTACAGACAGCAGCTACCACCCATAAGACTGGAGAACAAAAGGAAGGAGGCATTACCCTAGGAGTTCAGAGGAGGGCCCCCAGGACAGATGCTGAGTTCTCTGGGGCAAGCTCTATGCACCTGAGGAGAGGTGTGGTCTGAATCCTGCTAGTAACCCTGAGGAGATGATGGGGAAGCTAATGATTGAAATACAGAAAGGAAGCCCTGTATTTCCCCCAAATTGTGTTCTTTTTTCCATATCCTGCCCATCTCCCTTTTGCAGACCTTACCTAACAAAAAACAACTAATAAAGGAATTGGAAAATGTAGTTTGCAGAGTCCCAGCCTCAGCTTCAGCATCAAATGGAGTGGAGGGTGGGCTTGGAGCAAAGAGACAGTAGGGGCATAAAGGGTCCAGATGAAGTAGGTGGCATTGGGGGAGTACCTGATGAAAGAGGAATAGAAAGGTCTTGATAGAACTTCTGATCTCCTCATCGGAGAATCACCACACCCCTGACTGACCATAGGCTTAATATTTAGTCACACAGAGTTAAGAACAAATAATTGTGGAAAGTCAGTGGTGGATGATGCTTCTTCATTTCTGATGTGTCCTTTCATGGAGAGATGTCACATTTTCAACTTTTATTTGCTCTTCAGTTGTTCGAAGAGGAAGGAATGGCCTTATCTGTGTCATGAATTTGAAGAGAATAAACTGGGCATGCTCAGCTCAGCCTTCCTCCTCTCCTGGGTGCAAACTGCTTGCCGGATGTTAGTGTTTTCCTCTTCCCCTTTATCCATAAATCTTATTAGTTCACTAACATTTATCAACACGTACTCTATCCTAGGCGCTGTTCTGGTCCAGGGGATACAGCAGTGAACAAAATAGGCAAAGAAGCTGGTCTCATGGGAGATGTGGGCAATAAGCAGTAAGCATAATCATAATCACATTATACAGTGCATTGGAAGATGATAGGTGCTGGTGCAAAAAAACAAAACAAAACCACAAAACTGCAGGAGATCAGGATTGCTGGATTGGCAGCCTCAGTATTAAAGAAAGTGGTCTGGGTAGGCTGACTTAGCAAGTCCATTTGAGCATATGAGGAGAGTCATTTGTCTGCTCACGTTCAGAACCCTGTAAACACCATAGTTTTAGAGGTGAATACTGACCATTCTTGGAGAAGGAAATGGCAACCCACTCCAGTATTCTTGCCTGGAGAATTCCATGGACAGAGGGGCCTGGTAGGCTGCAGTCCATGGGGTTGCAGAGTCAGACTTGACTGAGCGACTGAGCATACATACATGCACTGATCGCTGTCTTTCTCAGTCCAACCACCACTTGCCCCCAACCCTGGACATGCCCTGAGGATCTTGTTTTGAGTAGGACTATGGGCTATGGCCCACAGCAGAGGTAGGTTTAATCACTAGGTTTACCTGTTGAGGTGTCATCTTGGAGCAAAGTCAAAATTATAATTGCCTATAATTAGTGCTTTACCCCGCTTTGCAAACAGATACACATGGTCTGTTAGCCTACCCACCTTATCCTGCCTCCACTTTGCAGCCAGGACAGCAGTATTAAAGCAATAGCTATTGCTGTTGGCAAACATATGTGCACACTGTTTTTCTTTAAGGCAGCAATCCTTAAAGTGTGGTCCAGATCCTGGTGAGTGGAGAGGACCTTTCAGGGAGGGTCTGTGAGATCAAAACTATTTTCATAGTAGCACTAGAATGTTTTTTGGGGCCTTTTTCATTTTCTTTCTCTCTTGTGTACAGTGGAATTTTCCAGAGGTCACATGGCATGGAATAGCACAACAGATTGAGTGCAGAAGCAGATTAAAATACTCCTTTTCCCTCCTAACTACATATTTGTGTGAAGCCTGATTTTCTTTACATATTTCTATCAAAACAACATATTGCCACAGATTGAATGCAGAAGATCTGAAAATCCAGCTGTCTTCTATTAAGCCAAACTTAAAGAGATTTACAAAAAGTTAAAACAAGTTGATCTTCCTGCTAAATTTTTTTTTGAAGAGGGAAATAGTTACTTTCCATATAGAAGATATTTATGTTACTATGTATTGAGTTTGTTATTGTTATTTATAAATGAATTAATAGGTAAATATTAAACAGTTTCTCACATTTAATTTTTAATGCAGTAAATATCTATGGGTATGTATAATCCACATAAACAAGCATGTGAAAGTCAGTCAGTTATGTCTGACTCTTTGTGATCCCATGGACTGTGGCCCACTAGGTTCCTCTTTCCATGGAATTCTCCAGGCAAGAATACTGGAATGGGTTACCATTTCCTACTCCAGGGGAATGTTCTTAACCCAGAGATTGAACCTAAGTCTCCTGCTTTGCAGGTGGATTCTTTACCATCTAAGCCTCCAGGGAAGTCCATAAACAAGCATAAAGGGGTCCCGAGACTGGAAAGGTTAAGAAAGGTTGCTCTCAAGGGTTTCAGTATAATACCCTATTTGCATGTTTTTACAGCCCCCAGACATCCCTTCAGAGGCATCCTTCCTTGTTCTCAGACATCACGTAAACTCATGGCTGTGCTTCCCCACTTCATTTCATTTGGGTATCTACCCGCATGTAAAACACTGTATACTAAGGTCTATCTTCTTGTGGTGAAAGAGCATTTAGTCCACAGTGGAGAGAAGAAACAACATTTAGTCCTGGGTTTACCTAACCATTATCTGGACAGTTGCAAGGTGATGAAGTTGGACTCTTGGAAGAACATTTGTCCTCAGGCTGGACCCAGGGCAACTGACAGAGGTAAGCCAAGGTGGCCCACGCCCTTCCTGGCCATGAGAAACTTCGGCTTTAAAGACCTGGCATGCTCTTAAGCACTGGTTCCTAAGTACTGGCGCCTCGAAGAGCTGCAGGAACCCCTGCACAAGATCACCTGAGTGGCTTGTTGTACATACAGACTTCCAGGCTGTACTCAGAGACCAATGAATCAGAATGCGGTTGGAGATCTCAAGATCTGTACTTCTTTCCTAAGCCCGTGGGTGATTCTGTGATGCAGCAAAATTTGGGACCCTTTAATCAGCCTTCTTAAACCCTGTCAAATCATCATGGAGATGAGTCAACATGCTTTTGACCCCAAATATTTCTCCTGGCCACCTCCTGCAGGCTCAAAGTATCTACTTTTTTTGGCAGTTAGTTCTTTGGCGATAGGGCAGCAATGCCTCAAATGTTCCCTGTTTACATGAAATCCTCTCTGGAGGAATGCTGATGTGGCTGTACTTGGGGAGTAACACAGCAGGTGTGTTATCTACCTGCTATACATTAGGGATGAGAAAGGGCAGAAAGGAGGAGGAGACTCTTTGGATGGACATGTGGGTTGGAGTTATGAGTAAGGACTTCAGGATTCCAGGACCCCTCAATAGGCAACAAGAGAACAGAAGCTAGATATTGATTTCCACTGGGCTGACACTCAAGACTCTATGGAGGAGCCAAGCTGTTTCTGCAGATTTTGAAAATTGTTGGCATCAATATTCCTGTTACTGGATGTGAATGATACATTGCTGGCTCAGAATGCAGAGAAGGAACCCAGAAGCATCTTTGGGCCGTCTCATCTCTGCTGTTTCTTGTGTGTAATCGAGACCCAGTTGATCACCTTCCTGTTTCCAATCTGGCTACCTTCTCCACACTGCTTCCAGAATAATGGTCCTAGAAGGCTTTGAAAAGTTACAGTTTTAGAAACTTTTAATTGTGAAATATAACACACATTCATAAAAGTGCACCAAATGTAAGTATATAGCTTAATGAGTAATTAGAAAGTGAACACCCAGAGCAAGAAATAGAACCTTACCAGCACCTCTTCTGCAGGCTCCCTCCCAAACACAGCTCTTTCCCATCCCACAAAGGAGCCCCACTCTTGGCTTTTATAAATTACTTTATAAAAGTAATTTCCTTGCATTGCTTTAGAATTTTATCACCTGTGCATGCATCCCTAAATACAGTAGTAAAATTTGGCTGGCTGTGAATTTTACATAATTGAAATCATATAGTATCTTTTAGTATTTATCTTCTTTATTTTTGTATTATGTTTTTAAAGATTTTTTTCATGTTGTGACAAGCAGCTGGGGTAGGGGTTTTTTGGGTCATTTTTGGTGCTATAAAGTACTTTATTGTATGAAATATACCATATTTTTTTAATCTATTGTCCTGGTGGGCATTTGTTTCGCCTCCAGTTATGGTTCTTATAAATCAGTATTATTATGATGTTAAGTTGCTAAGTTGTGTCTGACTCTTTTGCAACCCCATGAACTATAGCCCACCTGTCTCCTCTTGTCCTGGAGATTTTCCAGGAAAGAATACTGGAGTGGGTTGCCATTCCCTTCTCTAATTATTATGAATATTCTTTCACATATACTAAGGCCCACATAATTATACTCTTCTGTAGTATCTATACTCAGGAATGGAGCTGCCAAGTCATAGGTATATACATCCTTAACTTTATTAATTAAAGGCTAGAATGGTTGTGGGAGCCTTCCTGGTGGCTGAGATGGTAAAGAATCTGCCTGCAATGTGAGAGACTCTAGTTTGATCCTTAGGTTGTGCTAAATGTTTACCACCAGAAAACAATGAAAATTTCTGATGCTTCGCATCTTCGCCAACACTTGATATTGTCAAAGTTTTAAATTTTTGCCAATCTGGTGGGTGCATATTAGTATCTCATTGTGATTTAATTTACTTTTCCCTGACTTCAGTGAGATTTGACACCTTTTCATTTGGTGTTTTATTGGCCTTTTGGAAAATTTCTTTTCTGAAATCAAGTCCTGATCAATTTCTATCTGTTTTCAATTGTCTTTTCTTAGTGATTTATGTGAGTTTTACATATTCTAAATAGTAGATCTTGGTCATTTGCAAATATCATTTCCCATTCTATCACTTGCTTTTTCACCCTTTTTTATGATGTCTTTTGATTTTCTAATTTTTTGGTAATCAAATTTATTGATTTTTTCCTTTAAAAGCAGCAGTTTTTGTGTTTTGTTTAAAGAGCTCTTGCCCTATTCAGAGATCTTAAAGATATTCTCCTATATTATTTCCTCAAGGTGTTTTATTTCATGCAGTTAGATCCATAATCCATCTGGAAGCACTTTTGCATATAACCCACTAGGCTTTCATTTTCATTTTTTTCCATGTAACTGCCCAATTTTCCTTACATCATGTATTGAAAGAGCACCCGTTTTCCATTCCTCTGTAATGCTGTCTCTGAAATAAACAAGTTTTCCTATATGTGGACATCTTTTTCTGAACTTTTTTACTGTTACATTTGTTAATTTGTCTACTCTGACACAATGCTATAACTTTTATTATTATGGCTAAGGTCAAGTATCTAGCTGATCAAATATTCCCACTTTTTTTTTTCTCGGTCTAAAACGTCTTGGCTAATTTTGGCCTTCTGCATTTCTCTATAAATTTTTAGAGGCAACTTGCAAGGTTCTACAGAATTCCTGCTGGAGCTTTGATTGTTACTATATTAATCTTACTGATTGATTGGAGAAGAATGGATGATTTTATGATAAATCATGGTGTATTTATTTCTACATCTAATTAGTTCCTCTTTAATACCTGTCAGTACTACTATGATTCCTCCATAGAGATTTATACACTATTTATGAATTTATTCCTAGGAACATGATCTTTTAAGGCTATTGTAAATTGCAATTGAAAAATAATTTTCTATTTGTTGCTCTTGTGTGGAAATGATATTGACTTTTGTATATTGATTTTGTATCCTGCAACCATACTAAACTTTATGATTACTTTTAATTATTTATAATTATAATATAATTATTAATTCTAATGTGTATTATTTTGATGTTCCACTATACATTTATATCAATAATAAATTGATTTTTATTATACATTGCCAATCCTTATGCCTTTTATCTTTTTGTTTTTGCTTGCTTTACTATATTGGCTAGGATCTTAGTACAATGTTGAATAAAGTGATGATATTAGCATTCTTTACTCATTCATTCTTTATTTCAAAGGGACTACCTCAAAGTTTTATCATTAGGATTTTTGGTACATAATCTTTAGAGTTAGGGATTTATTTTTAACTCAAATTTGTGAAAATCTTTTATTGTGCCTTAATGTCCAATAATTTTATCAAACATTTCCCCTGTATCTGTTACACTGATAATGTGTTTTTTTTAACTCTTGTAATCTATTAGTATAATGAGTTATTTGAGTAATTTACTAATATTAAGACAACTTTGCAGTCCTGAAATGAATACAACTTGGTCACGTGTTTTAGTCTTTTTATATTTTGCCAGATTTGGTTTGCTAAAATTTAATTTGGAACTTTTGTTTTTATTTTCATGACAAAATTTCACTTGTTATTTTCCTTTTGGTAATATCTTTGTAGAGTTTTGACATTATGTCATTTTTAGTCTAATAAATAGTTTCAAAAGACACTCTTTTTATGGTCTCCTGAAGAGTATAAGTATGTAGAATTGGAGTTGCTTTTTTATTTAAATTGTGGTAGAACTCTCCAATGAAGGCATATTTTTTCTTTAGTAGTTATGATATTTACTACTCAACTTTTCTGTTTCTTCTTATGTCGGTTATAGTAAGCTGGCTGTTCATCTATATTTTCAATTTGCTTTAGCATAAACTTGATCATAATATCCTTTTATTATCTCTTTATTGACTTCAAGACCTACAGAGATATCCTTAAAATAAGTAATACTGCTTGCTTGTGCCTGCTCTCTTTTTTCCCTTTGACCAATCTCACAAGAGGTTTATTGCTTTCAAAAAACAGAATTTTGTCTTTTGAGCTTCTAAAATTACATGTTTCTTTTCTATTTTATTAAATTTACTCCTGCTCATTATTTTCTTGCTTGTATTTCCTGTGGCTTTGTTTTGGTGAATTTCCCTAACTTCATGAACTAGATGATTTATTCATTAACTTAAAGGAAAAGAAGAAAAATTCTTCTTTTTAGTATGTTTGTTTGTATCCCACACTTTTGATATAATTTCATTATCATTCAATATGATTGTTTTCTATTTTCCATGTACTTTTTTCTTTGATTATAGGTAATAAGAAGTATATTTTCTGATTTCCAAACCTGGTAATCTTCTAGTTAAGCTCTTGCTCTTGAGTTCTAGCATAATTGCATTGTGATCAGAGAAACCAGTCTGTATGAGCTCAATCTTTTGAATGTTTTGAAGCTTATTTTATTTATGGCTGACATATGGTCAAGTTTTGTAACTGCTTCACACGTGCTTGAAAAGACGTTTATTTTGTAGTGGTAGGATAACGTGCTCTTCCTGTGTGATTCATGTTGTTCCAGCTGTGCAGATCATTCCTACTTTTTGTCTCCTTCAATTACTGAAATTAAGTGTGACAAAATTCCCCACTATGGCTGTGGACTTGTCTATTTGTTTGATGGTTCTGACAACTTTTGAAAATACACATTTTGAGGCTATCTTGTAAATGCTTAGAAATTTAGAGTTATATCACTCACTGAACTAAAACATTTATCACTTGAAATGTCCCTGTTTAATGCCACTAGTGCTTTTTGTCCCTTAAAATGTATGTAGTCTTTATTAATACAGTCTCACCAGCTTTTAGTACTGTTTCCATGGAATGCCTTTGTCCATTCTTTTATTTCCAAACTTTCTGTGTCCTTGTGTTTTAGGCATGTCTCTTGCAAATAACATATAGTTATTCTTTGAAAGTCTAATCTAACAAAAACTGGAGTATTTAATCTGCTTACATTATTACAGTTACTGATATATTTGGATAAAAAATCCACCATTTTCCTATGTGCTTTCTATTTGTCCCAGCTATTCATATTTCTGCTTCTCTTTTCTTGCCTTCTTTTAGACTGCTTGAGTCCTTTTATCATGTTTTTCTTCTCTTTTAGTTTCAAAGTTATATAGTTCTTTATTTCTATCATTTTAGTGATTATAACCTACATTCTTGAAACGAAAACATGAATTCTTGGTGTATCAATGTCTAATCTATATTCTACCCACATTCCAGGTAATGCAAGGACTTTAAGCAGTTTAACTATCTTAATTTTGTCTAGACTTTATATAATACTACTGTTGTATACATGAGTATGAATACTGAGTCACTTCTTTGGGACCTCTTAGAGAGTCCCCAAATAGTCAGAAAACCATGAGACTACATGACTCAAGCCTCTGTCCATCTTAACATTCTGTGTGCATATGGAACCGCACTTTTAAAATGTTAATCAAACCAGCCCTGTTGAGGATAATGCAGTCTTAAAATGCAGCTACAGAGACATGAGGCGTGTGTTTTTCAGGTTTCCAAAAGCGAGGAGGTTGGCCCCTCAACAGGACCATTTACTTTCAATCAAATGCAATTGAAAAACTTCAAGAAACACTGTTAGATCTGCATATAAAGTGAGGTATATTCATATGACTGTAAAAAAACTGTAGTTGCCAGAAGGCCTGTAGCTCACTTAAGATGACTCTAGAAGAGTAGAGATACTTTATTTCTTGCTAAAAATATTTTTGTTTTCCTGTTTCCCCACCAGATGCAGGCTTGTGGTCCCTTCCGACCCTGTGGATGCAGAAGGAAGAGGCAAACTCCTTTCTGTATATGGATGTCTAGAGTTGTCATAATGATGTGGTGAAGCAAGTTTAAGCTGCGTGTTTGGTTGAGAAGGGATACTTTTTTCTCATCATTAATCACAAATTAAAGCCATTAAAAAGGTATGGGAAATGTTGCTTGGCAAAATTAAACTTCCGTTAAATTATGCTCAACACAAGCCCTGGAAGCAAAGTTTTTACCATTCATATTTAATTTAGTTCAGTAAAGCGGAGACACTTATTTTCTCTAGCATGGCTAAATATATTAAACATATCTATCCTTATTATCCTAAATTTTTGCCTATGCCTGAAGCCAAGTGATAATGCAGTCATAGGTGTCTGTAACATCTTGGTGTAGGAAGTAAGCATCTTAATTTTATACATCACTCTGCTGGCTTCTCTGGCCCCACTTGGGCATCCAAGGCTATAAACATGACATCACGACACTAAGCTGCTCGTTTTCTCCAAGAGTTCAAACTGTATTTCCCAATTGGGAAATGATGTTTCTCTGACTTCATGGTGATAGATGGAGAAATTACACCTTCTAAAGAGCAAATAACTCGGCTATGAGTCATATGGTCATTGTCCCCCTGGGGAAGAAACTCCAGAAGCTATGACTCTATGGATGTAATTTAAGCCATTATAATCTCAGAACCTGTATCTATAAAGAACCCACAAGACTCTCTGCTCCAGCCTTATTTTGTTCCCATCTTACAGATGAGACAGTTGATGCTCAGAAACATTAAATAATTTGTTCCAAGGTCATAAGACTATGGAACTATTACCAGCATTTCTTAGTGTTTAAATCATGTTTCCTCAAGCTCAGAAAATACATGAAAATGAGAATCCCAAAGTCTCACCAATATGAAGCAAGTTTCATTGTACTGACAGCTTGTCTTGCAGCAGCCTGTACCATTATCTTACTGATCTCCAGTCTTCACTGGGAATAGGAGTCTCAGGGCTACAATAACTACAAAATCACATTCACAGTTTTTAAAGCCCACAAAACCCCTCACTTGACTCTCTCCTTAACTTTCAGGGTCTATTGATGGATGAGGTAGGCATGTAATGCCTTTTTCAGACCAGAGCTTGACAGAGATTTAAAACATCTGTTAAAAGAACCCAGGCCTCCCATTTTGCCATGTAGGAAGGACAGCCACCAGATTTTGCACCGTTAATTGACTCCCATGCAGACAGTTATTTTAGCGATGATTATGTGGGTCTTCTGTAGCACATCTTGATTTAAAGTGAAATGTCAAAAAGCACTTCTCAAAGCTTCCAGGTTTGTTCATATTTAGCTGGTTGGACAGGAAGGAAGACAGCCTTCAATACTGTTCTGTAGATGTACAACTAGATTATTCAGTCTCCCCAAATTCAGAAAGTACTTCTAAGAGAGATGGTGACTGAGGAGTCTGATTTCTACCTAAGAGATACTTTTCTTAAGGTCAGATGGAATTGAAAAGAGAGTTTATGGGAAAAATGCCACTGTGACCTTAAGCATGAAGTCTTTGGGTTGACACCATAATGAGGAATGGAGTGCTATTAAAATAATAACTCCACTAGCAGTAGACGAAAAAAGACTTAAGCTCAGGATAATTTTAGGAAGGAGGATTTTGCCAAGGAGATTTTAATGTCAAGAATGTATGTGAGGCTAAAAATAAGGAGCTCACGCTCATCCTAGAGCCGTGGGTGGGGATGTATATATAATCAAATTAAATTATTCCACTTCCACTTATGGAAAAATCTGATGGCAAAAATTGATTAGAAAACATTTAGTCATATTTCACTTGGATTATGCTTATATATATCAAACTCCAGACTTGTCAAAATAAGGCCCACGAGCGCTTCCCAGCCAAGGTGTTAGATAGACAATGGCTAAAATGTGCAAAAATGATAAAGATATTACAGAAACATCATGCCTGGAAAAGCCACAGGCATTCAGCTCCCAACTATTTAGAGAGAAGTGTCCCTGAGGTATGAGACATGGAGCCCAGAGTGGAGGTATGAGGAGCCCAGAGGTATGAGACATGGCCTAAATGTGGAATGCAAAGGGAGGAGCCTTCAGAGGGTCAGAAAGACATGTGTGAGCCCCAGGTGCCAACTCTCAGAGCCTGGAGGTCAGAACCCCATGACTTTTTGTGCTGTTTCTTTTCCTACCAGATAAAGTACCCCTCAATTTCGATTTTGCTCTGGAGAGCCAGCACTTGTGTTCTTTCTGCAAATCATCTGTCGATACAATGGGACTGTGAGGTTGGCTGCTGCCAACACATCCATCTGCCAACCATGGCCATCTGCAGAGGAGACGCAAAGCCTCAATGCCTGGAAATGAATTTATTATTTGTTGGCATTTCAAGGACAAACATCTCTTTGGCCACAGCTACTGAAACTTGAATCCAAAAATGGGAGGAAAATCTAGGCTCAGGTAAGCCTTTTATTTACTTTTTAAATTGTAATTATAAGAACATGCACAAACATGCTTTTTTAGTCAATTCCCTCTGCTTGCCCAAGCCTGGGCCCCGAGCCAGCAATGTCTCTGTCCGTTGATTCTGGTGCTGACCAGTGAGAAGGGCAGCTGGGAATGGTAGGGAAAGAAAGGGTATTTTTCCTGGCTGGTATGAGTAGTTTGTAACTTCCTATTGGCCAATACTTGCTGAGGCAGGTGACACATACTCTTTCGGATGTTTGCCTTGCGCATCCCCCAAGTGATGAAAGGTGCAGGGCAGAGAAGTTGGCTCAAGCTTTATACACAGGCCCAAGGTGCTAATGGGAACCCAGGAGAGTTGATGGGGCTCAGCCCAGTGCTACCACTGCCCCATGACCTACATGAATTCTGGCTTGGACAGAACCTGCATCTCATGCTTCTCAGTTCTCTCCCGACATGTCATTCTGGAATCCCGTGATCTTTGCTCCCTAAAGAAAGAACAAAGAGGAAAAATCATGCGTCCTGAATAATTTAACTGTTAGGAGCTAGCACTTGTGGAGAACTTATTAAGGATCAGGCGTTGTGCTAAGCACTTTTAACGTAATAGCCCTCGTTATACTTCCCCGCCACTCACAGCCCTCCTTCCTACTGATCAGTACCAGAGCCCAGTGACAGGGACATCACTGGCCAAGATGTAGGCACTGCTACTGCTATTAACCCTTTTTTACATGTGAAGAAATGGAGGTTTATGGAAGTTAAATAACTTTCCCTAGGTCACACGTAGCTATGAATCAACAATGGCAGCATCAAACCCAAGCCTGCCACCATTCTGCAATTCTATCATG
Source organism: Cervus canadensis (assembly GCF_019320065.1). Taxonomy (NCBI): domain Eukaryota; kingdom Metazoa; phylum Chordata; class Mammalia; order Artiodactyla; family Cervidae; genus Cervus; species Cervus canadensis. Next base: position 58,649,930 of record NC_057388.1, read on the forward strand.
GAGACAAGAGGAAATGGGAGGGCAGCGAGGGGCTGACGGGTGAGAGGCCAGAGGCAAGGCAGGTGAGGGATGGTAGCCATTCTAACATATCAATGATGTTTAGGATCACTGAGAAATGCTACCTTCCACCCATAATTCTAGAAGGACTTGAAAGGTCTTGTCAACTGATGGAAGAGAGATTCAATGGAGGGCATCAAACCCAAGCCTGAAACAATTCTACTATGATTCCATCTCCTCTGGATTTTTCCACCTACTCCCTGTAGCTTGTGCAGTAAAACAGCTGAAAAACAGCAGACTGAGTCATTGTGGGAGGGATCTAATTTCAGCTCTGTAACTAATTATTCATATAATCTCAATAGCATCACTTAACCTGTGAGCCTTAATTTATCTGTAAAATGATAATTCTTTGTGTTCTGCTATCTCCATGGCATTGTATTGAGGCAACTCATGTGGAGAAGCTTTGAACTAAAATAAGGATCTTCTATATGTGACTCGATTAGGATGATTGCTATAGGAGGTGATGTGGTATAGGGGAAAGCATGAGCCATGGCTGGGGGGGCCTGGATTTGAATCTGTCACACTAGTGGAAACTTTTTGACTCTCAGTTTCTCATCTATAACCCGCCAGGGAGCTCTAGCATGAGGAAGACAAAGGTTGGAGGTGAGTGCAGTGGGCTTCCCCATGTCTGAATGCCCATTACCTGCAGGGGAAGCATATGGAGTTGCTGAAAACACAGTAGATGAGGGGGTTGATGGCACTATTCAAGGCAGGCAGGTTCTGAATGATCACAGAGGCGTAGAAACGCTCCTTAGTGTTTGGAAGGAGGCTGAAATTGTCCAAAATGTCAAAGAGGAAGTAGGGACTCCAACAGCAGATGAAAGCTGGAGAGAAGAGAACCATTAGCACTGTAGCAGCCCACAGCCCAGGGAGCCCTCTGTGTTGGCCCTGAGTGGAGCTTTAATGAGGAAATTCCTTAGCACCTGGGATCTCAGAAATATTTAGAACAGTTGTGTGTGTTCATATTAATGTCATGTTTACTTAAACACACACACACACACACACTCACACACACATCTACACTTATATACATTACATCCCACCGACACATTTCTAAAATTGAGTAAATTTGCTGGAGCTTCTCTATCTGTAAAGGAAACTACTATAGTGATCCTTGAAAGGCTGGGAGCTGTTCAGCATGGCCTTAGCCTCTCATTCTACACAGTGTGAAAGAAAATTCAGAAAATCCCTTTGGAGACTCTATGGTAAAAGACAGAACAGGGAGCACTTCATAGTGACTCCTGTTTGGGGATAGGTGAGGGGCAGGGGTGATATCTAATGTTTCAAAACATAGCCTGGCTAAGTCACAAGATTCTCAATTTTATTTTCCATTTCCAAGTCAGCCTCTCCAGGCAACACCCACACTATATACCCCTTACCAAGTCCATTAGTGTGCGTGAGACCCTGATTCTGCTTGGATCCAAATCCTCAGAGGAAGGAGATGAGAAATGGAGACCCAGAGTGTGATGGCCAATTTTATGTGCCACCTTGACTAGGTCATAGGATGCCCAGATTTTTTTGTTAATCAGTACTTCTGATTATTTCTGTGTTCTCAGAGTATTTCTGAATGAGATTAACATTTGAATTTGTAGATTAAGAAAAGTAAATTATCCTCCTCAATGTGGGTGGGCAGTGATCTAGCCATAGGTTTGAATACAATAAAAAGAGTGAGTGAGAGAGGAGTGACTCTGTTTGCTTGACTGTCTTCTGGCTAAGACTTTGATCCTCTTTGGCCTTCATGCTTTGACTCAGACTGAGACGACACCGTTAGCTCTCCTGGATCTGGAGATCTGGGGACTTTTCAGCTTCACAGTCAAATGAGCCAATTGTTTACAATAAATATCTTTACATATATATATATATGTATATATATATATATATGTAATTTCCCTGGAGAACGCAGATTAATACCACAGAGATAAACCTTCTTGGGGTTGACTGGAACCCACACGTGCTCTCTCTTACTTTCTCGCCCCATCCTCTCCAGTCTCTTTCTTCCCTTTCTCAGTCATAGGATTTTTCCTCAGGGAAGTCAGGCTTCCTTTGCCATCTGACTGCAGCAATCAGCTTGTTGCCATAACTCTTTGACTGACCCTTTTTTTTTTTTTTTCCCTCCTTGACCTTGACAATCTGTTAAAAGGGAACAGTTCTAACACAAAGACCACTGAACATTCTGGGTTCTGGTGGTAAAGCCTGGCATTGGCGCAGATAGTGGTTCTGGGGCATGGAGGGGCAAAGCTTCTGTTTGGGGGAATTTTGAAAATGCGAGCGTATATATTTGTGTGTATTGGTTCTGGTTTTCCTAGGGATACCTGTCCTCCTGCATCATGCAGCCAGTCCCATCCATGTCCCATACATCCTTCAAATGCCCATTTGGACATTTATGGAGCAGAGAATCTGTTTATAATGACCCCAGTCTAGAAACCTGATTCTATTTTATATATGACCACAATATTTTAAATAAATGCTGAGTTTTCCAGAAGTCCAATTCCCTTGCAAATAGAGGAAAGATTACTTTGTTTAATTTGGAACTTTAGGAGGATTTGTTCACCTGCTGGGAAAATAAAATCACTGTCAGCAACACTGCTTTATTTTTTATGTCTCCATGAAAACACACCTGCATTGGTTTCCATTTGTAATTATTATTACTTCATTATTCTACTAAGGACTGTATCCAAGTATTTATATATTGAAATCTGTATTATCTTATTATAAATTATTTTCTTCCTAGTCTCCCTTTATGTTGCACATTAACCTTTTAAGAATTACGTTAGGTACATAGATTTTTGTATACATTTCATTTCAGAATGGTAAAGGGGCATTACAAAATATTTGTTATAGGAAGGGGCATTTTGGTCTGATTGGATTGTTGACATGGCTGACCTCTTTGTGGACTTTCTTGCTCTCTGACTAAAGGGAATCCAGTGCCTATGTTTATGGCTCCTGATTATAAAAGGCTGTACTGGCTCTGAAACACATATATAAGTTATGCTTCCTGACTCAACATCCAGGGAATGTGTATCATGCTCCTGATTGTCTGGGAAAGCAAGATAATCTCTGATCTACTTTAGAAGCTTCTGGGGAAAGGATTTTGAGCCCCAGTGGGTGGTACATGCTCTATCCCCAGGTCTGCCTGCAGTGTTGTTTTGTGATTGTATTCTCCTGGCTAAGTCACACGGCATGTGGTCTGTTTGGCATTTTGCGGATGCATTTTAGAAAGGTGAGATGGACAACTCTAGAGACTTAATGTACCAGCGGAGCTAACATGAGAGCTGCACTCCCAGAGCTCCTAAGAGCCACAGATGGGTGGGGAGGGGTAGTATTTTGAGTTAGCTAAAAAAGGAAATGGCACAAATCTTTTCCTTCATGCATATCCCCATTTGTTCTTTCAACAGATATTAATTAAGCACAGTGTGCATGGACCCTATAAGCCCTTGGTGATAATGTAAGGAAAACAAAAGCGAAAGTCATTGCTCATGGGGATTTTGCCAGCAGGAGAGATAGACAATAAACAGATCAATATATATCCTATACTGTCAAGTGGAAGTAGAAATACAAAGAAAAAATAAGGTAGGGTAAAGACTATAGGAGAGACATTTACGACTTGCCAAGAAGGCCTTTCTGAAGAGGTGGTGTTGTTGGAAAGCAAGATGATATTAAGCCATGGCATGGATAAGCCATGCCACCATCTGAAGGCAGGGCATTTCAGGTGGGAAATATTGCAAGGTATGAACAAATTGACATTTGAAGAAACAGCAAGAAAACCAGTGTGACTGTTATATATAGAATGGGCAAGGAAGAGAGCAGGGGCATGGGTCTGAATACTTGGCTGGAGATCACTGTGTAAGACATGGGAAAAAGTAAGATTTTATTCCAACGTAATGGGAATCCATAGGTGAGTTTGCAGGGTAGTGATAGAGTCTGATTAACATTTTTAAAAAGATCACATTATCTGCTTTGCAGAGAAGGATTAAGAGAAGATCAGTTGCAGTTCCAGTGTTCTGATGGGAGAACACTGGAGAAGTTGGTGGGAGCTTAGATCAAGGAAATAATTGTATAGATGCTGAAAACTGGTTGAATTTGAGATCTCTTTTGCAGGTAAAGCTTCTGTGCCTTACTGATAGACTAGATATGTGGCGTGGAAGAGAAATAGAATAATGACAGACAGATGACCCTTAGGTTTTTGGTGTGGATGAAAGATGAAGTCATTTACTAAACTTGGGAACACAGGAGGACGAATAAACTTGCAGGAGATAAGAAAGCATGCTGAGACTTCTGGTTTTTCATGTTGAGTATGCTAAGCTTATCATAAATAAAAATTTCAAGTAGAATTATAAAAAAATTTCAAGTAGAAATCATAGATATAATTTCTAAGCAAAGGAAGTGTTCCAAAGAAGGACTGAGCAACTGTTGTTTAGAAATCAACTAAGGACTGAGTATTGACATCTTGCATTTTGTTGGCTGTGGTTACCTTGATAAGTATGCCTTTACTAGAGTAATAGGAAAGAAAGCTCATAGAAATAGGCTCCAGAGAATGAGAGATGAAAAAGGGAGGCAGTCTGCTTGAAAGGAGAGTGTTAAAGAAGAGGGTCTGTTACTGGGGAGTTTATAGAGGGAACTGTTACATATGTGTATGTGCATATGATCCAGGCAAGGGGGATACCTGTGGGGGAGAGGAGATGATTGCGGGAAGAGAATTCTCGAGTTAGCAGGGAGGAATGGGATACAGAGCTCAAGTGCATTTTGGATTAAGGAGCAGAGACAGTTTATCCATAGTAATAGGAGAAAAGGCAGAGATGCAGGTAGGTCCATGGATATGAAGGCAGGTGAATGAGGAAGTTCTATTCTGACAAGAGTGTTTTCCTTGTGAAATAAGAATCAGGGCCATTAACTGAGGGGACGAAATGGGGAGGAAGTTTTGAAGGTTTGGGAATGACAAAGAATATAAGACCAATCTGACATATATTAGGTGCTCTAGAAATACCTTTTTTTCTTGGGTCTTAAGAGTAGAGAGACCAAAAAAACAAAAGGAAAGGGAAAATGACAGGAGCGAGCAGGGAAGATAAGGCATCCATTAGGGAAGAATTTATGGTGACCTTGAAATTAAATATCCAGAAGAAATGGAATGCCACTTCTGTCTTCCTTGGTTGTTGAACTTCAGCTCTGGGGAGTGTATGCCTTCAGAAAAGCAACTGGGTCAACTAGATGATGGTGAGCATCCGCTTCAGCTAGTGATGTCTTACTTAGATATTTTCTCCACACTATCCACCCCATGGCTGTGTTGGACAACAATATTAATAAAGATAGATATAGGTAACCAAATGTTGGCCTGTGCGGGAGCTACAGAGACACTGGTAAGCTCCACACACACATTCCTTTCTAATCGGGAAAAGGCAGACGTTCCCACAGACACATTTTTTCCCTGTGTGCACTTCGTGTCCCCAGGGCCCAGGTACAAATTTGTTTTTGGAATGCCCACAGTTTTACAACACAAGGAGGGATGTTGCTTACCGAGAATGATGACAACACTATACTTGATGGCCTTGACCTTTGCCTTTGAGATGAGCCCTCGGTTGTAACTGGTGCACAGTTTTCCATCTGCAGATGCAAAAAGTGAACCATAAAGTGAAGTGCTGCTTCTGCCAATAGGAACATTGTAGGTTAGACCCACAGTTGTCATGGGACCACCTACATCCTCTTCACCTATGCCAAGGAGGAACCCCCCTGCCCCCGCCCTGCCCTTTGACATATTCAGAGTAAATGGCCTGGATGCTAGAAACTGCTCACTTTGCAGCTTAATGTAAAATGCAAATGCATTGGGACATCCAGACTCTCAAGAGACTTGGCTGGATGCCCTGAATCAACTGAATCTGGAATGAGCCACATGACCACAGGGGGTGATGCCGAGACATTGGTCTTGTCCCTTCAGCAACCTAGGACAAAGCCGTTTTCCTAGAAATCTTACCCCAAATGAACTTACTCATCTAACTCAGAAATTCCACTCTCAACAAAAGCTCAAGCCAGAGATATAATAAAACCTGTTCCAAATAAGAGCCTGGTTATAACTTTAATCTTATGTGGGTTGTTTGATACTAAACATGGGAGGATTAAATTTAAGAATCCACTAGAATGTAAGCTCGATGGAGACAGAAACTTTGTTTTCCTCACTCCTGTATCCTCTAAACTAGTGAATGATTAATATTTATTGAATGAATTAATATAAGCCCGTCTCTAGTCAAGGAGTGGTAGTGAAACAAATAACTGATTAGGGTGGGCAGAATTCAGCGCAGTAGTTCTTAGTAGAAGAAGTAGTTAAATGGCACATTTGGGAATGGTGGCACTTAACACAGAGTGCCTTGAAGCTGTGGGAGAGTTTTTACTATCATGGCTTCTACCAGCCCTCATGGTGCCTTTGTAAAAACTGGGAAAAGATGCCCTCCCTTTGGACATAAGCAGACCCTCAATGAGGGGGAGGCATGGACAGAAGGCCAGCCCCACACACCCTCTGCTGAGTGCCACTGATGAAGGCTCAAGGGACAAAACCTTAGTGGTGGCCGAGGTCAGAGACCCACCCACGGCACACCTAAGTCATATGAGGTAGGACTACCCTAGAGCCCAAATACCATGTTCACTGGCCCTCACTACACCTACAGATGTCACATTTGAAATGTATTTAAATCCTCATAGAAACTGGTGTGAAATTTACCTTTGCGCTATTTATTCTACCCTGTCTGCAATCCAGTCCAGCCCAACCCACCAAGAGATAAGGACTGAACTAAATAGGCTAAAATAGAGTTCCTCTTCTCTGGGAACTTTCAATCCAGCAGGAAAGATCATTCAGCATGAGGTTGGGCGAGATGAGAGAGACTAAAACCAAAAAACAAGTATGAAAGAAGAAGGAAGCCATTCCCCCACTGTAATGCAGAGGGTGGCCACAAGGCAGAGGCAGAAATTCCCAAGGCCAAGCTGGGGGTGGGGGCGTAGGATTGGGAAAGATGCCTGAAGCAGAGGGGAAGTCCTCAGCCAAGATGGGGAAATGAGAAAATGTAGGAAGTGTTAGAATCTTGGTGAGTCATTTTGCTTGGCTGGAGCCTGAAAGGACGCTGGTTTGAGGGTGGGGAGAAGGACTGAGGCCAAAGTGGGAAGACCTTGAATGTCTCCCTGAGAAGTTTGGGCTGAATTTCTGAGGCAGCTGCAAGTCATCGAAGCTTCTGTCTGTTTTCACAGTTTGAATGCTTACTCATTGGAGAAGACAAGCTGTTAGCAGGAATAATAGGAATAAGGGGCTTTTTCTGTGAAGTGAACTGAAATGCTATATTTAATTATATAATTGATTTTTATTTCTTGATGTCTACCCTGTAAGACCACTTTTAGGCACTATTAGGGCCTTCAGATTGTTCCGTGCATTTCACAGAACCACAAAATTTCAGTGGTGTAAGGGAGAAAATGCTTCAGGAGTGTTTACGGCAGTGGTTTTTATGTGGGGAAATATTGCCCCCGGGGTTATGACTGGACACATTTTTGATTGTCACAATGGTTGGGGTGGGTGTTCCAGGCATCTAGTAGACAGAGACCAGGAATGCTGCTAAATATCCTTCAATGCACAGGACTGCTGCTGCTGCTGCTGCTAAGTCGCTTCGGTCATGTCCGACTCTGTGAGACCCCATAGACGGCAGCCCACCAGGCTCCGCCGTCCCTGGGATTCTCCAGGCAAGAACACTGGAGTGGGTTGCCATTTCCTTCTCCAATGCATGAAAGCGAGAAGTGAAAGTTAAGTCGCTCAGTCGTATCCCACTGTTAGTGACCGCATGGACTGCAACCTACCAGGCTCCTCCGTCCATGGAATTTTCCAGGCAAGAGTACTGGAGTGGGTTGCCATTGCCTTCTCCGATGCACAGGACAGTCCCCCACAAAAGAAGAATTATCTAGTTCAAAACACTGACAGTGCCAAGGTTGAAGCCCTGATTTCCAAAGTAGTGTCTTGGGAAGGATACAGACTTCAAAATCAAACCTGAATACACACTCCAGCTCCACAACTAACTAGTGGTGTCATCTCATGCAAATTGCCTACTATTCCCAGCCTCAGTTTCCCACTTTCAAAAATGAAGCATAAAACACCTAATTCACAGAGTTGTCTTGAAGATTAAAATAAAATAATGTACTCAAGGTGCCAAGCCCCATAGCGAGAATGTTAATTTCTTTATTAGTTGGGATGAATGAGATTTTAACAGTATTTCAGGAGGAATGAGCTGCCTTTATGGAATTGAACAGAAGATCATTTGTTGTTGTTTGTAAATTTGTTGTTGTTGTTTAGTCGCTCTGTCATATCCAACTCTTCTGTGACCCCATGGATTGTAGCCCACCAGTCTCCTCTGTCCATGGGATTCTCCAGGCAAGAATACTGGAAAGGGTTGCCAAATCCTTCTCCAGGGGATCTTCCCAACCCAGGGATCTTCCCAAGCCTCTTGCTTGATAGGCGGATTCTTTACCTCTGAATCACCTGGAAAGACTCATTACTATATTTAGATAGGCTACTGTTCAGTATTATCTGTATATAGAATTTATATACATCAGATAATTATCAGGACGGGATTATAGCCATGGGGGCAAGTAAAAATGACAGCAGATCAAATGGTATCTTTTCAAAGTATCTCCATTTGCTGGTGTAACAGCTGGTTCCTAAATGGCATGGCTCTGAAGACTTAGTTTTTCAGAAAAGTTTTTGAGAATGACATTTGTGCTCTAAAATCTGTTTAAAATGGAAACTTGCAGTACTTTCCACAGGGCAACTGGGTGACAATATAATCAACTCTTACCATTCCATCTCCCAATGAGATCAGTGAAAAGCATCTTTAATCTAACCACTCTAGGAAATGCAAAACCTCCAGCTCCTGAAGATGGCTCTTCAAAGTGAGCTGAGCTGCAAAATCCCAGTAATTCTCCTTTATTGGGAGATAAAAGGATTATTTCCCCTCAGGCCTTGGGGCTGAACAGGAGTGAAAAGCAGTTAAATTCAGCTGTCACTGTGCATTAATAGGGGGTAGCCTAGAGGCAGTGAGTGGATTAGATATTGGACTGGAAGCAGGATGCTGCCTTGGGCTGTCTTAGTTCAAGGATGTATCCGAAGTGGCCAGTTGCTGCTCCTTTTCTTCCCCATGCTTCATGCCACTTGCAGAGCCACTGGGAACTTTTTTTCTTTTTTTTTTTTTTTTGTTGTGGGCTGAGCCTCTGAACGGAGAACAACTGATGTCCTGAGATTTTAAATGAAGTCTTGTCTGGTTGGGGCTGGGGTTAGGCATATGTGGACCTACAAGAGTCTGGGTGATTTGTTTGTTAACAAGGAAGTCTACCTAATAATATTTTAAAATCATTTTTTCATATGTTGGTACTTCATGTATTTCAGATTAATTTTAAAAATTGAACATTTTAACAGTTATGCCTGAGTTCTAAAAATTTTGAACTTAAAATTTATTTTTAATTTCTGATCATTGATGACCTCTTTATGAATATAACCTTAATATGAACTATTTTTAGCACATTATGTCTCATCTACTTAGCTCAGGACTTTGGCCACCTCCACTTCCTTTCCTTGTGTGTGTTTTCTTTTTTAAAAACAGAAGGTCATAGACATAAGGAAGTATGACCTAACTCACCTAACTTACAGCCTTGTGTATTCCTCAGCTCCTCAGTTCAGGTGGAACCAGGAACCCTGGCAAACCCAAAATAATTGTGGCAGACAGGTTAGCTATCCACCAAATTCTTTCCTTTGCCCCCGAGGCTCACAGAGAGATATTTCCCAGCCTCCTTTTCAGCAGGGGGTGTTCATTTCAGTTCACTCACTCAGTCGTGTCCAACTCTTTGTAACCCCATGGACTGCATGTTCATCAAACTCATGTCCATCAAGTCGGTGATGCCATCCAACCATCTCATCCTCTGTCATCCCCTTCTCCTCCTGCCTTCAGTCTTTCCCAGCATCAGGGTCTTTTCTAATGAGTCAGCTCTTCGCATCAGGTGGCCAAAGTATTGGAGCTTCAGCTCAGCATCAGTCTTTCCAATGAATCTTCAGGACAGATTTCCTTTAGGATTAACTGGTTGGATCTCCTTGCAGTCCAAGGGACTCTCAAGAGTCTTCTCCAACACCACAGTTCAAAAGCATCAATTCTTCGGCGCTCAGCTTTCTTTATGATCCGACTCTCACATCCATACATGACCACTGGAAAAACTATGGATTTGACTAGATGGACCTTTGTTGACAAAGTAATGTCTCTGCTTTTTCATATGCTGTCTAGGTTGGTCATAGCTTTTCTTCCAAGGAGCAAGCGTCTTTTAATTTCATGGCTGCAGTCACTGTCCACATGATTTTGGAGCCCAAGAAAATAAAATCTGTCACTGTTTCCATTGTTTCCCCATCTATTTGCCATGAAGTGATGGGACCGGATGCCATGATCTTAGTTTTCTTTTCAGCAGCGGGTAGTCATGTGATTAAGTTCTGCCTATAGGAACATGGTGAGAACTCAGGCCTGGCTCAGATAAACTCCCTGAGTAATCCTTCATGCTGTCTTCCCTTATCCCCTATCTGCTGGATAGTGATGCTAAGTCATACCTTAGTAGCCATTTGTTAAAGAGTGGCAGCATCTTCATCTACTTGAGTTTCTGAATGACTGTGTGTCTTTCCCTTTGACCTTTACTGTCAATTGGACTTTAACTGAACAAGAAACAAATTTCTATTTTGTTAAGGTTATTATATTTGAGGGTTTCTCTGATATAGCTGCTAGTGCTTTCTTAACTAAAGCAGAGATTGAAGCTTCACATGTAGTGCTGTCATAATGCAAACCGACAGCATGCAGCATTGGCCTATAGGCAGGGAGCAGGTAGTGAGGAGACTGATAGGGAAAGCTGGGACAGTAGAGATGCACTGGATAGAAGTGTTATAAAGGGAAGGCAGGTTGTATGCTTATTGAAACTGGACCCCCAGGGAGAGTACAAAGGTGGTGTATAGAGTTAGGATCCTCTATACCAGAGAAAAAGAACATATATATCTTATCGGTATATATATCCATGTATATGTGGAAATTTATTATAGAAATTGACTCATGCAGTTATGGAGGCTAAGTTCCATAATCTGCTGTCTGCAGACTGGGGAACCAAGAGGTCTGATGGTCTAATTCAGCCCAAATCCAAAAACATGAAAACCAGGAGAGTTGATGACGTACATCTAAGTCAAAACGCTGAAGAATCAGGCAACCAATAGTGTAAATCTTTGTCCTAGTCTGAGGTCCCAAGAAGAGAGTACGACAAGATGGATGTCCCAGCTTGAGCAAATTTGCCCTTCCTTTGCTTTTAGTTCTGTTCTGGCCCTCAGTGGATTAGATGATTCTCACTGTCACTGGTGAGGCCTGTCTTCTTTACTTAGTGTGCAGATTCAAATACTTCCAGGAATGCCCTCTAGACACACTTAGAAATAATGTTTTACCAGCTATCTGGCTAGCACAATCAAGTTGACACAGAAAATTAACTATCACAGTTGGTAAACAGAATGTTAATAGTGTGTGTTGATTGCCACCAGCTGTGTTTAGCAAAGTATTAGAAAAAAAGAGATGAACTCAGACAAGAGTTGGTTGGAGTATGAACAAAAATGAAGGAAGTTAGGGAAAGTTCTAGAATTTGGAAACCTTTAAAAATTTTTAATGTATTTTTTCGCTCTGCTGGGTCTTCACTGCTATACTTGGGCTTTTTCTAGTGGCTTGAAGTAGAGGATACTCTGGTTGTGGTGCCTGGGCTTCGCATTGCAGTGGCTTCTCTTATAGCAGAGCATGGTCTCTAGGGCGCTGGGCGTCAGTAGTTGCAGCACGTGGGCTCAATAGTTGTGGCCTCTGTACTTCAGAGCACGGGCTCAATAGTTGTGGCCTCTGTACTTCAGAGCACGGGCTCAATAGTTGTGGCACACAGGGTTAGCTGCCACATGGCATGTGGGATCTTCCTGGACCAGAGATCAAACCCATGTCATGGATTCTTTACCACTGAGCCACCAAGGAAGCTCCTTAAAATCTGGAATCTTATAGAGTTGCATGGCTTGGTTGTTTCTGGTCTTCATAGCACCAGCTACATACTTTGTATGGCCCAATGCAAATTGAAAATGCAAACGGACTACTAAAGCAAATGTGTATACGTTCTGACTGTGCACATCTTTTGCCAATGAAGCCAGTATCCAAATTCAGTTGTAACAGAAGTTGACACACAGCAATGACCCATTCAGAATCATTCCTGAGAGGAAAGGCAGACTAAGGATGTGGCCTCCCACCTATTGTTTCAGATGACCTCAAGCTAGCTTCTATTCTAGGGGACTGAATGAGGAAGCAAAGAAACTAGTCAGACCTGAGAATTATTTTCAGAAAGACTGTTTGGATATGGTTGCTGGTGAAGCTGACTGGAAGCAAATAAGTCAGAAGTCTACTAAGATTTTTAGGAATGATATTGCTAGATAATCCATGAGGTTTATATCTTTGTTAATACTTAGAAATACCAGATTTTAAAACTTTACCAGTCCTGTAAGTGACAAATTGTACCTAGTTGAAGTTTAAATGTATACTTTCCTCATGTATCAGTGAGGTTGAGAACCTTGTTTTTGGCCATTTCTCTTTTCCCTCTTATAAAATGTGCTTGTGTCTTCCTCATTTTTCTTCTATTTATCTTTTTAAAAAATATTTTTATTGATTCTTAAGAATTCTTCATACATTCTAGATACTAATCTTTTCCTAGATAATGTATTGCAAATAGCTTCTCCCACTTTTTGGCTTGACTTTTAAATATAAATAGAGTCAAATTTATTTATCACTTTTTTGGTTTAATGCATCTTGTCTCTTGTTTAAGAAATCCTTTCTTATTCCAATGTCATAAAGATAACATCCTTCATTGTCTTTAAAAAAATTTTAAAGTCTTACATTTCCCAACTAAGTTTCTAATTTCCCTGGAATTTAATTATGCCTATGAATTGAGGTGAAGATCCAATTAATTTATTACCCTATGATCTTCTGACATATATCAAGTGCTTATATTATATGTGTGAGTCTCTTTGGGAGCTGTTTTTTTTTTTCTTTTCCTATTGAATTGTGTCTATATCACACTCTATTAGTCACTCTGACTTTATGATAAATCAGTGTTTATACATTAAACCTTTACTATCTTGGGGCTTTTCTTGTAGCTCAGTCAGTAAAGAATCTGCCTGCAGTGCAGGAGACCTGGGTTTGATCCCTGGGTTGGGAAGATCTCCTGGAGAAGGAAATGGCAACCCACTCCAGTATCCTTGCCTGGAAAATCTCATGGACAGAGGAGCTTGGTGGGCTGCAGTCCATGGGGTTGCAAATAGTCGGGCAAAACTGAGCGACTAACACTTTTACTACCTTGTTGTAATTCTCCAGGACTGTCTTCCTGGGTTTTCTTGACTCTTGAAATTTCCATATATGTTTTTGAATTGGCTTATCAAGCTTAAGAAAACATCCCATTTGAATTTTGATTGTAACTGTATCAATCTGTGAATCATTTGAGGAGAATTGACATCTTTATAGTACTGAATCTTGCTATCCACAAACATGCTGTATATATGTTTCATTTATTTTATATCTGTATTTTTTTTTCACATGGAAAAGGAAATGGCAACCCACTCCAGTATTCTTGGGAAATCCTATGGACAGAGGAGCCTGGTAGGCTTTAGTACATAGGAGTTGCAACAGTCGGACCTGACTTAGTGACTAAACAACTTTTTTTTTCATAAAGTTCCTTATGCTTTTTGTTGAAGGTAGTTGTTTGCAGAAAACCCATTTCACTCTCATGTACTGATAAAGAAAAGTACTTAATGGGCTTATTTTAAGTTTATTTAGCTGGAAGTGATCAGGATTTTCAGAGAAGGCAATGGCACCCCACTCCAGTACTCTTGCCTTGAAAATCCCATGGACGGAGGAGCCTGGTAGGCTGCAGTCCATGGGGTCGCAAAGAGTCGGACACGACTGAACTACTTCACTTTCACTTTTCCCTTTCATGCATTGGAGAAGGAAATGGCAACCCACTCCAGTGTTCTTGCCTGGAGAATCCCAGGGACGGCGGAGCCTGGTGGGCTGCCGTCTGTGGGGTCGCACAGAGTCGGACACAACTGAAGCAACTTAGCAGCAGCAGCAGCAGCAGATCAGGACTTCAACTCAATTGCTCCTAATCAGAAACTTTTTTCTTCAGCTTGTTCTGCCCCATTTAATTGGAAACATGTACTTTGGCTATAGCATGGATCACATCATAACTTCCAAGTCATATTGGCCAGATGCAGTTATATCCAGATATGTTACACTTTGTCCATTTTATGGGTGCACCTCTTCCATCTCCTGCCCCCAGGCAGTAAATGTTCTGTTTTATAGGAGTAAACATTCCTGGGCATCAAAAGCAAGCTCATTTATAAAGGATAACCTACAGGATTGGAAACCTCATATTCTCTATCTCTCGCCTGCCAAGCACTTGTTTTGGGAAAAGTCTGTAGATCATTTATTAAATAGTTCTTTCTTTTCCTTTCTGTCAGACTTGAGGGGGAGAAAATAGACATACTTGCCAGGAAGAAGAATGATTCTGAAACTTGAATTTTGCAGCCATGTTTACAAAGTTAGCTTCTGTTCACACTAATCATTGCTTATTTCCGCTTGTTGATGGGCAATAATCCTGGAATACTAAAACCAGTGGAAACCCTTTTTACTAGCCAACTCTGAGTTACTTGGCTATAATGAGATTGAAAATCGAGCAGCTTATGAATAAGATACAGAAAGTACACGGGCTTTTTGGAACTACTCTCTGCTCCTCATTCCAAAAGAGTGTCAGTGATGCTGATACAAAAGATATAGACAGCTAAAAAATTGATATGATGGATGTATAAACTTGTACTAGAGAGTAAAAACTGATTGTAGCCATTTCCACCTTTGGAGAGGAGAGGTATACTGTATATCAGTGAAAAATGGATCTCTTTGCAGCTTTATAAAATCTCAGGGACTGGAGGATGGGGGAACCCAAGAGTGCAGGAACTAGAAAATTGAGTAGCAGGGAGATTTGGAGGACTCTGGAGAGAGACAGGGTAATCACAGATGTAAAAGGCCTGCTGAGATAAAAGTGGGAGATCCCGCAGGTGGCGGGGTTGCAGACAGAATGTGGAAACTCTTCATCACTTCAAGCCTAAGGAAATGAGATGGATTCCATGATTCATTGGGCCAAGAGCAGAGGGAACAGAAGAGCTGTTGGAGGTGGGACCATGGGGTGAGAGCTCAGAGGGACAGTGAGAGAGGACACACCAGTCTCTGGGAACTGGCAGAAATCAGAGACAAGGGTTTAAACCAATCTGATTTAAATCTGAAAGTACAGGAGGACCTCAGCCTACTTAAGCAAAATTAGGTCACCTTTTAGATTTTTTAATACATCAAAACGCTTCAGGAGATGATTCTGGAAGAGTGCTCTGAAGGCAGAGCTCAGCAGAGAGGCTGGCGGGTGACAGCCATGCCAACAATCCTGAGTTTGAGTTTTATAATTTAAAAAAAATTTTAAAAATTGAGCTCTTTTTTCAGTCATTCACCACCTTCCTTTCTGTAATGTTCTTTCTTCTGAGAGGCAGCCTGATGTGGGAGAGAAAACATAGGCTTTCTAGCCAGTCATCTGTGCATTTGATTCCTGCTATGTCATAAGCTACCTATGAAAACAAGCACATTGCTTAACCTTCGAGCCTGTCTTCCATTTGTAAGAGAGAGATGATGACACCACCTTCCCGAGCTGTGTAAGGATTCAGGGAGTGTGGAAAGACCCCAGAAGTGGCTGACAGTAGATGCACTCTCTCTCTGCCTTGTCAGTCTGTGCTGACAGACTAGGCAAGCAAATGGATGGTAGCCAGACCATATTTAAGATGGAGCTTTGACCCACACTCTGCAGCAATCATCCCAGGAAACCAACCCATTACAGTAACCAGTCAAGGAAACCAACCTACTCTATGCAAGCCAGACTTGTAGGAAGTCAGACCACTGTTTCTAACCCAGAGTCCATAAACTGAATAATACCTCCTGGAACAGTCTACCACAAATACCCAAGACTTGACTACTGACTGATAGCTCTTTAATTTTTGCCCCTATTGTGAACTTAAAACCAACCAGAGAAAGCCAAATATGCACGCCTAACCCATCACACAGGATGCTGCACTTTTAATCAGCACACTCACAGGTTCCCCATGACAATAGCCCCCAATCAGGCCACGTCTGAGGCTTTACCACTCCTCTGACTGATTTTGTGTTTCTGTCAAAAGACAAGTGATGGAGGCTGATTCCCTTGCTATAGCAAGCTTTGAATAAATAGCCTGTCTATTCTCATTTGTTGGCATATGTTTATTTCCACTGTCTCTCTCTCTCCTCACTTTTCCCACCAACTCTTCCCCTGTTATGCACTGTATATTTGTGTCATCACAAAATTCATAAGTTGAATACTTAACCTCCCAATGTGCTGGCATTAATATTTGGTGATGGGGCCTTTGGGAAATAGAGTTAGATGAGAACAGGAATCTTATGATGGAATTAGTGCCCTTATAAGAAGAGACAGTAGAAAGATTTCTGTCTCTCCTCTCTGCTTTGTGAGTAGATAGCAAGAAGCCAGCAAGGCCATCTGCAATCCAAGAAGAGAGCTCTTACCAGGAACAGCATTGACTGGTACTTCAGTCTTGGGTTTCCAGTCTCTAGAACTGTGATAAAATAAATTTATTGTTTAAGCCACTTGCTGTGGTATATTGTTATGGCAGTCTGAGCACACTAAAACACCTTCCTTTTCCCTGTGTTCCCCCTCCAACCTAGAGCTCTGGGCTTTCCAAAACCCTCGGGTCCTACCTCACTTGAGCTGTCAAACTAGGATCATGAACTCTGTTAAGTGACAACTCAATTGACAACCTTCCCAGGCTATGCAATGATATATCTATACAGATAGGTATAATTTAAAGTTAATATGATACCGTGTTCATGGATTGGAAGAATCAATATTGTCAAAATGGCTATTCGACCCAAAGCAATCTATAGATTCAATGCAATCCCTATCAAGCTACCAACGGTATTTTTCACAGAACTAGACCAAAGAATTTCACAATTTGTATGGAAATACAAAAAACCTCGAATAGCCAAAGTAATCTTGAGAAAGAAGAATGGAACTGGAGGAATCAACCTGCCTGACTTCAGACTCTACTACAAAGCCACAGTCATCAAGACAGTATGGTACTGGCACAAAGACAGAAATATAGATCAATGGAACAAAATAGAAAGCCCAGAGATAAATCCACGTACCTACGGACACCTTATCTTCGACAAAGGAGGCAAGGATATACAATGGAAAAAAGACAACCTCTTTAACAAGTGGTGCTGGGAAAACTGGTCAACCACTTGTAAAAGAATGAAACTAGAACACTTTCTAACACCATACACAAAAATAAACTCAAAATGGATTAAAGATCTAAATGTAAGACCAGAAATAAAACTCCTAGAGGAGAACATAGGCAAAACACTCTCCGACATAAATCACAGCAAGGATCCTCTATGACCCACCTCCCAGAATATTGGAAATAAAAGCAAAACTAAACAAATGGGACCTAATGAAACTTAAAAGCTTTTGCACTACAAAGGAAACTATAAGTAAGGTGAAAAGACAGCCCTCAGATTGGGAGAAAATAATAGCAAATGAAGAAACAGACAAAGGATTAATCTCAAAAATATACAAGCAACTCCTGCAGCTCAATTCCAGAAAAATAAATGACCCAATCAAAAAATGGGCCAAAGAACTAAACAGACATTTCTCCAAAGAAGACATACAGATGGCTAACAAACACATGAAAAGATGCTCAACATCACTCATTATCAGAGAAATGCAAATCAAAACCACAATGAGGTACCATTACACGCCAGTCAGGATGGCTGCTATCCAAAAGTCTACAAGCAATAAATGCTGGAGAGGGTGTGGAGAAAAGGGAACCCTCTTACACTGTTGGTGGGAATGCAAACTAGTACAGCCACTATGGAGAAGAGTGTGGAGATTCCTTAAAAAAACTGGAATTAGAACTGCCATATGACCCAGCAATCCCACTTCTGGGCATACACACCGAGGAAACCAGATCTGAAAGAGACACATGTACCCAATGTTCATCGCAGCACTGTTTATAATAGCCAGGACATGGAAGCAACCTAGATGCCCATCAGCAGATGAATGGATAAGGAAGCTGTGGTACATATACACCATGGAATATTACTCAGCCATTAAAAAGAATTCATTTGAATCAGTTCTAATGAGATGGATGAAACTGGAGCCCATTATACAGAGTGAAGTAAGCCAGAAAGATAAAGACCAATACAGTATACTAACACATATATATGGAATTTAAAAAGATGATAACGATAACCCAGTATGCAAAACAGAAAAAGAGACACAGACGTACAGAACGACTTTGGAACTCTGTGGGAGAAGGTGAGGGTGGGATGTTCTGAGAGAATAGCATTGAAATAAGTATACTATCAAGGGTGAAACAGACCACCAGCCCAGGTTGGATGCATGAGACAAGTGCTCAGGGCTGGTGCACTGGGAAGACCCAGAGGGATGGGATGGGGAGGGAGGCGGGAGGGGGGATTGGGATGGGGAACACATATAAATCCATGTCTGATTCATGTCAATGTATGGCAGAAACCACTACAATATTGTAAAGTAATTAGCCTCCAATGAATAAAAATAAATGAAAAAAAAAGTTAATATGATTTCCATTTGTAAAAGATGGATGATAATTTTTGCAAAATGAATATATATGTATGGTCTTGGTCCATGGAAACTCCATGGTCTCCTTTTTCAGAACTAACCATTTTATAGTAACTAGATGCCCAGGAGACCTTCTCTTCTCTCTTGGGCATGTTGGTGTGCTGTGTTCTCTCCAGGTTGTTCTCAGAGGCCCAGCGGTGTCTGCCTGGGAAGCAGATGGGCCTCCAAGTCTCCGCACCTACACCTATTGTGTAGGTGGTGCTCAGCAGTAAAGTTGCTGAAATGGGATTTGGGGAAGGGCTGTAGCAGGCAGTCTTGGGCTTGTACTGCTGTGTGGGGTGTGCTCAAACCATGGGGAGGGCATGTATTCTGCCTTGACTGTCCTAGGACCCAGGACTGTTCTGTGGTTAGATGACAGTTTTTCCCACTGGGGAAAGTTTAAGCCAAGTAGAAATGTCTGTCCTCATGTTTTGCTGAACATGTGGCCTCCTCCCTACATGGTCCTCTCTTTTTATCCCAGAGTCCTCTTGGGTGCCTCTCTGCAAAGCCACCAGGATAGGGTTACCCTCAGATCCTGGCTTAGATCTGTTTCGAGGGGCTCTGCTGGCACAGCTCAGCCAGACCCAAAGTCCTCCTTCCTCAGATTTTGGGAGAGCCATGTGGAGAAGGCAAAGCCTGCCTGAAACAGCTTTTGGGGGGTCTGACCTGCAAGCTGGGCCCTGATATAACAGCAGGCTTGTTATAACTGTAAAACCCCAGCTCATGTTTGCTAGAGAAAAACCTCTGCAGAAGCAAAATTAGCTTAAGGATTTGGTAATGCAGATGAAAGACTTACCTGAGCAGTTGGAAATCACTGTCTCATAGGCTTTGCTTTTGACCCAAATAGTTTTGATCACAATGGCATAGATGACACTGCAGAAAGGACCAAAGATAGTATTAAAGTGGCTGATGGGTCCCCACTCTGAGGACCACTCCAGTTCCCCAAGTGTCAGATATGGAGGCAAGGGTCTCTCAACCATGGTCTGCCCCCCATCCTTCCTGATTACAGAGTCACAATAGATGGCAGCCACTTCTTTTTTTTTTAAGTCAAGAGGCTTAGACTGGGTGAAATGAAGTGATTTCTCCAAGATAATTCAGATGGTCAGAGGTACAGCTGAGACTGGAATCCAAACACAGGGTTTGGGGTCAGAAAAATTTAGATTTGTAACTAGCTCTATTATTTGCTGGTTGGTTGGCCTTGACAGGCTTTCCTTGGCTCCATAATTCCTGCCTCGATGTTCACATCACTGTGTCATCCTCTCCCCTTGAGTGTAGCCAGACCTGTGACTTGCTTATCAGTGCATTGGGGTGAGAGTGATGGGATGTCTGTGATTACATAAGTAAGTGTGTAGGATCTGTCTTGCTAGTGTCTCTAGTGCATTGCTAGCTTTGAAGAAGCAAGCTTTTGTGAGTCCTTTAGCCCCAAGAAATCAATTCTGCCAGAAGTCCAGGGAAACTTGGAGGAAAATCCTTCCTTACTCGAGCCTCTGATAACACCCCAGCCCTGGCAGACATCTAAGCAGAGGACCCAGTTAAACTGTGTCCAGACTCTGACCCACAGAAACTGAGAGATAATAAGTCATAGCAACCTGAACCCATTAAGAGATAGATTATCATGAACCTGGTGACTTAAAATAATAATGTGTTACCCAGAAATAGATAACTGATACACTGAGTGAAATCGGAAGAATGTTGTGTCCCTCCCCGCCAAACTTATATGTTGAAATCCTACTGTCCAGTGTGGTGTTATCAGGATATGGGGCTTTTGGGAGGTGCTTGGGTCATGCATCCTCATGAGTGGGATTAATGCCCTTGTAAGAGGCTATTCCCACAGAATTCTCTTGACATTCTTGTCATGTGAGGCTACAAGGAGAAGCCTGCAGCCTGGAAGAGAGCCCTCACCCAACTGTGCTCCTGCTCGTGCTCAGGTGCTGATTCATGTCCTACTCCTTTGTGACCCCATGGACTGTACCCTGCCAAGTTCCTCTGTCCATGGGCTTTCCCAGGCAAGAATACTGGAGTGGATTGCCATTTCCTTCTCCAGGGGATCTTCCCAACCCAGGGGTCAAACCCGCATCTCCTGCATTGCAGGTGGATTCTTTACCACCGAGCCAACTGAACTGGCAACCTAACTCCAGACTTCCAGCCTCCAGAACTGTGAGAAATATGTTTCTGTTGTTTGCAAGTCACCTACTCTGTGATGTTCTATCATAGCAGCCAGAACCCACTAAAAGACTGGGTCTTAGTTTAAACCATCAAATCAAGTTAATAATGCAAACTTAAAGAGTTTTTTTTAGGGATCAAATGTGACACCCTTTAAAGTGCTATACACAGTGTTTTTAAATTATCAGAGGCTCAATGACTGTCATTTTCTTCCCCTTCCTTCTGCATTTTTCACATGCTATCACACCTACTATTACATGGTGTAATCTGCGCCTAGGGGCTTCCCTGGTGACTCAGTAGTAAAGAGTCACCAGGAAATGGCAACCCAGTCCAGTATTCTTGCCTGGGAAATCCCATGGACAGAGGAGCCTGGTGCGCTATAGTCCATGGGGTCGCAAAGAGTCAGACACGACTGAGCGACTAAACAACAGCAGCAAAATCTGCACCTAACAGGAAAAAAGGACTAATGACTCCAAAGCATTAGCAAATTTTGTGTCCTTTATCCCTTTTGATAAACATAAACATACCCTCCTTTAATTAGTTATTTGGCATTTCTAATATACTAAGAGCCTTGACTAAAAACTTTGAGACAAAGCACTGCTCCATTTTAAAACTGCACTAACATCCCTCTTGAGAATCACTTGGTTAAAAAAAAAAATCAGAGTTCTAGTTCATAGTAGCTGACAAAGCACTAATTGCTTTTAATGATCTCTGTAACATAACTCAATTAATGACTATGGTAAAACCTTCCTTATTGCTTTTCCCTGCTCAGAGAACTTCCTCTGAGTCTGCCAGGAAAGCTCAGGGTCTTTGAGGAGAGTCCTCACCCCTCCTATACCTGCCCAGGGACTTTTCTGGAAATTGTTTGTCTACATTAAAGAAAAAATGAGAAAGCAAATTGCTAGTGAATCTATTCTTATCCCTAAGTTGAATATTTGTTAGATCAGGGAAACTTTTTCCCAGATAAATGAAATACAAGGAAAGGTTACAATATCATCAAGTATAATTGAGTACACAGTTGCAACCCTGCTGCTTAATTGATCAATAATTTAAGTATTTATTGACTATCAACCATATATACAATGGAAAATTAAGAAAGGTTTTATGTGTTAGGGGTTTGGGCCTTAGTCACCCCCACCTTGTCTTGCTAGGATCAGTCAGGCAAGTAGAAAGCCAGGAGCAGCTTTACTGTTAGCCAGGAAAACTACTAAGTAGGATGCCCCCTTATTTTATTTACCAAATCCGGCCACTTCTCAGGATGTAACAGTCATACATCAGAGAGAACTGTGAATACATTTATTTCCTTCTTGCTGAAGGAAGAAGGAAGACATGGGCTCCTTCTTCCTTTCATCTAATTAATCAGCAAATTCTGTGAATTGTCACTTCAAAATGTCTCCATCATCTGTACCTTCCTTTCCACTTCTGCTCTTCAGCATCACTTCAGACCCTTACAGTCTCTTCTTGTTTAATATCTGGAGCCTTTTTATTGTGATGAAATAAGTATAACATAAAATTTACCATTTTATCCATTTTTAAGTATACAGTTTGGCCCCATTAAGTACACTGACATTGCTGTACAACTATCACTATCATCCATCTCCAAAACTTTCTCATCTTCCCCAGCTGAAACTTTGTATCCATTAAGCACAGAAATATGCATGAACTCACAAACTAATGTGTCATCCTTATGCAGGGGGCCATGAAAATTTTCTTTGTATCCTTCTAATTTTAATATATGTGCTGCCAGAACAAACACTCCTTATCATCTCTTGCCTGATTTATTGCCATTGTCTTATAAAATCTCCACTTTGCTACCATCTGGAATGCCCATACCACTTGCCATCAGAACTGGAGCTTTGGAACAGAGAATCATTCCTTGGCTTAAAAACCCTCCAGTTCCCCCACTTTCCTACATGATGCTCTCTAGTCTCTTGAGCAGGGCATCTAAAGCCTCCCACAGTCTCTCTCTGCCTTCTTCACCTTCTTCACCTCTATCATCATCATCCTGCCTCCCTCTAATCCACTGTCTCTCAGTACACCTTCTTCCATGTCAGCAACAGGAGCAGCCAGCTAAACTAACCCCAATTCCATGCTTAATATGTAGTTGACTTTGGGTAAACATAAGGTCCAATGTCTCCCATTTCTCTGTGTCTCCCTTTCTTCCTGAAAATACATCTTTTTAGCCCATTCTCCATGTATCACGTTGACATGAAACCTTTCTCTTCCTCGGTGACAGTTGGCTCCCTCTTCCTTGGGGCCTCCAGGCTGGTATCACACTTGGTATAACACTTGAGTCTTGTCTGTGCCGTGCATGTGTGCTCAACTTTTTGTGACCCATGGACTGTATCCCACCAGGTTCCTCTGTCCATAGGACTTCACAGGCAAGAATACTGGAGTGGGCTGCCATTTCCTGCTGCAGGGGATCTTCCTGAACCCACGTCTCCTCTATCCCCTGTATTTGGTAGGTGGTTCTTTACCACTGAGCCACCTGGGAAGTCCCTTGTCTATGGCAGTCATATCTTAAAGATCAAGCAGATCCAGAAATAGCCCATTCTCAGAAACAGCTGAGGAAGAGCATCTCCATCCTTTTGGGTCAACTTCTTCCATGTCTTTTATTTATCTCCATTCTCTCAGCAGGCATAGCTTTACTTCAAGCTTCTTAGACAACTAAAAACCTAAGGTTGAGTAAAGTATCCCTTTCCTGGCTGGTTTATTTCCTGATTTTATGGAAGGCAATCCAGTCACAGACCCATTTTCTTCCATTGCCTTCCGAAGGCAGCTCCTGGTCATGGAAGAGTGCGAGAGTGCAAACCAGAGGAAGACTTTTCAAGTGGCATAAGTTCTTAAGAGGATGCCTGAGGCTGCTTCCTGAGTTTTGCTTCTAGATTGTGTATGAGGAGTGTCAGGAAATGGAATCAAAAGTTCCCTCTGTCCTCAAGATACAGGGAGAACATTCCACTCAGACCAAAAGTGCCCCTTTCATGACTCCTACTCAGCACAGGTCAGGGACTTGATGGATGCCCATCACAGTCTTAGAGCCACAGGTTCCATCTCTGTCTCCACCTTTGCTTCATTTTGGGGCCTGAGTATGAGGTCCAGCTGTGCTTTGTAGATCTAACTAGAAGCTAAGCATGAGTGGGTATAGAAGCGGGAGTAGGGGGAGCTGATGCTTCACTTGGCATGCTTCACGTGGTCCTTTTCACTCTTCTCCTACTAGTGGCTTAAAGATGCTTCCTGATCAAAAGTGTCTCTCTCCTCATTAACTAGTTTCACTAACACTAATGCCATGAAGATAAGATATAGGGGATGAAAGAGTATGTAACAGAGCCTTGGCTTGAAAGGCTTCCGGGAAGCCTTTCCAGAAGAGGTGTAGTTTCAGCTAAGATCTGAAGAATAAAATGGTTTTTTTAAATGCAAAAAAATAAGATGGTCATCCAAGCAGAAGGAATAGCATGTGCAAAGTCTCTGAGACAGGAGGGATCAGGCCCATTTGAAGAACTTAGAGAAGGCCAGTGTGGTTGAAGCATGGTGAGTAGGCAGCTGTGTGGCCTAAGACAAGGATGAAGAGTAAGGCATGGACCAGGTCACACATGGCCTTGAGTACAGGGTTAGAGGTCTTGGACATTTTGTCCTGAAACAATAGAAATCCACTGAATGGCTCTAAACAGGAAAGTGAAGCGATTGATCAGCCTTTTTTTTTTTTCAAAGATCAGATGTCCTTCAGTATGTTTAATTTGTTTCTGTACATATGTATATGCTGGTATGTGAATTGAATTGGAAGGGTGTATAACAAGATCTTAACACTGCTGCTTCTGAGAAGGGAAACAGGGGAAGGAAGATTTTTATTTTTCATTTCATACTGTTTTGTTTGCTTAAAATGGGGAAATCTTTCCAAAAGCTCTTCGAAAGATACTGCCTCACATTTCGTTGCCTAGAATTATATCTGAAGCATTCACATGCTAAGGGGAGGGGTTGCCATGAGCAGCTTAGAGTGGAATGGATATGGGGAATTCAAATATAAGCATCTACCATAACCTAGCAGGCTAGTAATGATGGCTCTTTCAAAAGACCTAACTCTTGCCATCCCTCAGACAATATACTTTGGCCTTGAACACCTCGTGCCATGGACAGTGCTGGCTAGGACCTTGGGCCCTTTTATCTACCATGACCTTGTAGTCCACAGACCTGTACTGACCTCTGCATGGGGCTTTACCCACAACATGACCCCCTTTACCCAAACAAAATAAATGGATTTTTTTTCGCATAATATAAATCAGTGCTCCATGACCAATGTGCATTTTTCCACTTATTGTTTTGCAGTTGTCAGCTATGGGTCTTTTATGCCTCTACCTTCATCTCCTACAATAAAAATGATAGGAGAATGAGAAATCAATTAGGTAGCAAGAAGATAACCATAGCTAAAGTAAATCAATTATAGTAGGACTAAAAACCTTTCCCAGCAACAGTCAGACAAGTCAAGTAAATTTTGAAACAACAGGAGTTCTGGTGACCCAGAAAAACAATGCATTGCCTTTATTGTCAGTCACTGTGGTTTCAGGTCATCGGAGCCTGATTTAATTAGTGATGGAACAGCTAAATCTCTATCCACACACAGCTCTCAGGAGAGTTTGCCACTGACAGTATGACTCCTTCCTTCCTCTTTCCCTTTCTCTCTGCTTTTCTTCCTCTCTCTCTCTTCTTTCCTTTCACATGTATTTATGGAGTATCTGCCATATGCCAGAAACTGATCTAGGCATTAAATAACCAGAAATTTCCATACTAGATGTGTGTGTGTGTGTGTGTGTGTGTGTGTGTGTGTATGAGAGAGAGAGAGAGAGAGAGATGGAGTGATATAATACTTCTGTCTAATTGAGAAAGTTCAGCAGTCAGGTCTGCATTGTTTATTTAATCTAACATTTACAAAGTGTTCATTATGTGCTGAGTTTGGAGTCTAGAGATTGAGACAAGAGTCACATGCTCAAGAGATACAATTGCAGAAGCAGGCAATGACACTCCCATGAAGCCTTAATGGCAGCTTGGACAAGTTGAGGTCGGATGTGGCCTAGGATTGGCAGAGATAGCTCCATCAGTCTTTGAAATAAAACAGAAAGAATGTGAATCATTTTGCCAGAAATGAGGCACAGTGAGTCTGGAGGAGTGCCCAGACATAAGGAATGATGTGCACAAAGGCCCAGGGATGAGAGGAGTGTGGGGTGTTCAGCTGGCTTGTTCTGGCTGGAGTAGTGGGTGCAGGGAGTGTGTGAGCAGCTTCCCCAGGAACAGCCTTAGAATCTAAAAAAGGCATAGATCTTGTCTTAGCAGATATTAAATGTATATAAAGCGACAGTCATTAAAACAACGTAGTATTAGTAGCAGAAAAACCACTAATTTAATTATTTGTGTGGTCTCTCCTTTTCTTAATTGTGTCCGTCTCTACTAACTGGAAACAAAATGAAAGCATATTCAACCACACTGTGGATGTTATGTATGCATTATATTTTATATTCCTAGAGACTTTTTAATGAGAAGGGGGTACCTTCAGAAGGTAGTACTTTTTAATCAGGGCCATGTAATTTCCTCTTCCGCTTGGACATTTTTGATTGATTTCTTTTCTATTTAAAAAATTTTACTTTTTAAAAATTTTGTTGAAGTGTGTTGATTTATAGTGTGTTGATTTCTGCTGTACAGAAAAGTGCTTCAGTTATACATATACTCTTTTTCATATTATTTTCCATAATGGTTTATTACAGGATATTGTATATAGCTCCCTGTGCTATATGGTAGGATCTTGTTGTTTATCCATATGTGTAATAGTTTGCATCTGCTAATCCGAAACTCTCCATTGATTTCTTTTGCTGTATAAACTTTTGAAGGATTATGATTGTATTTTATTAAATTGTTTTTTAAGAAAGTTTGTAAAAAATTTCACTCTCTGCCTCCCACTGTGTCCCTTACTCCCAAGTCTTTTTAAAAATGTTGCCAGTTTGATATGAGAAAAATGCTATTAAGCATATTTTCATGTGAGAAAAAGGAAAACATATTCAAAATGAAGAACCAAATGAAGAACTTGGGAAGTATTTATAATATATTAAAGAAGAAAAAGGTTATTGTATTAAGGTTTCTCTAAAGATAAAGAATAGAGAAAACAAAAACAAAGTGAAGAGACTAGAAAGCTCCTAAACAGTAAGAACATTTATAATATAAATATGCATATGATAGAATTACCACTTCATACCATATAGAAAAGGTAAATTATTCAGTAAGTAATGTTGGAGTGAATGACCCAGCATTTAAAAAAAACAAATTTAACTTAGATTTCTAATTTATATTACATAAAAATCAAGTAAAACCTCAAAATCAGACATCACAATAAAATAAAACAATTTTAAAGTGATATTTTTAACATGCTCCCAAAACTGAAATTATTTTCAAATAAGTAAAATAATAAATCATTTAAAAGTTAAATTAAAATATAGGTAAGTTTGTGAAATGAACTTATTCTTTCCTAAGAGAGAATAGAAATAAAAAATGTCAAGTGTGAGTGGATGTGAATAAACTAAAATGTAAAATGTTTATATATTACAGAAAAGCCATTTACATTTCATTCATTTTTTCATATGCATCTATATAAACTTTTGCCAAGTACTTTCCTATGATTCTTTTTTCAAACTGACTCATATGACTTTCTAATTTTAGTTATTCATAATTTCTCTCCTCTTGATTATGTCAGTCTTATTAACTGAAAGCAAAATAAAATCATATTCAAAATGAAAAGGCAAACTAGGGACAAACTAGGGAAATATCCTAATCATATAAAAACAGGGGAAGTTTTTATATAAAAATATCCCTAAAGAGTGAGAATAAGATAAATGGAGAAAAAGAATATGAATAGGTAAGTTACTTAAAAAACAGAAATAGGTCTTCCCTGGTAGCTCAGTGGTAAAGAATCTGCCTGCCAATGCAGGAGACATGGGTTCGATCCCTGACCTGGGAAGATCCCACATGCTGCTGAGCAGCTAAGCCCATGTGCTGCAACTGAGGAGCCAGTGCTCCAGAGCCCGGGAGCACAGCCAGGGAGCCCACGTGCCCCAGCTGCAGTCGGGCCGCCGCCGAGAGGCCGTGCTCCTCAGCAGGAGGAGCCACCGCGGTGAGAAGCCCACGGACCCAGCCAGAGAGTAGCTCCTGCGGTGCGGCAGCTAGACAGAGCCTGCGTTCAGCAGCGAAGACCCAACACAGCCGGAAAGAAATGAATAAATAAAAAGCAAACAAAGATAATAATGAACACATAAAATGTGTTCGCCTTCATGTATCACCGCCTTGTCATGGCAAAGGGGCTTGTGTAACTCAGTGAAGTGGTATTCAGTATGTTCACCCTCATTTGTGATGAAAGAAATGCAAATTAAAACAACAACCACATATATATATATTTTGCAACCATTTTGGTGAGAATATACATTTATATGTATATATATATGTATATAAATGTATCATGCATGAGGGACAATAAAGCATGAGACATGGTTAATAAAACTAGTGAACACTTGAGTTGTTTCTTTCTTCTACTCGGTCTTGGAATTAAGAGTTTAAACTTATCTGAAAGAGTCACTAGCAACAGAATCAAGCTCAGGGTGCCAAAGTGTGGTTAAGAAAAAAAGAAAACAGTAAAAAAGAGTTGCTCTTTACCTCTGAGACAGATGAAATTATAGCAACTTATCCCTCAAACTAGTTGGAAAACAAATGCCTCACAAAACTTCATTCGTGCCTGGTCCTCATTCAAGAACAGGTGACTTGTTCTGGTGCATCCTCCCAGAGAGAAGCTCTTTCTCCCTCAGAAGGCTGACCACAAGAGGCAGAAGAGGGAAGATAATGATTGAGTAGGTAGGAAACGCTTCAGGGGAGCTAAAGTACAGAGCAAGGTCACTCTGCATTTTCATGGTTCTGCCCTGGCTGGAAGCAAGCATCAAGGAGCAGGATTTACTGATGCCTTTGTTTGACAAGGGCTGAGTGAAAAGGACTTTTGAAATCACCCGCTTTAATCATTAAGTTAGACTTTGTGTTTTCCAAGGACACTACAAAAATGCACAAGCTGGACTGTAGGCAAGTTGGAGAAGTTGTAGGCAGCTTGAATGAATGGGGGAAATTTCAGACCATTGAAAGCCCTGACTGAGAGATCTGGCCAGACAGCATGTTGTGAGCCTGAGCTTCAGGGTTGCTGAAGGTTGCTTCAGGTTGCTGAAGGTTGCTTCAAGGTTGCTGTTCCACCCTGTGGAACAGGGGTTTTGACTGATTTCAGGAGCTGATGGGAAATCAATCAGGAGAGAAGCAGGGATATTCATTGCTGCTGAAATCAATGTGTCAGTTGCCTGTGACGATATGATTCGCTTCCTTCCAAATACTTTCTTACCATTGCAGCTGGCCTCTTTCTGTGCTTCTTTTAACATGGCTGTTACCTAGTTTTGATCGACTGTCTAAATAACTTTCATCTTCCCTTCCAGCTTCCTCCCAGATTCAGCTTGGTGAAGTGACCACTAAGTTGAAATACAGTATAGATGTTAACTTGTGGATTCAGCAGAGATGACTAGACAATATCCAATCTCAGAAAGGCTGAGAGGCTGACCGTGGGAATCACTCTGCTCCTGTCTACCTTTGATGGAAAGCAAGTCATTTCATTTCTTTTAGCTCTAGGTTTACTTGTGAAAAGTTTAGGGGCTGGACTGTGTGATGGATAACATTTTTCCAGCTTTAGCATCTTATGAGACAAAGATGAACAAAGAGCAAGAACAAGTAATTCCTGTAACATCAGAAAACACTTGAAAATACCCAATCGCTTAATCCAAGAAATGCATATGGAAACAATGAGATACTTTTTTAAACCTTTGTGATCAGCAACTATTTAATAAAGAAATGATATCACCTTTCTCTGGGTCAGGGGAAGAAAAATCAGAGCTCTTGTTTGCTGTTGGCAGGAATACACATTTTTTATAGGGCAGGTTATGAATATGCATCAAAAGTCTTAAAATGAACGTCATCTATGATCTAGCAATTCCATTAGAATGAGTTCTGAGGAAATAATCAGGGACTCATGAATAATTTTAAGTACCAAGATTTTTATCACAGTGTTATTTATACTATTAATATTGAAACACAAAGGCTGATCTTCATTTGCCCAGGACTACTTATGTGGCACTTGATAGTAGACTTGGGAACACTCAAGAGGTGCAGAATCAGCAAGTTCCATGTTTGACTTAACAAGCCAGTTATCTCCCTGCTGTTCCCAATCCCGCCAACCTGTGCTGAGCCACCCTTTCAGAGAGGATCCTGTGATGTGATAAGGGAGGCCGTGCCTTGTCCAGGAGGTTGTCATCTTCTCTCCTGAAAGACCATCTTTGGCCCACCATTGGCTGCAGGGCAAAGGGAACGTCCTACAGCTTGTTTGCTAAGGCCCTTCACGGTGAGCCTCACCCCATCCAGAAAGAGTTTATCGCCAACTTCTCTTCCATTGGCACTGCCTGCCTGTCCTTTCCAGTCACCATATGCACCCTTATCCCCAGTCCCCAGGTAACCTGCTCTCCCTACCTTCCCCTTCTCCTATCTGAAGGCTTCCCTCCTTTAAAGGATGCTTCCAAGAAGTGCTCCCTGCCATTGCTTGACTTCATAGAATACACATGCTAGCATATTTTTGTGTGTACTGTGTTTTCATTTTTTTCAGTTTTGTTTCAAGTTTGTCTGTCTTTTCAATTATAAGGTTTCTGAAACTGGTACTAGGTCTTATATTTGAAAAGTTGCATGATACAGGAGAGAGAACAGGATATGAAATCGGACAAACCTGGCGTTAAGTCCCATGTTATGTTGAATAAGTTACTTGACTTCTTTGTGCTTGAGTTTTGTCATTTATAAAATGGGGATAAGAGTAGTCATTTCATAGAGTTGTGTTGGATGGGCTAATTGTTAGCCCCTTTTCACAAGGCCTGCCTCATAGCACATAATCAGAAAATGTTCCCTCCTCCTCATTCCACTTTGGAGGAGTTGAGCTTAGCATATGGTAGCTTTACATAAGATCTTGTCTCCTAGCCAGTTCCCCAAAGGACGCTAGGAGCAACGAGTGCCCTGGAAGGGAAGAGAACAGCAGCTGGTGAACTGGGAAGGCCCCTGTGTGTGTCTGGCCAGCTGGCCTCTTACCTGATGATTGTCAGGGGGATGAAATACACCAGGAAGGCCACGATGGTCATGTACGGGGTCCAGTAGGAGTCGTCGGGCCACAGGGCCCAGCACTGCACTTCACCGTTGGAGAGTTTCCTTTTCCCAAATATGATAAGGGTAGGAATGGAGAACAGGAAAGAGAGGCTCCAGGCAATTGTGATGAGGACCTTGGCCTGCTTTTCTGCTCAAAGAAAAGAGAGGGATGCCTGGGCATCTGGAAACAGCCTCTGGGAGCACACTTGGTGTCTGGTGTGGAAAACGATCATGGTGGGAGAGGCATTCTAGAACTCTCAGAGCCTCAGTTTCCTCATGTATAAAATGGGGGTAATAGGACCTGCATCTAGGGCTGATGCAAGGATTAAAGGGAGAATTTAATCACAGAAGCTAGAGCACTGCTTGGCCCAATCTCTCCTTCTCTTCTTCTTCTCTGATTTACCTGTTTGACTGGAGATGCTGACACGTTCCTACAGTACTATGGAGCTCACTTTGTATCATGGACTTTTGATAGGTTGCTGTGCAAATGCTTGTCTCTGGTGCCTTGCTCATCCTGAAAGGCAGAGATGGGGCCTTTGATCTGGTTGTTATTCTTCTCACGTACCTAGCCACATGAAGCATTGTGACAGTGTTTCAAAGCTGTTTGGCAAATGTTCCATAGCCTTCTTTTGTTTGAAGGAACAAGGGAGGAGTGGTAAGGCAGAGAAAGAGCAGTGGACTTGGTTCTGGAGAGCAGAGTTCTTTCAACCAAGCCCTGAAGTCTGGTAGCTCTGACCGCACACACTAGATCTGGGCTCTTTCAGATGTGATGTTTTGACCTTGGACAAACCACTCAGTCTCAAACTGAGTTCTTGAAAGTGGAATTAAAAAAAAAAAAAAAACACTCTGCTCATCTAACCATGATGGGGTCGGATGGAGACAATTAATACACATGAGAGTGTTCTTTTGAAACAGTTTTTATGATGCTTTCTGTTAAGCTGGTGTTGAAGCTCTTCATCTGCATCCCCACTGTAGCTGTGCCGTCTGTGCTGACTGACCCTGGTGGGCCCCTTCATCCAGGGACAGGACACCTCCCTCCACCTCCCAACTTTCAAATTGGAAAGCCAGTTCATGTCTCGGGGTGGGGGAGGGAAATGTAGAGTCAGGAGGTATTGTAGAGAGGTGAGTAAGGTGTGATCAGGAAGACTCTAAGAAGTGAGAACAATTCTAGAAGAAACTAGGGACTCTATTAGAATCTCGAATCCCAAATATTTGGGAGAATAATATCTGGGACTCTGTTCTTGCTGAACTGTCACTCTGAAAAGAGTTATTGGAAAGATTTAGAAAACAGATATAACTGGCAGACTGAACAAGCAGGAACTGTGGGGTAGAATTATAATACAGTCTTTTTAGATCTTCCCATCATTCCTTTCTCCCTTGCTTTTCACTTTTCTTCTTTCCTTAGCTGTTTGTAAAGCCCCCTCCGATAACCCCTTTGCCTCTTGCATTTCTTTTTCTTTGGGATAGTTTTGTTCGCTGCCTCCTGTACAATATTACAAACCCCTGACCATAGTTCTTCAGGCACTCTGTTTACTAGATCTAATCCCTTGAATCTATTTGTCAGCTCCACTGTGTATTCATAGGGGGTTTGATTTAAGTCATACTTGACTGGCCTAGTGGTTTTCCCCACTTTCTTTAGTTTAAAGCCTGAATTTTGCTAGCAGGAGCTGATGATCTGAGCCACAGTCAGCTCCACGTCTTGCTTTTACTAACTGTACACAGCTTCTCCATCTTCACCTACAAAGAAGGTGCATGTAACCAGAGACCCAGTAGCGGTGGGGACTCTCCTGCACCTGCTTGAAAACTCAGGAAAGCTCTTTGATATCAATGACTTTAAGTAGTAAACAGTTATAATTAACAGTTTTATATTTTAATATCTGGCACTATATATCTCTCTTTATTATTGGTTGATGCTTTCCTGAATATTCTCACATTTAATTTTACTAAAGAGCTTTAAAATTGATGACTCCTCTGGAGTTGCTGGCTAAGGAAACTGCCGCTTAAGTAAAAAGCGGTAAAGCATCAGTAAAATGTGTTCACGCCCCCATTTCTGCTCTCCTTCCATTGGTCTTGTTGCCGTTGCCATGTGCTCACTCAGTCGTGGGAGAGTCCCGTCTCTGTGCTGCTCTGTGGGGACTCTCCTTCTGCCTGCCTTCTCCATCCTGCCCCCCACCCCCTATATTCCAACAAGCTGGAGCACCAAGATGGCTCCAGCACACAGTTCCCTCCACCCTGTTCCACCAACTACCTCATCCTATAACCGTGAGGATCTTTTCATCTTCCTGCAAGGCCGTGCAGCTTTCCTAGAGGGCTTGGCATCCATGTTATGTTTAATCTGATCCCCATGTGCTGGGAATTCCTTGAAGTTTCTAGTCTTTGGATGGCATCTTTCCTCGGCTCCCTTCCTGGCTGCAAGTGTCCTCCTATTTGTATGCTTCTTCCATGACTTCAGTTGGATTTGGGCGGAGGAAGGGAAAGTGGCTAATTTCTGTTTCCAAGCTTGCATCTCTCCCCGAAGTTATTAGAGATGATTATTTTCCAAGTGCCCTACATGAAGCCTCTATTAATTTTATAGTGAGGAAATAAATTGCTTTCCATATTTTAAAGAGCACTATAATATTCATTGCTGTCTTTCCTGTAATTTAGGGACCAATCCATAATATTGGGCAGTATCTCCCAGAACCAGTCGTATTTTCCATAACCTAAATAGTTGATTTGTTTCTTAGCTAATGAATATGGTTAGACATGTAACTCACCATGTTTCCCCCTTGGCTATGGATCCCAAAGCCTCTACCTCTAGCAAATGTCCTGGGACACCCCTCACACGTTTTCTTATACTTATCTTTTCTTTTCTCCAACTTCTTCATCTTGAAATACTCTGGTATAGAAGTCTTTTTGTACATTGTCTGCAATCCTCCCCAGAGCTTGCTGGGTGTTAATAAGTAGATGGATGAGTAAATGTATCATACTTTTGCATACACATATCGTAAAATGTCTCTCCCATTTACCCCGTTTCCTCCCCTACTTCCTTCTTGGCCATAATCATTAGACCATAACAGTGTCCAGAAAGCTTAGTTCAGATTGCACCCCTTCACACACACACTTACATGTAACCTACAAAAAGCCTTAGAAATAGATATCAATTTTATCTTAAAATTAGTTTCACATCACACTGATGTGTTGCTGGTATAAAAATTACCTAATGGCATGTGAGTTCCTGTGGTCACTATGGAGATTCCAACTCCCATCCCCAGAGGTAAGTACTAGTTGGTATGCATTTTTGTGGGCAATTGTTTATTATTCTGAGACCTCCCTATTTCTTGCATTCTTTCCTGCTCTTCTCTCTCTCTACACAATATCTAGTGTTCTTTTGAGTTTTTCTTTATATTATTGTTATACCATATACACACTGCATGTATATTGTTTTTATTACTCAAAATATGATACAGACATTTTCATAGTGATGCATATCTCTCTCCATGGCTGTCCTACCTCCTTTGAGAGACAGGATATATAGTAATTGAGTGCACCTGAGCTGAACCCAGACCATCTGGGTTCAAATCCTGCCCCTACAACTACTAACTGTGATCTTGGGCAAACTTCTTTAACTCTTTGAATTGCAACTGCCCAGACTAAGATGCAAATAATAATGGAACCCATATCACAGAGCTATTGTGAGGATTAAAGTATTTAACATATACAAAGAACTTAGAATCATGACTAGTACATAGTATACAATCAATGAACCTAAGCTATTACAACTTCTACATAGGGTGCTAGCCATTCCTCCACTGAGGGACACCAAGGTGAGCATTGAATTCCTGATATTCTGAGTAATGCTACAATACACAACACATGTGTATATATGCACACGTGTCAGCATTTGTCCAGAGAAGATATCAAGAAGTAGAACTTCTATATCAAAGGGCTGCACATTTTATATTTTAATTAGGTATTGCTACGTTGCCATCCAAAGTATCTTTGTCAGTACTGCCTGATGTATTTAATAGTATCTGATGACATTATTGCTACTTATTCTAAAGTTCTGCTTGCTCTATTAATTTTATTTCCTTAGGTCTAAATTCTGCAGAATGGTATTTTAAACATATTATCTATTTTGTACAGTTTGGCTTTTGTCACACTTTTTCATGATGTTTGACTGCACCTCATTTTTGTAGACAAGATTTCATGTTAGGTTCTTCATTTTATCAGTTTCATAGCCTGCTTGGAAAAGTGAAGTACTTTGGATTCTTATTTGCTTTTGGAGGTCAGAGATGTAAGTGGCCTCCGCCTGTGGGCAGAGCAATGGACAATGGATACTTAGTCCTATGACTAGGTATCCACCATCCCTCCAAGGTGTCATTGCTCCCCAGGGCCCCACCCTGTCTCTTGAAATCCAGTGTCCCCACTACTTGGAAGCAGAGATGTTCATCCTTGCTGCACATCTGGGAAGGGGAAGCACAGCAGGAAGGGAGATGTGCTGTGATAGAAGGTCCTCATTGTACTCCAAGAAGCACCCTGCCAGTTTCCTCGAGTCCGTCTTGCTCCAGGCTATTCCACAATCTATTTAGGAAGATCTCTGCCTCATTGCTGTAGCATCATCTGTGTGTACTATGGGTTGTGTGCCTTCAGCCTTCCCCCTGACCTGTCTGCTTCCTTCTTTCAGGGATTCTTCACTATCTCTGGATCAAAGAGGGTTTTCCTTGTTTCCATTATAATTATCAATTTGAAACATTTTCCCAGTTATTTCCATGGTTTTGGGGTAAGGAAGGTAAAATGCTTCTTTATGGAAAATAAGCAAGTTGAAGTGGGAGTGTTCCTTAGTTTGGATAGTTATGTGTGATAACGCTACTCTAAAAAAAAGCTAGAAGCACCAGTGTCAAGGTAAATGGTCACGAGTGGGCTCAGCAAAGCATCTTTCCACACAGCTCTTGGCCATCCAGGCCAACTGTCAGCATTTTCCCAGGCAGCCAAGTTTCTTTTCTATGTCTTTTTCGACAGTCAGGCTCAAGAAGTGGGGAAGGAAGGGGAAGAAGAGGAGAAAGGGAGAGGAAAAGAGCCATTACTAAGAGAATAATGTTAGCAAAACCCCTCACCCAAGGATAGTACTTGGTTGAGCCTGCTCACCTCCTTGCAGGAACTTCATGGGGTGGACGATGGCATGGTATCTGTCTATGCTGAGGGACACCAGGACGTAGGTAGAGGCATAGAGCAGCACAACCTGAAGACAGAAGTGCGAGGAGGTGAGTGGTTTCATAACGGTGAGGAAACGCACGTCCTGGGAAGAAGAGCGTTTTGTGCTATTTAGAAACCTAGGCACCAAACCAAGGGCTGGATGAGGTTTGGAGTATGGACAGGAATGCTGACTCCCGCCCAGGCAGAAGATGGCTCTTCTTGGTGCTGGACTTTGCACGGCTGGCTCTGACAGGCGAGTGCCTCCAGTTCTCACTTGCTCACTCTCTCGCTTGGCTTCTTGGAGACTCCACATTTCTCCAAGGATCAGTCCCCCTTGACATTTGCGCGGTACATTTGTTTGTAATTGACTTTTAAAGCTAAACTAATTTTCTTTGCTACAGTTGACATTCCAGAATAATTAGAAACAAATGTTCATTTGCCTTTTATCAACATGAGTTGTTGAAAGATGATAGGAGGGATTTGGCTTTAAGGGGCCCGGGTGCTGTTTTGAATCATTTATCACCATCTGGGCTGACACTCTTAGAGCTCCCCTTCTTCATCCACTTCTGCAGCAGAGCTGCCCACTAGGGTCAGCCTTTGGGTCCCCTCTTCTGCCTTCCCACCCTCTTTCATTAAGCTTACCCATGTCCTTTAATTATCCTGTATACAGTGGTATTTGCATACTTTGCAGAGAAGAAAATTTTGATTTAAGAGGTTAATATCTCTTCTGTGAAGAGCATACTCAAAAGGTAATTAAATGAAATATATCTGAAAGGATTATCAAGATGCAAAATTTTCCAATAACTTTGAGCCTCATTTCTACCAGGACTCTAGCCGTATCACTGCTTTGTAAATTTTGGGTCAAATTCATAGTGAGTAGAAAGTAATTCGAAGACTGAAGTCTAAGGGTGAGTGTATGAATTTCTTCTAAGATGAAATAGGAATAACATGACTTTTTAAATAACCTTTGTCTGAATTTGTACCTTTGTTAATTCCCTGCCTCAGAAAAATAATCAGCTACATCAATGTTCTTTATTATTTTTATTTCTGTAACACTGCCACATATACATCCCAGCATCTGTGTTGCAGATGGTGCCATGGAGAGGGTGTTCTGAAAATTGACCAGAGATTGCAGCCTGCCCTAAGGGATATAAGAAGAAAGTCTCATCTTGCTAAGAAGCTGATGAGTGATCAGAGAGAAAAATGGCATACAGTTTTTACAACAACGACAAAAATAAGACGATTATCTCCTTAGAGAAAACTGGGATTTCTTTGTGGGGTCCATGGGTTCAGAATTGTTAATGCTGGCCACACTGAGTTGAGAAGGATAGGAAAGAGAACTCTCAATGGGATAACTGCGTGGGTTAGAATGTTGTGACGAGACAGTCATGAGAATTGTGGCATCTGCGGCTGTGCTGATGAGATGACTGGCTCACACAAATTCAGGACCTAGGGCAGGAGGAAAGGTCACAACAGACTAGCCAGAGAAGCAGGATGATTAATAAAAAGATACCTACTTTTGAGACATGGTCAGAAAGAATATTTAACTTCAGGAGTCTTCAAACATCTAGACAGGGTTTTTTTTTTTTTTTTAAATGTTAAAGATTATCTGAAAGAAATACACCTCAAATTGTCATGCCTCCTCTCCACAAAAATAAGTGCTAGAAAATAGAACAAAAACATTAATGAGTTTTGAAAGAAAAATTGTGATTCAAAAATTTGGTAAATATTTTTGTACCAAGGCACAGAATAATTTTCTTACATATAAGTAGAAGGAAAACATCACCTACTTTTGGAAAAAATCTTTCTTGAAGAAACATTTATGCTGACTGAGAATTGTCTTGAAATTAAGTACTCAAGAAGAGGAAAGGGGATAGAATACTAAAGCCATAGTAAGCAATGAGTGAGAAAAACACAAAATGTTTATAAAATAGCTATGAAATATAATTACATTATATTTCAGAGAAAATTTGGTGAGTTGGATGAGGGCAGAAAGTAGAAGGACAGCAATTTTCTGTTTAGATATTTTAGATATCAAATTTCTATTTAGATATTTTAGACATCTTTTTTGTTGTTTTTACTTTGATAGAGATGTATTGCACTTTAAAGATAAGCTATGATAGAGTAAAATAGAAATAGAGAAAAAAAGATTTATTTGAGTCCTATGGCCACCATAACAAATTACCACAAACACTGTGGCTTAAACCAACATAAATTTATTCTTTTACATTTCTGGAGACCAGAAGTCAGAATCAGTTGTACTGAGTCAAAATCAAGGTGTTGGTAGCCTCCCTCTCGAGGCTCTGGGAGAGAATTTTTCCCTAGTCTTTTCCAGCTTTAGGTGCCTACCAGAGTTCTTTGAATTGTGGTCACACCAATACCATCTCTAAGCCCATGGTTACAGTGCCTCTTCTGTCTGTGTGTTGAATCTTCCTCTGCCTGCCTCTTACAAGGATGTGTATGTTTGCCTTAGGGCTCAATAGTAATAATTATTGAGATAATTCAGAATAGTCTTCTCATTTCAAAATCATTAACTTAATCACATCTGCAAAGTCTTTTTTTGCCATATAAGGTAACATACATAGGTTTCATGTATTAGGATTTAGAAATATTTGGGGGGTCATTTTTCAGCCTACCACAATTATAACCAAATATATAGAAAGGGAAAAAATGAGTGAATAAAAAATTAACACAGAAAGATTAAAATGATATGATTGAAATAGTACCAAACACTATTTGTCAAAAAAATGAATGGCTTGAGCTCCTCCACTGAAACAAAGTCTGTTTACACAACTCTTCCCCAAATCCAGCTGTATGCTATTTAGAAGAGAAACTTCTAAAACCAAAAGATTATCAAAGTTTAAAAATAGAGTGATGGCCAATGGTATAGTGAGCAACTGAAAACTATAAGAAAGCATTCATTGCAATAGTACTATTAGACAAGTTAAATTCAAAGCAATTAGTACTACATGGATTGAAGGGATCATTTATATAATATAGATACAATACCACAATGGTAACAGAATATCACTAAACCTAAATGTAACAATAGTGTAACACTAAATATATATAACTAAAATGTTCGAAGTTCTACAGAGGAAACAAGTACAGTAATACATAGGTAGAAATAATTAAACAAACTCTAAGAACGATACACATTATTATAAAATATCTAAGCAGTATTTCAAAAATTAATCATAAACTAAGCTATCAAGGAAAAAAACCCTCAATATATTCAAAAAAGTGGAATTTATACAATTCACAAATTTAAAACAACAAGCAATGAAAGCTGAAATTAGTATCATAGATTTTTTTAAACACCACTTGGAAATTTAAACAGCCTTATAATTAACTTGAGTCAAGAAGGAAATTAAAGTACAATTATAGTCAATTCATAAATGTCAACAATGAAAATTCTACACATCAACAACATATGGGATACCATTTGGAGAACAGATGGAAGCTTCAGGACATATGTCTAAATTCTCACTATCCCACCCTCAATTCTGACAAAAATGACCTAGGAAATATAAAACCAAAAAAAAAAAAAAAAATCTTGTAGAAAATTGAGACTTAAATGCAGAAAACTTAAATTTTTTTTATTTAGAAAAATGCCAGATTGGATTCATTTAAAGTAGAATCTCTGGACTGACTTTAAAAAAATCAATATACTTTATCTTTTAGAACAATTTTAGTTTTACAGAAAAAATTGAGCAGATAAGACAAAGAGTACCCATATTAGCCACCCCCCACATACACTTTCTCTTCTTATTAAACTTTACATTAGTGTGGTCAATTTTTTAAAATTAACAAACTGATATTGATGGATTATGATAACTGAAGTCCGTGGCTTATATTGAGATTCACTATTTGTGTTGTACAGTTCCATGGGTTTTGATAAATGCATAATGCCATGTATCCTTTATTACAGTGTTATACAGAAGAGATTTACTGTCCTAAAAATCCCTTGTGCCTTATCTATTTAATCTCTCCAAATCACTGGCAACCACTGATCTTTTTACTGTCTGCACAGTTTTGCCTTTTCCAATGTCATGTAGTTATAATCACACAAACATAGTCTTTTTAGACTTGCTTCTTTCACTTAGCAATGTGCTCTTAAGATTGCTCCATGACTTTTCATGGCTTGATAGCTCATTTGGGTTTATTTATCCATTCAGCTTCTGAGGAGTATCTTGCTTTCAGTTTCTGGCAATTGTGAATAAAACTGCTATAAACATTCTTGTGCAGACTTTCATGTGGATATAAGTTGTCAACTCAATTGATTAAATACCTAGGAGCACAATTGCTATATCGTATGGTAAGAGTATGTTCAAGTTTATAAGAAATTGCCAAACTGTCTTCTAAAGTGTGCCATTTTCCATTTCCACAAAAGATGAATGAGACCTCCCATAGCTACATATTCTCAGTCCCATTTCGTATCATCAGTTTAAAAAAATTTTTTTAGCCATTCTAATAGGTGTGTAGTAGAATCTCAATGTTTTAATTTGGAATTTCCTAATGCCTAAGTAATGAACGTTGAAATTCTTTCTATATGCTTGCTTGTCATCTGTAGATCTTCTTTGGTGAAGTATCTGTTCAGGTCTTTTGACCACTTTGATGAGGGTTGTTTATTTTCTTATTGTTATTTGAGGATTTCTTTGTTTCTTTGACTTCCCTGGTGGCTCAGACGGTAAAGCATCTGCCTAAAATGTGGGATACCCGGGTTCAGTCCCTGGGTCAGGAAGATCTCCTAGAGAAGGAAGTGGCAACCCACTCCAGTATTCTTGCCTGGAAAATCCCATGGACAGAGGAATTGGTAGGCTACAATCCATGGGATCGCAAAGAGTTGGACACGACTGAGCAACTTCACTTTCTTTCTTTCACTTTTGCTTCTTTATCAAATATATGTTTTTTATATTTTTCCCAATTCTGTGCCTTATTTTTCCAGTTTCTTGACAGTCTCTTTTGCAAAGAATACATTTTAAATTTTCATAAAACCCTGACTTTCAATTGTTTCTTTCATGGATTGTGCTTTTGATGTTATATCCTAAAAAAAAAACACAGAAAGACCCAAAGTCCCCTGATTTTCTCCGATGTTATTTTCTAGTAGTTTTATAGTACTGCATATTTCATTCCAATCTGTGATCCATATTGAGTTAGTTCTTGTGAAAGGTGTGAAGTCTGTGGTTGGATTCTTATTTGTTTTTGCAAATGGATATCCAGTGACTCCAGTAGCATTTCTTGAGTAGGCTATCCTTTCTCCATTGAATTGTCTTTGATCCTTTGTTAAAGATCCATTAGACTTTTTGTGTGTATCTCTTTCTGTACCCTCTATTCTGTTCCGTTGATCTATTTGTTGATTCTTTTCCAGTATCATGCTGTTTTGATTTTTGCAGCATTATAGTAATTCTTGAAATCAGATAGGGTCAATCTTCCAACCATATTCTTCTTTTTCAATGTTGCATTGACTGTTCTGTGTCTTTTACTTAAACTTTAAGGTTTGTCCATATCTATAAGATAACCTGGTGGGATTTTGATTGGAATTGCATTGAATTTATAAGTTGTACTGGCAGAATTATCATCTTGAAAATAGTGAGTCTTCCTATCTATGAACATGGAATATCTATACATTTCAAGATATTGTTTGATTTTTTTCAGAGTTTTTCCAGTTTTCCTCGTATTGATCTTTCACATGTTTTGTTAGATTTATACCTAAATATTTCATATTTTTGGTGCTAACATAAATAGTACTGTGTTTTTTAATTTTAACTTCAAATTGTTTATTGCTGGTATATGAAAAAAATCTGAACTTTTGTGTGTTCAGTTCAGTTCAGTCACTCAGTCGTGTCTGACTCTTTGCAACCCCATCGACTGCAGCACTCCAGGCCTCCCTGTCCATCACCAACTCCCAGAGCCTACTCAAACTCATATCCATTGAGCCATCTCATCCTCTGTCGTCCCCTAAACTTGTATTCTGTGACCTTGCTGGTTTTCACTTTATTTTCTATATAGACAAAGTTATTTGTGAACACAGATGTTTTTAATTTCATTTTTCTGTACCAACCTGTGTAACCTTTTTTTTTCTTGTCATTTTGAATTAGTTGGAACTTCCAGCATGATGCTGAATACGAGTGTGAGAGGAGACATCTTTGTATTATTTCCAGTCTCAAGAGGAAAGCTTCTAGCTTCTCACCATTAAATCTGAGGTTAGTTCTAGGTTTTTTGTAGATTTTTGTTATCAAGTTGAGGAAGTTTCTCTCTATGCATAGTTTGCTGAGAGTTTTTATCATGAGTGGGTATAGAGTTTTCTCAAATGTTTTTTCTGTATCTACTGATAGGATCATATAATCTTTTCTTACCTTTTGATGTTATGAATTACATCAATTGAGTTTTGAATGTTGAACCAGCCTTGCATAGCTGGAATAAATCCCATTTGGTCGTGGTGTGTGAGGAAATAATGAGATGTCTGCAGTCTGGAGGAAGCCCCTCACCTGGCCAGGCTGGTACACTGATTTTTGACTTCCAGCCTCCAGAACTATGAGAAATAAATTGTTTATAAGCCACCTACTCTGTGAAAGTTGCTCAGTCATGTCTGACTCTTTGTGACCCCATGGACTATATAGTCCATGAAATTCTCCAGGTCAGAACGGTATTTTTACATTAGCATCCTTGGACTAAGACAGCCAGAATATGTCAAAAAGAATAA
Organism: Cervus canadensis; assembly: GCF_019320065.1. NCBI lineage: Eukaryota > Metazoa > Chordata > Mammalia > Artiodactyla > Cervidae > Cervus > Cervus canadensis. The sequence continues at coordinate 58,693,086 of NC_057388.1, forward strand.
TAACCCAGAAATTTTACCTAATGCTTGAACTAGGAATGCTTATATTCTTATTAGTGCTTACTTGTATTTCTTTTATATATGTATTATATAACAAACAAAAACATGAAAAATATTATAAATTTTGCTTGTCCTTTCAACTATGAAGAAGTGAGCAATTTGTTACATCAGAGTACAGGTTTTATACTATTTTCCTTATGAAGAATCCAAGAGGTAATATTGGTGTCAGTTTGTCTCATCGTATTTGGAAGGTGCTACATACCTGCAAATAGCGGACCACGCGGCAAACCAGGTCAGGTGCCATGAAGTCTCCAGTGAATCTCCAAATGATATCTGTCAAGATGTTAACCAGTCCTGTGAAAGAATCTAACGAAAAAACATAAAAGTGGTTGATTTCAGTCTCTTTAAAATTTGCAACTATGCTACAGTAGAAATGAATTCCTGGAGCCTTTTTTTTTTTTTTTTTTTTTCTGATTTATTAGGTGGCAAATGGCTTCCCTGATAGCTCAGCTGGTAAAGAATCTGCCTGCAATGTGGGAGACCTGGGTTCGATCCCTGGGTCAGGAAGATACCCTGAAGAAGGGAGAGGCTACCCACTCCAGTATTCTGGCCTGGAGAATTCCATGGACTACAGTCCATGGAGTCGCAAAGAGTCAGACACAACTGAGCAACTTTCATTTTCACTTTCAATAGAGAAAATGAAAGGCAAGGTAGGAGTTACATTTTATTATTAGTCTGTCACCACTCAGATGCAGCCACTTAGGAAGGATTTTTGTAATGACTGAAAAGAAATATTATCAGAGTTGATCTTTTAAGTCACAGAAGAGGAGATTTAAAGATGTTTAGACCGGTGCTAAACCAAGGACAGTGTGAGGACCAATATAAGGCAAAACTGAGAAAAGGCAAATATTTATTCCCATGAAGCCTTTCAAAATTTTCCTTTCTGCACCCATCATTTTACAATTGGACTTCTTGTTACCACCCTACATGAGTTGTGGTCCTCTTCCTCACTTTCTTCTTCTTTCCTCTTTGGACAAATTCAAGTGCATGATCAATTGACTTAGTTTTTTAAACTACTGAGGAATTGAGGCCAAAATCTGAGACCAATGTTAGAGACTTTATTCTTAGTTCTATAATTGCATACTATATAAGTTGTATAGATGTCCAGAGCTATGGTGAAATATGGTGTGTGTCTAGAAGTTCCTTCTCCCCATACCTCTATGCAGATATCTCTCATTAATTATGTGATCCAGAATCATTCTCAAATCAGTGCTTCAGGGATTTTCTGCTGATCAATGGATAGGACGAGAACTTAAGACAGATTCATTGACTTAGGGCCACTTTCTTGAGACATGGGATATAACACTCTGTCAAGGACCTGAAAACCTTCTCTATCTGAATCTTCACCATTAATAAAGTCTGAGCCCTGAGTTTAGCATCAAAGCCTTCCACAATCTGGTCTTGCCTGCCCCTTGCCAAGTCCCCACTTGGCATTTTTATATTGAACATCAGTGGTCTGCCTGTTTCTTCCTTTTTGTTTCTCTATAGGTAGCAACAATTAGAAGCATTGGCAAATACATAGAAACTACCAGAAAACTGTCCAAAAAGTTGGAGAAGAGAAATCTCACGGCAATTCTGGGTAGTCAGAGATGTTCTAGCTGAGAAGGTCAATTGAAAGCAGGGTCTTCAGAGTTGTGGGGTTGTGATTTGATCAGATAGGAATTTCATGAAGCTTTTACTGGCAGGAATAGACTCAAATGAGTGGAATGGACACTGAAGTTACTTGGATGTGCTCTTTTGGCTTATTTATTACTTAATTTTTTTAAAAAGTAAGGGGAAAAAAACCCCACCAATCTCTAGATCTAAGTGGTTATGTGAACAATTATAATGTACTCCAGTAAAAGAAAAAAGCAATTTCCCTCTGGAGCTCAAACTTAAATAAGCCCATCTCTGGGAGGAGACTATCAATGGACTGTGCCACTGCATTTGTTATTTGCTATTAAGCAAATGCTGCTCTATCTGATCGGTAAATGCTATTTAGTTGCCTAAGTAATTGAGGACATTGCAAATAAGCCTTCCCTAAATGGCAATTAATGGGACCTTGGGAACAAAGGGCACACTTGAAAAGCTTAGTTACTTCTATGTATTACTCTTGCTTTTTAAAATCTCTTCTGTGAACAATTCTAGGAAACTGTTATACTCAGAAAAGCCAAAACAGGCTCACAGCAGTCTCTAGTGCTCCTTTGACAGATTCTTACAAACATGAAAGTGGGTTCCCAGTTGGAGCAGGATTATGGGTATTGTAGGGAGAAGTCAAAATGAGGTGACCCCTGAACTGAACCCTAAAAGTTTGGACAGGTCAGTGGAAGAGGGAGGGAAGGATGTTAACTCTGGCACAGATGACAGCATGAATGAAGTTACAGAGGTGAGACAGAGTGAGATGAGAAACTCATAACTTTTGCATATGAAACAACATCTATTTGTTGTTGCTGAAGCCTAAAACAGGTGCTTGAAAGTGGCAAGAAATGGGCCTGGAGAGTCAAGAATCCAAGGAATTTTAAGGTCTTATGTGCCGATTAAAGGAGCTTTCTTTTTTTTTTCCATATACTGGGGGGGAAATTAAATGTTTATGTATTCAAACATGTGTTTTACATAGCTTCTTTAGTTACTGTAATGGTTGTGGCTGGGGGGAGGAGGTAGATCAATTTGGTAGGTCCAATACTGAAATTGGGCTTCCTTGGTTAGCTCAGATGGTAAAGAATTGGCCTGCAATGCAGGTGAGCCGATTTCAATCTCCGGCTCAGGAAGATCTCCTGGAGGAGGGAATTGCTACCCACTCCAGTATTCTTGCCTAGAGAATTCCATGGACAGAGAAGCCTGGCAGGCTACAGTCCATGGGATTGCAAAGACTCAGACACGACTGAGTTACTAACACACAATGCTGGAATTGCCATTTATATTTGTTAGGGAACTGTGCAGAAGTTCAAGAAAGAGATCATTGGTACCTAGCGTATGTCAAATAGGAGCAAAAATAGAGAAGAAAATGCAATATGATGTCTATTTTGAAGGTAAAATAAGGAGGACTTTGGTGTTTTAAAAGTGAGGTAGAGGGAGGGGTCAATAGTATATTAGGGTACTGGAGTGGGTAGATGGTGGTGTCTCCTGCAAATATAGGAGGATAAGCTCATTCTATTTGGGTTGCTTCCAGGTTTCAGCTGTCCCAAATAAAACTGCTATGAACATTCCTATATAAGATTTTACGTGAACGTAAGTTTTCATTTTCTTAGGGTAAATACCCAGGAGTAGACTGTTGGGCCCTAGGGTAAGTATAGCTTTTCATAAGAAACTGCTCAACTGTTTTACAGAGTTGCTGCACCAGAGTGCTCCTTACCAATAAAGTATAAGAAATACTTCTGCATCCTTGGTACCACTTGATTTTCTCAATGTGTTTTATTATTTATTTGACCATGAGTGTACTGTGCTGTGCTCAGTTGCTCAGTCATGTCTGACTCTTTGCAACGCTTTGGACTGTAGCCATCTCATCCTCTGTCGTCCCCTTCTCCTCCTGCCCCGAGTCCCTCCCAGCATCAGGGTCTTTTCCAATGAGTCAACTCTTCGCATGAGGTGGCCAAAGTATTGGAGTTTCAGCTTCAGTATCAGTCCTTCCAATGAACACCCAGGACTGATCTCCTTTAGGATGGACTGGTTGGATCTCCTTGCAGTCCAAGGGACTCTCAAGAGTCTTCTGCAACACCACAGTTCAAAAGCATCAATTTTTCGGCGCTCAGCTTTCTTCACAGTCCAACTCTCACATCCATGCATGACCACTGGAAAAACCATAGCCTTGACTAGACGGACCTTTGTTGGCAAAGTAATGTCTCACTTTTTAATATGCTGTCTAGGTAGGAGACTTCTAATTAGTGTTAGTTTAATATCCTGGTCCAGCCATTTTATACCTCCATCCCCAAGAGTTGAGAGATTTTTTATTTCTGTGCCTTTCCTTGTTCTCTAGGGCATTTGGTCCTGCAGTGGCCTAGGGTTTTTGTTGCAAGAAGTGACTGGCAGGCAGGAAGTATTTCATGCTTTTCCTGTAGGCATGGCCTAAACCTTCTTGCACACCATCTCTATAACAACTCTTCAGCTCTGCCATTGTGGTGTGAGCCATAGGTACTCCTCTAACTGAAGGGACATGGCTATGTCCCCATAAAACTTTATTTCTAAAAATGTGTTTGGGGCTGAGACTGACCTGTGGGCTATAGTTTGCCACTCCCTGATCTATAGAATAAAGTCCAAATGCCCTATTGTGACTTTTGGAGCCTTCCTGCCTCTTTCTTCAGTTTGATCTTTTCTCATCCTCTCCTAAATTCATGCTACAAGAGAAACCCTTTCAACCAGTACATTAATAGAGACACCAGTTTGGTGGTCAAAACATTGGTTAAAGAAAGAAAGCACATCCACAAAACCACCTTAAAATATCTTAACATAAAACTTGAGTGTACATTTGTCTTATCTTTAACATAGGGGAAAGACTTTGATTTTATGAATCATCCTTTTTAGTGCTTAAAATGCCTCCATAATGCATCTTTCATGATTTCTAGTCCTGGTTTCTTTAGAGTGAGAACTTGAGATATAAGCAAAGCAATTTGAGGCAGAATCTCATTGTAGGGGATTTTATAATCCTCCTTTATTCTTTTATAGTTCCATTTCCTGGGCTTGCTTCTATTGTAGCTTCTCTTAGTGACTCAGTAAAAATAAAAGTCAAGTTTTTTTTCAAAATATCCAACTTAATTTTCACAGAAATAACAACTCTCTGGTGTTGTTTATGTTAATTATGTAATTTCAGAAATGAGTACAACTGGCACAAACTGACTGGAAACAAACTCCTGTGACTCATGTGATATAAGAAGTGGAAGCAGAAAGGGCACAGGCTCATTAGTGTCCATCCGTCTTGCCACAGATGCTGGTAGGGTGTTTTCTGCTAGTTTGCAGAAAGAGTGGAAGTGCTGCTTAATCAAGTGAGGCACTTAAGATGTAGTTAAGAGAGAAGACCTTACTGTTCCTTGACCATCCCCAGTGTTTTCCTCTGCCAGCACCTTTCTTTATGTCGGTCCCTTGACTTGGCAAGTTCTTTATGTACCTCTACCTGAAGGATATCTCTTAACTTTTAAAAGTTTAGTTCAATATTACCTCCTTTGTGATGCTTCGTGTTCTTCTTGCTGAAGACTACTGAGATTGGCTGATTCCCTCTTCTGGGCTTCTCTCTACCCTACTATGGAAGTACCTGTAACACACTAACATTTTTAATATTTCTTTTCAATTACACTATAGTTTGGGAAGATAGAGTTTTGTTTTTTTTTTTTTTTAATTCACCTATGTGTCTCTGGACCCTGATGTTGTTTTATTATGTGGTAAAAGTTTGGTAACTTCCTACTAAGTAATGACTACATTATTACTGCTGCTGCTTGATTGGCTGGCTGCAGGCTCCTGCAGAGGTTGCTAGAGAGGTGATGCCTCAGAGCAGATAGAGCCACATTAACCGTCTTCTTCAGTGTAGATTAAGATAATGATTAGAAATCCAGATGCTGGAAGGAGGAATATGATTGGAAGTTTTGCTTCCTCAATAGGTTTCCAAAAGAGCTCTCTCTACAAATGACCCAATTTCACTCCTTTTAATGGCCAAGTAATAATCCATGTGTATGTGTAAAATAGACAGCTAGTTCCCTGCTATATAGCATAGGGAACTCAGCTTGGTGCTCTGTGATGACTTTGATTACGGGAGGGGGGGGGTTGGGGATGGTGGTGGGAGGGAGGTTCGAGACAGAGGGGATATATGTATATGCATAGCTGATTCACTTCGTTGTACAGCAGAAACTAACACAATATTGTAAAGCAACTATACCCCAATTAAAAAAAGAAAAAAAGAGCTCGCTTGATTCTAAGGTCTCTGCTAGGTTGCGATACCACAGTGGCTGTGCCTTATTCATGTTTATATTCTCATCCCTTTTTATACTGTCTCGCAAAATACTCAGTGTTTGCTAGAAAAAGAAGGAAATGTTGGCTTACAAAACAGATTTGCAAATACCTTGAAAATGCAAGGCCACCAGTGTAGGATTCACTCTGCATAGAGAGAAAGTTGAAGCACCATTTCTACTTGCTCGAAGTTGATATTTGAACTTTCCCATGCAGAGCAGAATTATAGGAATAGTGAACACCTAGAAAGCTGAGTAACTCTTTTTCTTGACAGGTGAGTAGTACATGAACATTTGTTGCACTGGATAGGGGACTATTGAATACAAATACAATTTCTATAAGATTGAGATTTCTGATAGTGTAAGATCCTTTTAGTGCCAACTAGGGATTATGGAGGAGTGTTGCCTGGTTTTACTGTAGGGACACTCTGGGTAAAAATTTCAACCATGAAGCTCCAGGGTTTGTGATGCTTCTAGTTCAACTCAGTGTCGTTGCATTGTTTGTTTTGTTTTAGAAGCAAGGGAGGCGATAATGGTTTGTTTGCTGGCAGTTGCACAGGAAACTATTTTTGATATTACTAAGGATCCCACTCTCTCCCACTTTGCTTTTATAACAACCATATGCTTGAGAACACTCTAAATGGAACAAGATTTCAAGACCTTATGTGAAAGTTAGTTTAATGAGAGAACTTGCATTGCCCAAACTGATGTCAGGTGATTAACTGCCAGATAAAATTATTTCTCAGAAAAGTAAGTTCTTGTGTCTCTAAGTTTTGTGCTCATTTTACAATGCTCATATGATTCTGGCACCGTGTCCTTCACCAAGATTGAGTACTAGCTGAGCTTAATGGCCTAAACTGTCAACTCCCGGGTTCTTTATTAATCCCGGGAAAAGTGGCCTGCACCTCAGTCATTATTGCTCAATTAGGTAAATAATCATCACATCCATTCTCATTAGAGCACTCTCTTCACAGAAAACTTCATTCCTGATGTTTTTCAATTAGTCTTAACAAGTCATAAAATGCCACTAATGTCTCTCATTCTCCATTGGTCCACCAAACAAATAAAAATCATGTGTCCAGTTAAAGAAACCCAAGTCCTTCTAAAACTTATTCCCTTTGCTTCTGTTGTGCTCAAAAGCCAAGAATCTCATTTAATGAGGCCAACTGGTCAGCCTGGGTCATTGGTCATTGCTGAGTGGTGAAGAATTCTTACACTCATATATACAAACATCAGGTTCAGCAAGAGCAAACGTTTCCTTAAGATAAGGGAAAATAAGGCACTGATTCACTACTATTTCTCTTCCACTTTATGTGGAAATGTCTTGAGGCAGGGTCATGCACAATCATCACTACACAACATGGGACTCAAACTGACTCAGTATAAATGTAAGAAATGGACAACTTATTTCCTCTTTTAATGAGATTGTGTTTTCCTATTAAAAAGAATTGACATCAGTGAATCAATTTATTATAGGATGTTTAGAAATCTAAGTGTAGGGGTAGGGAAATTCATTTGTAGTTATCCAAGAAACAAATTCTTTGAATGTCTTTTTTTCCCCCTTTGTCCTCTTGCCCAAGGACAAATGAATTGTAGCAGGTTGGGATGGATGTGGCAGATTGTATCAAGAAATATTTGGACCATCATTGTCTTGAGATGGTCTTTATGGCTGTCCTTTTGTATAATTTAAGATCTCAGTAAATGTCTTATTTCACTGACGCTGCCCAAGACTGTACTGTGCACCTCTCTGTCATCAAGGGTTTTGTAGTTAATATATGTTGTTTAATAATCATAGAGATCAAATTACAAACATCCATTGGATCATAGAAAAGGCAAGATAATTCCAGAAAAGCATTTACTTCTGCTTCATTGACTATGCTAAAGCGTTTGACTGTGTGGATCATAACAAACTGGAAAATTCTTAAAGAGATGGGAATACAAGACTACCTTACCTACCTCCTGCAAAACCTCTATGCAAGGCAAGAAGTAGCAATTAGAACTGGACTTGAAACAATGAACTGGTTCCAAATCAGAAAGGAGTACATCAAGGCTGTATATTGTCATCCTGGTTATTTAACTTAAATACAGAGTACATCATGCAAAATGCCAGGCCCACCCAATCTCATTAGTTCAGTTCAGTTAAGTCACTCAGTTGTGTCCAACTCTTTGCAACCCCATGAATCACAGCACACCAGGCCTCCCTGTCCATCACCAACTCCTGGAGTCCACCCAAACGCATGTCCATTGAGTTGGTGATGCCATCCAACCATCTCATCCTCTGTTGTCCCCTTATCCTCCTGCCTTCAATCTTTCCCAGCATCAGGGTCTTTTCAAATGAGTCAGCTCTTCGCATCAAGTGGCCAAAGTATTGGAGTTTCAGCTTCAACATCAGTCCTTCCAATGAACACCCAGGACTAATTTTCTTTAGGATGGACTGGTTGGATCTCCTCGAAGTCCAAGGGACTCTCAAGAGTCTTCTCCAGCATCACAGTTCAAAAGCATCAATTCTTCAGTGCTCAGCTTTCTTTATAGTCCAATTCTCACATCCATACATGACCACTGGGAAAACCATAGCCTTGATTAAATGGACCTTTGTTGACAAAGTAATGTCTGTGCTTTTTAATATGCTGTCCAGGTTGGTCATAACTTTCCTTCCAAGGAGTAAACATCTTTTAATTTCATGGCTGCAATCACCATCCACAGTGATTTTGGAGCCCCCCAAAATAAAGTCAGCCATTGTTTCCACTGTTTCCCCATCTATTTGCCATGAAGTGATGGGACCAGATGACCTGATTTTAGTTTTCTGAATGTTGAGCTTTAAGCCAACTTTTTCCCTCTCCTCTTTTACTTTCATCAAGAGGCTTTTTAGTTCTTCTTCCCTTTCTGCCATAAGGGTGGTGTCATCTGCATATATGAGGTTATATATATTTCTCCTGGCAATCTTGATTCCAGCTTGTGCTTCTTCCAGCCTAGCATTTCTCATGATGTACTCTGCATATAAGTTAAATAAGCAGGGTGACAATATACAGCCTTGACATACTCCCTTTCCTGTTTGGAACCAGTCTGTTGTTCCATGTCCAGTTCTAACTGCATACAAGTTTCTCAAGAGGCAGGTCAGGTGATCTGGTATTCCCATCTCTTTCAGAATTTTCCAAAGTTTATTGTGATCGACACAGTCAAAGGCTTTGTCATAGCCAATAAAGCAGAAATAGATGTTTTTCTGGAACTCTCTTGCTTTTTCCATGATCCAGCAGATGTTGGCAATTTGATCTCTGGTTCCTCTGCCTTTTTTACAACCAGCTTGAACATCTGGAAGTTCTGGTTCACATATTGCTGAAGCCTGGCTTGGAGAATTTTGAGCATTACTTTACTAGCATGTGAGATGAGTGCAATTGTGCAGTACTTGGAGCATTCTTTGGCATTGCCTTTCTTTGGGATTGGAATGAAAACTGACCTTTTCCAGTCCTGTGGCCACTGCTGAGTTTTCCAAATTTGCTGATATATTGAGTGCAGCACTTCCACAGCATCATCTTTTAGGATTTGAAATAGCTCATCTGGAATTCCATCACCTCCACTAGCTTTGTTCGTAGTGACGCTTCCTAAGGCCTCCTTGACTTCACATTCCAGGATGTCTGGCTCTAGGTGAGTGATCACAGCATCGTGATTATCTGGGTCGTGAAGATCTTTTTTGTACAGTTCTTCTGTGTATTCTTGCCGGTCTCATCACTTCATGGCAAATAGATATGGAAACAATGTAAACAATGACAGACTTTATTTTCTTGGGATCCAAAATCACTGCAGACAGTGACTGCAGCCATGAAATTAAAAGATGCTCCTTGGAAGAAAAGCTATGACAAACCTGGACAGCATATTAAAAAAAGCAGAAACATTACTTAGCCAACAAAGGACCGTATAGTCAAAGTTATGGTTTTTCAGTAGTCATGTACGGATGTATGGTTTTTCAGTAGTCATGTACGGACTATCAAAAAGGCTAAGCACTGAAAAATTGATGCTTTTGAACTGTGGTATTGGAGAAGACTCTTGAGAGTTCCTTGAACTGCAAGGAGATCCAACTAGTCCATCATAAAGGAAATCAGTCCTGAATATTCATTGGAAGGACTGATGCTGAAGCTGAAGATCCAATAGTCTGGCCATCTGATGCAAAGAGCTGACTCATTAGAAAAGACCTTGATGCTGGGAAAGATTGAAGGCAGGAGGAGAAGTGAACAGCAGAGGATGAGATGGTTGGATGGCATCACTGACTCAATGGACATGAGTTTGAGCAAGTTCCAGGAGATGGTGAAGGACAGGGAAGCCTGGCATGCTGTAGTCCATGGGGTCTCAAAGAGTCAGATATCACTGAGCTACCAAACAACAACAACAACAAGTAATCGTAGAGGACCAGGTAGCCTCTATGCTCTTAATCCCCAAACAATGAAAACCTTCACTGATATGTTCCTGACACCCATGAGATAAGTTACCCATTCATAAATCTTAAGTTAGGAGCATACTTCCTGTTTCCTAGCACCTACTCCCATACCCTAGGTTAACTGGGTATGGGAGTTAAATTGTCCCAGTGGCCCCTTGCCGGTGTGGGGTGCAGCTGTGAATGTTTCCAGATCATTGTCTGCCCCCAACCTAATCCAACCCTGTGAGTAAGTGACCCTGTAATAAACTGATTCATTGAGTATATGAAGCTACCTGCCTCGTTTTTTGGTCTCAAGATGTCTTCTCAATTCACTGGACACTTTTCATTCTCTCTGTCCTGGGACAGTCTTCATGCTCTCGTCTCCTATTGAAGGTCTGTGAGAATCACTTACTGTAAGGATGTTTTTGGACTTCCCCAATGGTTCAGCAGTAAAGAATCTGCTTGCAATTCAGGGAACTCAGGAGATGTGGGTTTGATCCCTGGGTCAGGAAGATCCCTTGAAGGAGGGCATGACAACTCACCCCAGTATTTTGGCCTGGACAATCTCATGGACAGAGGAGCCTGTCTGGTTACAAGTTACCTGTTACAGGTTACAGTCCATAGAGTTGTGAAGAGTCAGAAATGACTGAAGCGACTGTGCATGCACACACGCACACAAGGACATTGTAGGGAATGTTTTATTGAAGTCTTTTCAAAGTCCTGCATGCAAGGCTCCACAGGATGAATGTGCATGATCCAGAAACTTCTTGAGATGCATTTCTCTCAAGGCTGAAAGGAATCATATCTGAGGAGTTTTGCCCTTAGTTTTGGCTACTAGGAAACACAGAGTGAAATATAGTCAGCTACAATAACTTTGTAGTACCTCAAAACTTAAATTTGTTTTTGATTTTTTTGTCCCTGTAGTTTAACATTTTCCATGGCTCTTGTATTTTATTTTGTATTTTATATTTTATTGGGTATGTCTTACATGTTACAGGCAGTGCATGCAGGGGTCCTGGGGCCTGACTGCAGGGGTTTGGAATTTTGGTTCTGCCACATAATGTAGCTGCACCATCTTGGGTATGTTACTAACCATGCTGAGTACAGATTCTTTGTAAAAAATGATAATAAGAGTGCATGATTTATAGGGATATTGTGAAGGTTAAATAGCTTGTAAAGTACTTGGTAAAATGCATGGTGTTAGCCCTGGGTACCTCTAATTGGTGTTGATGCAACAAACAGGGCTGAATGACTAGATGGACCACTGCATAGACTAGAAATGAATGGGACTTCACCGTAAGTTCTGAGTTCATAACCAATTTGCTGGAAGATAGTTTTCTGAAAAGAGCTAGTAAGTAAGAGGTTGAGGCTCTGTTTAAATCAGATCAACAGTCAAGGCTGGCTGTTTTATCTGCCATAAGGCATGGCAGTTAATTCAATACATTTGGCACCTACTGAGGAAAGGGTGGTGATTAAGTTAACTGAGTGCCTGACAACCGAGCCAATGCTTGAGGAAACAGAACTCAAGGAAGACAAGCTGTGATGACTGATTCAGGGATTGGATAGCTATTTGTTAGCAGGGATGCTGTTCGTGGGGCCATTCTTTATCAGTCTAGACTGTTCTGTGCATTATAGGAAATTTCACATCCCTGGACTCTCTGATGACTCCAGATGCCCCACCATTTCCAAATGCCCCTAAACTGCTTCCATTTGAGAATCACTGAAATATGAAAGGATATTGAGGCTTAGACTGAGAAAATAAACTGGTGTGCTTAGAACAGTCCCAGTTTCTATAGCCCTTTCACTCAAATATATCCTGGTCTCCATGGCTCCTTGAAGATGGTTGTTTCCAGGCCTGGGACTGGGAAGAGTATGAGGTGAGTATGGAAGTAAAGTGTCATCTTGGCTTCATATTTCCAGGTGACACTTTTCCCAAGAAAAAGCTCTCTGAGTCTGATCCTTGTCTTTAAGCAGGTTGGGAACAAATATTGGCAGACTACCCTTGTGCCAGGCATTGTACTAGGCAATTCACAGACATTCTCTTATTTAATGCAGTGTTTTATATGAATGTATCTGAGCCAGACCCTCCACTGCACATAAATAGAAATAGTGATCATTCATTCAGAATGTGCATTCAACTTTGCTTCAGTGATAGTTGGAGAGTATAAATTGGACTTTTATATACTCCTAACTGAATAGAATAATTAGATGAAGTGATTCACTCTAATGTGCAGTACAACAACAGATACTAAAAAAAAAAAAAAAAAAGTACAGAATCTTAGAAGAAGCAAGAAAACTATCATTGAACCAATATAGAAACTTCTGCATATAATAAGCTTTGACCTCAATAAACAAGGAAGGCCAAGTCAGGCAAAATTATGTACATAATCTCTTCCCAACACTGTAACTGTTCAAAAAGAGGCAATAGTATAATTTCTGCTTCTTGTGGTCATTATGAGGGTTAACTTCAGCAAAGCACAGACTTAGTGCCAGTCACAAAAGAGGATCTGCATGCGTGGAGCCCCCTCTGCTCATTTCTCCAAGAGAGAAAGGAAGCTGGGAGAATTCAAGTAATGTTTCTAAAGCCATGTAAATAATAAATGATGGAGCCAGAATTCAACCCAGATCTCCAGAGTCCACCACTTAATTTTGTACAGTTGTCAAACTAAGAATCTTCTTTATCTTCAAGAATTTTGAAAACATTTTTCTCTACTCAGTAATTTCATACAAGGATTCTCTAATAAAAATAATAAAAATATAAAGACCTATCTCAGACTAAGAATATTTAAAAATGTGTTTTAATTTTTGAAAAAATCAAGAGAAGAAAAATATTTTTGTGGCACATGAAAATAATGTGAAATTCAAATTTCAGCATCCATAGGTAAAGTTCTGTTGGCACACAACCACTCCCATTCAGTTACATATTTTCCATGCCTGCTTTCGTGCAACAACGGGTGGTTGTTGTGGTTGTGACAGAGATAATATGGCCCTCAAAACCTAAAATGTTTATTATCTGGCTCTTAATAGAAAAAGCTGGCTTACCTCTGCTCTAAAGCTTAAGACTCCTGCTCTTTCCATTATGTCCAAGTGCTGCTGGATCCAGATTGCTTGTGACTTTGCCAAATCTTCCTGTATTCTTGGGGAATTATTAAATTGCCACTTCATTGCACTGAAGTGTTTTCTGCTAGCTTACATTGGAGAGCTTTGAAGATACCAGGTGGAGCCAGATTCCTTTCTTTCATCTTAGCAAAAATCCAGTCTCTCTCTCTTTCATGTTCAAAATGATTTGATTCATTAGGACGTAAAGGGGGCAAAGAACAAACCATGCTGTAGGGCTGGGCTGGCGGGCGTTTGGATCTGCTGTATTTGAGCTCCTCCTTCTCCACTCTGACTGGCTCCCTGGATGCCCAGCCCTGTCTAATGGAGACTGTGCATCAGAGGTCAAAGCACAAGCTTTAGAGTCAGGGACCTGTGTTTGAACTGTGTTTGAACTCTATTTGCTAACTATGACTCTGGGCAAATTATTTAAACTCCCCACTTTCAGTTTCTGTAGGTCAAACATGAGAGTAACAAGAGTATCTATAGCTCAGGTGATGTGGAGGAATAAATGAGAAAATAAAAAGGTTTTCTGTTTGTTTTGCAAACAGTTGATTCAGTAAGCATCAAGCCAGAATACTGGAGTGTCTTTCCCTTCTCCAGGGGATCTTCTCAAGCCAGGGATTGAACCCAGGTCTCCTGCATTGAAGGCAGATTCTTTACCAGCTGAGCCACAAGGGAAGCCCAAGAATACTGGAGTGGTTAGCCTATCCCTTCTCCTGCAGATATTCCTGACCCAGGAATCGAACCGGGGCTCCTGCATTGCAGGCAGATTCTTTACCAACTGAGCTATGAGGGAAGTCCCGTTAAATATTAGCTATTGTTATTAATTTTTCTGCTTACTTATTGGCAGGGAAGGAGTGAAATCTCTGATCCAAGTTAAAATTCCCTAGAAGGTGCTTTTAAAATATGGTTTCTGTGTTCTTTATAAGCAATGCAAGCATATAATACAAAATTCAAGTAACATAAATAATAAAAAATAACTGTCACACAAAACAATGTGTCTGAAATGTTCAAGGCAGTAATAGTCATAATAGCTCTAAACTGGAAATTACCTAAATGCCCGTCACCAGTAAAACAGAGAAATCGATTGTGGTATATTTATACAATGAAATGCCATTCAATAGAGTGAATGGTCTGTAACTACAGGCTATAATGATGATGAATCTCTTGAACAAATGCTAAGCAAAAGAAGCCAGACAGAAAAGCACACATCTAGATTCCATCTAGATAAGGTACAGAATCAGGTGAAATCTGACCTTTGCCTCAGGGAATTACCCTGAGTGGAGGTGTGGGGTAGTGATGGGAAATGAGGAAGGAGGCTTAGCGGGCAGCTAATAATGCTGTGTTTCTTGATTTGGGTGCTGGTAACTCAGGTGTGTTCAGTTTGTGGAAACACATCAACAGATACTTACAGATACTTCATGGGATTAGATTTCATATTTCAATAAAAATAATAAAATCTAAAAATAAAAAGACAATTTTCTCCTATTTTTGACTCCTAGTCACTTAGTCCCCTCCTCAGAAGCAGCCACTGTTACCATCAAAGAGAATATACAGTCATTCAGTATATAATAACATGTCTACCTGTATATAAGGTGTGCATTATTATTATTATTCTTTCTTGAAAGCAAGTTTTTGTCTTATTTTATGAGGACCTTATTTGTTAGGGCAGTTTTAGGGTTACAGAAAAATCAAGTAAAAGTGCAGAGCTCTCGTATACTCCCTGCCCCCACAGCCTCCCTCACTACCCACCCCGCACAAGAGGGTTGCATTTGTTATGAGAGATGAACTACTGTGCAGTTTCCCAGGTGGCTCTCTGAGTAAAGAATCCACGAGACTTTGGTTTGATCACTGGTTTGAGAAGGTTTCCTGAAGGAGAGCCACTCCAGTATTCTTGCCTGGAGAATTCCCATGGACAGAGGAGCCTGGCGGGCTACAGTCCCTAGGGTTGCCAAGAGTCAGACATGACTGAAACTACTGAGCAAGCAATCACGCATGTATGAACTACAGTGATACATTATAATCATCCAAAGTTTGTAGTTTACATTAGGGTTCACTCCTGGTGTTGTACATCCTGGAGGATGGACAGAAGTATAACATGTATCTATCATTATAGCATCCTTCGCTGCCCTGAAAACCCTCCGTCTAAGAGCAAGTTTTGATGGAGATGGGCTTTTGATGAGTCAGCCATCTGCTGCAAAGAGGACAGTAGATCTCAGGAGGTCAGGTAGAAAAGAGGAGATGAGAAAGGGTCCTGTTGCTGGGTGACCCTCTTGGAGCTGGCAAGGTTTCTGCAAATGTTTGTGGACTACAGTCAAAGAGAATTTAGGGGCTTCAAGATGTCTGGACCTTCTTCTTGGTGTTGGATTGGGCCCCATATAAGGTCATCCTATGTCTTTGTGTTTAAAACTCTAGGTGTCCTGTTGGGCAGTTCTGCTCCTCAGGTCTTCTGTTCATGATGAACATTCAACTTGATATGTGGTTTAGAATAACACCCATTCTTCTCTGTGGAACAATATTCCTCATTCTGAAGCTGACAACATGTAACAATAGGGTGGGATATGTGAAAGCAGAACTACCATGAAACATCTGGGAAGATATTCTTTTATTCTGTTTTATCCTTCTAGCTGATAACTTTCTCTTACACTATTTGCAGCGTCAACAACTCCAGATATTACTCATCCTCTAAGACACAATGCAAACTCCACCGCCCTCCATCAAGTTCCCACCATGTTCCCCTGGAGGTCCTCAGTTTGTATAACTTCATTTAGTACTTATTTAAATGATCAGCAGTCTATAATTGTTGATTTCTGTCTGCTAGGCTTCAGACACCATGCCATATGCTGGGAATTCAAGAAAGAAAACACTATTTCTGTCCTCAACTTCCTCACATTCCAGTGTCAAACGGAGACATGTAAAACAGCAGACAGTATTGCATGGTATCTGTATAAAAGATGTGGTAATTGATCAAATCTGGTAAAGTGGGAACCAGGAGGACAAGGCATTCTTCACAGAGGTATCCCTTGAGTTTTGCATGTTGAAGAATGAGCCAGGCTTTGCTAGACAGACCCAAGAGGGAGAAGGGCACTCAGGTAGCAGGAGGAGCACCTGTGAAGGTGTGGAACTACGAAGCACATACTGTCATTCACCATTTAATAAGTCTATGTCATTTAATTTACTAGTCTTTCCTCCCAGACTATGAGAGACTCCTGGATAAGACTCATAACTTAGGCTTCTCTATGCCCCACTCTGTCAAATACCTAGTAAAATTCTGAATACTAAAATTAGATAGACACCAGAGTAAGGGCAAACACAGGAAGAGTCTTCTTAAAAGATTTAACTGAAGACCTGAATTTTAAATATTCAACAGATCTCCATTTTTAGAATGTGAACTTCTCACCAGATTTGGAATATAAAAGAAACCTTCTAAAGTAATAAAATTGAACTTTAATTGGAGCACTTATTATAATCATGGCCAAACTGTGATGAGCAGCTGATATCCTCCTTACTTTCTGCCCTATTCAATGCCCACCCTGGGATCCCTGGGGCTTGGCTCTCAGGTTCTCAGGAGAATAGGAATTATTTTGAGTGTAATTGGGCCTGGACTTTGACACAGGCATTATTTGAATCCATCGTTTGCCAGGTTAATTGCTATGTGACCTTGGGCAACTTACTTAGACATCTTACAAAATTGAAGTAAGTATACTTTGTCAAGATTAAATGTCAAAGTGTGTGGAACTAGCTCTCAATAATGTGAGTTTTCCTTCCTTCCTTCTCCTTCCCCTTTCTACCCTCTTCCCCCTTTCCTTGGAATGTTTAGGAAGATATCTTGGAGAAGAGAGTGCCTAGGAGGCAGAGAAAGAAGCGATTCTGAGCAGCTGATGGAGACTTTGGAAGTAAATGAATGGACCCAGAGGAAATTTAAGATACTTTGCCATGTTTCATGTGATTTACCACCAAAGATAAATACCATTGCCTCTGAGAGGTTTCTTTTAGACCGAAGTTGGAGGTTTCTTCAGAAACATCAGGTGGAGAGTGGCTTCAGGGGGGCTCAGTTTTGTTGGGGTTGTACAGGTTGCAGAGAGGGAATAGGGTATTATTTATCTGGAAGAAGAGGAGATTCAAGGTCACATGCTTGACTTCAGTGTGTGCCTGTTACACCTTCTCTTAAGGACTGCCACCTGGGAGGAGCATTAGGCCTGAGTCTCGTATAAGGCTGGGCTCAGGGTCTTTTCTCAGTATTACCTTGGAGCTTCCAAGTAGCTTGCTTAGGAGGAGGGGATTACTCCAGATCCTCAGTCCCCTAGTCAGGGATTCAGGCACGGTGAGGAGATGGATGTACTTGCATCTCTGAGCCTATAATGACTCACCAGGATCCTTCCCTATGTCACCTACCTGAATCCCAGGCAGGAGATTCTCAACACTCCACTTAGCCTTCTCCCACCTGCTCCTGCCTCATGTCAGTCCACCAAAACTGAAAGCTCTCAGCTGTAAACAAATGAATCTGACAAACTAATTCTTGGGAGCTAATGGCTAAAGTGGCTAAAGAAACTTTATTTTCCTGAGTTGCAAAATCACTACAGATGGTGACTGCAGCCATAAAATTAAAAGATGCTTACTCCTTGGAAGAAAAGCTATGACCAAACTAGACAGCATACTAAAAAGCAGAGACATAGCTTTGCCGGCAAAGTCCGTCTAGTCAAAGCTCTGGTTTTCCAGTACTCATGTATGGATGTGAGAGTTGGACCAGAAAGAAAAGTGAGTGCCAAGGAATTGGTGCTTTTGAACTGGGGTGCTGGAGAAGACTCTTGAGTGTCCCTTGGACTGCAAGGAGATCAAACCAGTCAATCCTAAAGGAAATCAGTCCTGAATATTCATTGGAAGGATTGATGCTGAAGCTGAAACTCCAATACTTTGGCCACCTGATGCGAAGAGCTGACTCATTGGAAAAGACCCTGATGGTGGGAAAGATTGAAGGCGGGAGGAGAAGGGGATGACAGAGACGGAGATGATTGGATGGCATCACCAACTCAATGGACATGAGTTTGAGCAAGCTCTGGGAGTTGGTGATGGACAGGGAAGCCTGGTGTGCTGCAGGCCATGGGTCGTAGAGAGTCGGACATGAGTGAACTGAACTGAATGGCTAAAGGCATTTAATTCTCTCAACAGCATTTTCATTTTAATAGGGGCTTCTAACCTTGGCCCAGGAGGGATCTCTAATGGAGGGATTCCAGGCAGTGTGGAATGCAGAGAGGAATAGAACAGACTGGCAGCTTGCCCAAGGTCACACAACACGGTTGTCACCAGAGCTATGAGTAAAACCTGACTACATCGACTTTCTGTCTCATATTGATGGAGGATGCCTCTGGTTTGGACACTGGGGACTCTCTGCCCCATTCTTAAGCCATGTCGGGGACTGTGGTCCACCCTGAGTGTGCAGAGGCTGTGATGTGAGCCTAAACCATCCACCCGCACTGCCAGACCTCACAGGAAGAATAGTAGCGTTGAGGAGGCTTGATCAATAGATATTATGCAAATGCCTAGAGCAATAACATTCCCTTCCATTACCAAGCTAACAGTCCCCGTCAAGAGCCTGCCTGCATTCTGACAGTTTTATTTTTCCTGGTTTGTCAGCCTGAAATCAGGGTCTGACTGATGCCCACATGAAGCATAAAATGTATATGACTGGCAGAGGCCCAACTCCTTTTTCTCTGAATTAGAGGCCCTTTCTCTATGAGCTGGCAAGAGCTCTGTGTACATCAATTATATTTTCTGACTGAGAGCCTTGCTGAGCAGAACCAGGCAGTAAGCATTCCTGGAGCCACGATGAGCCTCAATTGTGATGCAGTCCCCATGGAAAGCAAACTGCGAGGCAGGGGTACCCAGATCCCTACTCTCTATCCCCTCTTCATCTCCTCCCAGCTGTCACCCAGCTAAGGGATCCTGGAATCTGAGCATTCGTTACACTTCTGATTGTAGTTGTACAAGAAAGATAGCATTCTTCATCTTCTAAAACTGAAATTAATTTCATCTCTGAACTCTTACTCTACTGGATGTCAAAATTTAATTGCAGTCAATTAAGTGTTTACCCTTCTGCTGTCTCTGTAGTCCTTTTAAAGTTCTCGAAAGCTTATTCAGTATCAAGTTGTGTGTGTGTGTTGTGTCTGGTCCTTGGCATCATTCCTTATCCTCACTGACATCTGCTGAATTGATGTCCCCAACCGCATCTTGCATTTGGTTGTCAGTAGATTAAAGTGGTCCCTCCCTTTTTTCCAACTGCAGGACTTCTTTAAGACACTGTCTCTGCTCTGGGCTCCTCAGAATGTGTTCTCTGTCCTCACAACAGACTTCAGGTGCAGAGACTATATAAGGTTGTTTCAAGCTCTCTGCCTGGGTACCCACACACGCATTTCTTCTGTCAGCGCTACACGGAGGTGGAACGCAGTGCCTCACTCATTCCCTGGACTGTTTCTTGAGAAAGTGGGTAGAGTGAGTCACATAACTTCTTGCTCTTGAATTTCTCCAACTTGTTATCTCCCCTCACATATCCTCCTCAACATTTGTCCTTTGGTGGCTCAGGGCTCAGGGTCTGCTTCCCAGCAAGGCCCTGATGTTGAAGCTCCTGTCTCCTGCACATGCTCTTCTCATCCTTTCCCATTGTTAAACCCACATAACCAGGCATTTCATTTTTCCTCCTAAATCATTTGAAACTCAAAGTCAAGAAGTAGACTATTTTGTTTTCATGTTCCTTTAATAAACCTTCATTGTAGCAGTAAAAACTTCTAAGTGGAAGATTATGTAGTGATAGAAATTCTGAAGAGGAGGTGGAAACAACACAATGATTAAGAAGCAAAAACATTATATAGTTACATTAGGTACAATTTTCAATAACTTGCAGTCTTTCTCTACCAAGTTCCAGAGAAAATGACCGGTGCTTTCATTTTCTCAATGTTCCCAGTGTTGACACCTTCCTAAAAGTGCCCAGGGCAATTCCCAAGGGTATTCTCCATGCATAGGAGAAAAGAAATTCATTTAAATTAATGGATGCTGTGGGGAGGTGATTTTCAAGTGATCTGAGGACTGCTAAGTGTCCCTGAGACCCTCAATCTATCAGGTCAAAATTATTTTCACAATAATACTAAGACTTTGCCTTTTTTCCTTTCATCTCTCATGAGTGTACTATGACCTTTGAAAAGCTCCACTGTGCAAACATGAACATCTGTGTACACTCAGAAACCAAGTGTTCAGAGATTTCATGTATTGAAAACATCAGAAAAACAATATTATGTAGCATCTAAAAGTATATTAAAAGAAATAAAGTAGGGGATTATAAATTTGATGATATTAAAAAAGTGACTCTCTAATTGACCAGGTATATTAAAAGAAGAACAAAATAAAACTTTTAGAAATGACATAAAGTTATGTAAGAATTAAAATTAGTGTCTTAATAAACATGATAAGTAGAAGATTGGAAACAGATGAAAAGAGAATCTGTAAGCTTAAAGAGAGATCTGAAGAAATCACATTGAAGGCAATAGATAGAGACAAAGAAGGAAATCAAATTTAAGAGATACAGTGAATAGAATGAGAATGTCTAATAAAAATCTCATTGGAGTTCCAGGAGGAGATGATAAAGAAAATGGAAAAGAGGCACTGTTCAAAAAGATAGTGCATAGGAGCTTTATATAATTAATGAAGGATGTCAGTCTCAGGTATAGCAAACCTGAGAAAGTCCCAGTTTTAAATATCTCATACTATTTTCAGACAACGTCACAGCTTTTGGAAGAGGAAATGGTTTCACAGAGATAATGATTGTTGTTTTGAATGACAAACCAATGGAATGTTTATCATGAACACAACACCTGGGGATCAGGGCTTCTTCATGGGACACCTGGAGTTTCAAACACAAAGAACTCGTAGGGATAATTTATCTGAGTCCAAGGCCAACACTAGGCAGAAGGCCTGGCAATTTAATTCACTTTGATGCCGGATGAAAGTTCAGAGCTTCTTCCCATATCCTCTGATTTCCCTGTTCCTCTTATCCTGAGGTGTCCCCTCTCCCCTTGGGAGCAGGTGGTCAAACTGGACATAGGACTAGACATATGAGTGCTTGTTCTCAGGAAGGCAGAAGGAGGAAGCGTCTAAAACATAAAAACCACACGCTATTAAAATAAAAAAATGATATAGACAAATGCTAACTAAAAGAAAGATGCTATACCTAAACCAATATAAGATAAAATCCTTAAAAACATTACTAGAGACAATGAGAGTCACTGAATAGTGGTTGAAAAAGTTAAATTCACCAGGAAGATGTATCAATTCTAAACCTGTTAGAATAAATAAGGTAAAAATTTAATAAAACTACAGGGAGAGACAAATTCACCACCATAACTGCAGATTTTAGCAACTTATTTTAATTATTTATACATCAAGTAGATTTAAAAAATCACCAAGGATAGAGGAAATTTGAATCACACAGGAAACAACCTTGACCTGATGTAAATAATGAATAATACTTCTCAAATCTGGAAAACACTATTTTTAAAGGCATATGGCACATTATAAAAATGTGCATTACACCATATGTCAGGTTGCATCCAATTTCAAGAAGTTTAAAAGACAGAAGATATTAAGCTAGGAAATTATCACAAAGACAAGTCCAGTACTTTTGAAAATTAAAGTTCTAAATAACAATTTGTCAAAATTGTTGAGAAAGAAATCAAATAGAAATTATAGATTAATTAATCATAATGAGATAGAGAAACACTGGGCTGGAGGCAGCACAAGCTGAAATCAAGATTGCCGGGAGAAATATCAATAACTTCAGATATGCAGATGACACCACCCTTATGGCAGAAAGTGAAGAAGAACTAAAGAGCCTCTTGATGAAAGTAAAAGAGGAGAGGGAAAAAGTTGGCTTAAAGCTCAACATTCAGAAAACTAAGATCATGGCATGCGGTCCCATCACTTCATGGCAAATAGATGGGGAAACAGTGGAAACAGTGGCTGACTTTATTTTGGGGGGCTCCAAAATCACTGTGGATGGTGACTGCAGCCATGAAATTAAAAGACACTTACTCCTTGAAAGGAAAGTTATGACCAACCTGGACAGCATATTGAAAAGCAGAGACATTACTTTGCCAACAAAGGTCCGTCTAGTCAAGGCTATGGTTTTCCCAGTGGTCATGTATGGATGTGAGAATTGAACTATAAAGAAAGCTGAGCGCCGAAGAATTGATGCTTTTGAACTGTGGTGTTGGAGAAGACTCTTGAGAGTCCCTTGGACTGCAAGGAGATCCAACCAGTCCATCCTAAAGGAAATCAGTCCTGAATATTCATTGGAAGGACTGATGCTGAAGCTGAAACTCCAACACTTTGGCCACCTGATGTAAAGAGCTGACTCATTTGAAAAGACCCTGATGCTGGGAAAGATTGAGGGCAGAAGGAGAAGGGAATGACAGAGGATGAGATGGTTGGATGGCATCACCGACTCAAAGAACATGGGTTTGGGTGGACTCCAGGAGTTGGTGATGGACAGGGAGGCCTGGCACGCTGCTGTTCATGGGGTTGCAAAGAGTCAGACATGACTGAGCGACTGAACTGAATGAGATAGAAATGAAAATAATATCTATCAGAACTTGTGAGATGACATTAAAGCATATTTGACAAATACTTATAGTGCCTAAATGCCTATAATAGAAAAGAAGAAAACGTGAAGACAAATGATCTAAGTATCTAACTGAAGAACTTAAAAAAGCTAGGGGTGACGTTGTTGAAAATGACTGAGTGGGGAACTCCAGCGCTCCATCATTCTAGCAGCTAATGCACTAGTGAAAACTGTCAGGATCAACCTGCACAGAACTCTGGGGTACAGTCAACAACTTACAACAACCAGGAGAAAGCCTAGTGAAGAAAGTCAGTGCATTGTGGTAAGAGAGGGCTACGAAATTTTAAATTGCCCACGTGCCATCCTCCACCCCCAGGCCAACAGGGGGCACAGAGATACTGCACGCCTGGTGCAGGTTGCTAGTGCCACAGGGAGTAACACAAACCTCACTCTCAAAGTGCTGTGATTGTGTGTTTCGACCTGTCTGTCTACTTCTAGCGGATTCCTCTCCATGGAAGAGAAGAATCTAGGAACCACAGTTTCTAGATTCTCCCTCTCCATGTGGTTCCAGGTTAGAGTTTTTCAATGAGAAATTTTAAAGGAAAAGTGAAGAGAGGCCATTACTGTCAGTAGCCATAGAAGGCAGATTTATGAGCAATCACAGGGCTTATTGCTAAAGAGCCTGCTTTGCTGCTAAGTCGCTTCAGTCGTGTCCGACGCTGTGCGACCCCATAGACGGCAGCCCACCAGGCTCCCCCGTCCCTGGGATTCTCCAGGCAAGAATACTGGAGTGGGTTGCCATTTCCTTCTCCAGTGCATGAAAGTGAAAAGTGAAAGTGAAGTCGCTCAGTCGTGTCCGACTCTTAGCGACCCCATGGACTGCAGCCCACCAGGCTCCTCTGTCCATGGGATTTTCAAGGCAAGAGTGCTGGAGTGGGGTGCCATTGCCTTCTCTGGCTTTGCTGCTGCAGTTGAGACAACTGAGAGCTTTGCCACAGATCTTGAGAAAAGCTGTAGTTCCCCAAAGAACATTTAAGAACCGCAAACTTTGGGGATATTTCTTTGATATTCTGGCTTCGGTCTTCTTGATCTTCCCTTTTCAAACTCTGCTCACACTTAGGAAAGCACCAGTTTATCTACTCAGTCCCCTGTTGTTGTCAATCAGTTGTGTCTGACTCTTTTGCGACCCCATGGACTGTAGTCCACTGAGATCCTCTGTCCATGGGATTTTTCCAGGCAAGAATACTGGAGTGGGTTGCCATTTCCTCCTCCAGGGCATCTTCCCAAGCCAGGGATCAAACCAGCATCTCCTGCATCTCCTGTTTGGCAGGCAGATTCTTTACTGCTAAGCCACAGGGAAAGCCCCTTCAGTCCCTTGATTCATATAATAATTAGAGTAACTCTGATTTCCAGACCAAATCCTAACTGATGCAGATGGGAAAGTATCCAAATGGAATAGGTTTAGGGATTTAGTTTTGGACATGAATTGTTTGAGATATCTTTTTGCAGTGATGTATAGTAGAGTTGCATATTCAGGTTTAGAGGTCAGGAGCAAGGTCTAGTGTGGAGACATACATGGGAGAGTTGTTCACACATGGATAATATATGCAGTTATGCCTCTGTGTGAAGTCATTAGGGAAGCGGGTGTGGATAGAGAAGAGTAAAGTTCTGTGGACCAACTTCTGGGACACCCAACACTAAAAGATCAGATCAAAGATGAGGAACGAGGAAAGGAGACAAGGAAAGATAGACCAAGGGGTGGATAGTAAACCAGGAGAGTATGGTATTTTAAAAGGCAAGTTTGGAAAGTTTTTTTGGGGGAGGAGGGAGTGATTAACTATGTCAAATTTTGCTGAGAGGTCAATTGAGGTGATTGAGAGATGAACATCAGTTATGCTTACCAAAAATATAGAAAATAAAGAAAAGTAGAAAGTTGGGAGAGAAGGAGGATCATACTTTCTATCATCACCAAAATCAACAGTTATTTATATTCATTTTTCTATGTAGGTCTTTAGTTTTTTATATAGCTGGAATTTATTTAGCTATATAATTTTTTATATTGCTTTTCATTTACTTAGAAGATTTTTCATTGTTATTAAAAACATATCACTAAAATTATTTTAATGGTACATTATATTCTTTGAGGAAATGTAGCATATGTTATTTAACTGTTCTTTCAGCATTGGACATTTAATTTGTTTACAATTTTCTATTTTATAAATAGCTCTGCAAAATTTCTTTGCAAAAAGCTTTATCAGCGTTTTATATGACTTCCTCAGGGTAGATTATGAAAACCTTAACCACTATTTCAAATAAATGAACATTTTTAGAGCTCTGTTTTGGGCTTTTGGAAATTAACTCATTAAGCACCACTTTTCACAGGACTCATGCCCTTTTCTCTGGATCTAGAGTTGAGAGCTTTCACTTTTCCTGCTATTCAGTTCTGTTCAATTCAGTCATTCAGTTACGTCCGACTCTTTGCGGCCCCATGGACTGCAGCAGGCCATGCTTGCCTGTCTGTCACCAGCTCCTAGAGCTTGCACAAACTTATGTCCATTGAGTTGGTGATGCCATCCAACCATCTCATCCTCTGTCATCCCTTTCTCCTCCTGCCTTCAATCTTTTCCAGCATCAGGGTCTTTTCAAATGGGTCAGCTCTTCACACCAGGTGGCCAAAATATTGAATCTTCAGCTTCAGCATCAGTCCTTCCAAAGAATATTCAGGACTGATCCCCTTTAGGATGGACTGGTTGGATCTTTGTGCAGTCCAAGGGACTTTGAAGAGTCTTCTCCAACACCACAGTTCAAAAGCATCAATTCTTCGGTGCTCAACTTTCTTTATAGTCCAACTCTCACATCCATACATGACTATGGGAAAAACCATAGCTTTGACTAGACAGACCTTTGTCAGCAAAGTAATGTCTCTGCTTTTTAATATGCTGTCTAGGCTTTCTTCCAAAGGAGCAAGTGTCTTTTAATTTTATGGCTGAAGTCACCATCTTCAGCAATTTTGGAGCCCAAGAAAATAAAGTGTGTCACTGTTTCCATCTTTTCCCCATCTATTTGCCATGAAGTGATGGGACCAGATGCCATGATCTTAGTTTTCTGGATATTGAGTTTTAAGCCAACTTTTTCACCATTTCCTGCAATTAAATTCTAATAATTGATCAGTTTATTTTTCAAAAGAAAGAAGGAAGGTTGGCATGGGTTTTATAGGGATCATAGGTGTGGGATCCAAATATACATTCATTTATTTATCAAAATCAATGAAAAAGAGGAAAGGGACAGGGTCGTGGGATAAGAAACAAGAGAGATGACCTGCCATGAATGGCACAACAAGTTGGGATCGATTTTAGCTTTGATCTCCAGAGTAGTCTTTTTTTCTGAAACCTCCAGGGCCTCCCCATGAAGCACAGCCATCTCTGCCTCCAGACGTGGCTATGAGTGGAGACTGGGGAGGCAACCCTGTAAACCATGGATTTTTCCTGTGAATCACCGAACCATGGTGACGCTCAGGGAAATGAAATATCAGAGACTCGCCGAGGTTTTACTGGTCATCTGTTGGTTTTGCTTACCCTACGTATATTAGTATTTCTTCTCATGATGACAGTATCTCAATTGTCTTCTCCTGAACCAGTCCTAATCCACATGGTTTAGGTGGTGTTGGCTCCCTGCCCCCCAGCCTGCTGTGGACTCATGACCCCATGAGAACATCTACTCCATGGTCACAGTGATTGTGTCCTAGTGTTGGGAAGCCCAGTGTTGAGGATGATGCAAGCCTGATGCTTCTGGGGTTCCTCGTGGAGAGATCTTTCCTGGGAGAACCATCTTCTCAGAGAAAAATACAGAGAAACACCTTCTCAGAGAAAAATACAACCACTACATGAGAGAACAAGCAAGAGAGAAAAACAGATAAGACCAATAGGAGATGACAGATAAGACATTTGCAGGTGGACATGGGTTTTCAAGACTGAAATCTAAGAACTTCATAGCTGTATAAACCAGTTTACTGAGAAGCAGTGTCCTCTGGTGAACTCTTCCATCTCAGTCTTAAAAAAAGGAAATGATAAGTCTAATCACAGGTAGGAGCAAAATCTTCATAATGAGATATTGCTGTTTCAATATCTAGATTCCCCTTGAGAACAGGCACCTACAGTCAAGTTTTCTTTTAACTTTTGAAAGAATATAATTTTCCTGAAACTACCAAGGAATTATTTTTCAAATTATATAAGCTTCTTTGCTAATTGCCACCCCAAGTTTGTAGATTTGTAGGGCATGTTAGGTTTAGAAGAGACTACATGTTACAATGTATTCAAAGTTTGAAATGCGTTCAAGAAGTTCTCTATATTTTTTGTCTTAACAAGTGCCACCCAATCCTCCAAGCTGTCCATGTCTAACCGTGAGGTTAGACATTTCCTATTCTTCCAGTTTCATCTGTCAGGCATCATGGAGGTCTATCTCCTAAATGTTTTTTTGGTATATCCATGGCAGTTGTCACTGTGTAGTTCAGAACAGCATTCTCAGTTTCTCATCTTATATCAGAATCACCTGGGGAGCTTAAAAATATAGTAATGCCCAGAAACCACCCGCAGATATTCTCAACATATTTTTAGCATCTGCTGTTTAAAGCCTGGGTTCCTGTAGAAACACCTACTAACATTCTTAAGTTAACCACCTATGGTTGTGATCCTTCTGTCTCTAACCCCCAGGCGTGGCTTGAAACTTAATCTCATGGTCGGCTTCCCATCTCCCATCTCCTCGATATCATCTCCTGTGACTTTGCCCTCCCAGTTTGCTCTATAGCAGTACCAAAGTACTGCTATTTGATACTCCAAAGGAGAAACATCTCAACTCAGTTGTGAAACTCCATTTTCTTGAATGTCAGATGATTTCTTTCTATAACTGAAAAATTTGTAACTTCTATGACTCTATAAATGCAGGACTAAGGTACTTTAAATAGCAGTTATATAGTATATTTTGTCATGAAAATAATCTGCACACAATATTGTATTACATCTCTACAGTAACACTAACAAAGAATGATGAATGATGTTAATTATTCCCATAGAAACCACATTTTTACAGAGGTGTGTGATTAAGGAGCCCTCTCCTCACAAAGGCCTATTATCCACATTCTTCAAATAAAAAATATATTTTTAAAATTTCCAACCAACCTCTATTTTTCAGCATATACTGTTTAAAGCCTTAACAATACTTTTGCTGTGCGTGGGTTCCTTTATAGTCAAACACCTACTAACACTGTTAAGTTAACCGCAATTTTATCTTCCATTTATTTTATCTCTAGCCGGATGAGCAGTTTTTAAATTGGGTGATCATTAAAAGTATTATGAATCATCTTACCTCCTTCTAAATGTTGTACTTCTTATCATTCATACTTTAACAGATACATGAGTTAATATTTCTCTTCTTTGTCATTTATCTACGACTTCTCTTTTCTGTCCAAGAACTGTTAATCCCTCACTCTTTATTGTCACCTTTATTGGCAGTTAGTACAAAAAAGTAGTTTGTGGCTACTTTTCACAAAATAACAGCCTCGTATTATAAGTGTGCATGTGTATGTACTGACAGATACCCAAAAAGACGTCTAACAGAGCTGTGACTGCTGGGCTTGTAGCTAACCTCAGGCCACTGGTTTAGTCATGTTTCTGCACACTACCCTTAAAGGAGGGGTGAGCCCAGTCCAGCCTCAGTGAAATTAAAATCCATAAAATGTCATAGACCTCTGGTATGGACACCAGAGTAGCCCAGAAGTGACCCTAAGATTTTGTTATAGATAAACTGAATAGCCTCACCTGGGAATTCTTACTGAGTTGCCTGGATGTGATGCACCAGTGTGATGACAGTGGGTTTTCCTCAGGTCAAGAGGCAGGGCTATACCTGGCCACTGGCTTTCCTAAACAACTGACCTCTACACCATACTGCCCCGTGCTCAAGTGGTCCTTTTCCGGCCACTGACCATGCCCTTCCCCCAACTGATAACCTTGCTGTGTTTCTTGATAAATAAGAAAGGTGAGCAACTGGGGAAGCTGGGTCCCTCCCCCGGAAAGTACCCTATGGCCTGTCCCAGCACTCCCTAGGGTAAGACATTAGAGAAATGTGCTCTTTTTCCTAACCCTCACTATGCAAGTTGCATCAAAAACTCTTTCTTTTACTCATAACCAGTGAGGTGAACTCCATCCTGAGCCCAATAATATGATAGGCTTTCAGTGTCAACTGAAATCCAAAGTGTTACATGTTTTTATTATGACACTATGGTTCCCCCATGTCATCCTATACCCTCTCCTGCACATTCTATTCCCCCTACAATCCCTGCCTCCATTGGCCACCTGGAAAACTTCTGCTGGGACTTCAAGATCTGTCTGTGAGGAACTTACTCTTATCCCCTGGCCTACATACAAAGCAGAGAAAAACATCACCCCCTCCTCTGTGTAGTCAAAGCAGTAACAGACCTAGGCAGTTCTCAGTACCGGGGCATCGGACTGACCCACCCTGGGAGCCAGAGATTTACAAGTATTTATTTTCTATGTACAGTTACTTTTTTTTTATTACATAAGTAATATGCAATGATAAAAAATTTGAAAGTGTCAAAAAGGAAAATATAACCCACAGACAAACACTTTCTAACATTTTGTTGGTACTTTTTCAGATTTTAATAGAAATGGCCTGATGCAGTATCAATTTCTTGAAACCTACTTTGTTAATAGGCAGACATGGTAGCTCATTGTTATTATTTTTTGCATTTACTTAATTCATGACATTAAACGTTTAAAATAGATGTAGTGGTGAACTTAATTTTCTTTTTGTGCCTTTCCTATTCACATATTTGTTTATTTTTCTATAAAGTACATTTCTCTTTATTAATAACTTGTAGGAAGTCCTTATTTAGTGAATATATCAACTATCAGCTATGCCAATACTACTTATATTGTAAATATTTAATTGGTTCATAATTTTATTTTTTAAATTTTTATTTTATAATTTATATTTTATGCTTTATATTTTTAAATTCAAAAATTATATTTTTAAATTGAAAAATTTTAAATTTTAAATTCCTTAATAATTTCTACCTTGATATCATACTTAAGAAAAAAAGCTTTCTCCATCCCAATTTTTGACACTTTTTCCTAAAAATAATTTCATGTTTATATTGGAATTTTAAACTTATTTTAATCTTTATCTTAGTATGGTTTCCTCCGTTCTTCTTTTCCTCTCTTCATTTCTCTAGCAGATGTCTTTCAAGCATCCATTCTGTTCAGGCACTCAATTTCTTGGTGTTGAGGAAATAGCAATATACAAAGATGAGATAGTTCCTATCTATCTTCATGGAGTTAACATTCTAATAAGAAAAATAGATAATAAATACAAAATCCAAATAATATAGATTATAATGTCACAGAGGGATAAGTGCTATAAAAAATATTAGAAGGGGTATTGATATTGAATGGAGTGGGGGTATATCATATAAATAAGCCAAAGAGAGTCGCTGTATATTAGCTCTTAGGCTGCTTGTTTCTTCATTGCAGGATGAGATCTATTAGCTCAAAAGCCCACTGGCACCAAACTCAAGTTTTTATTACACTCAATTATTTTAAATATAAGACAAAGAAACAGATTTTTAGCCACTGACAGCCATTGACAGACTGTGCCCAACATCTGTTAGCTTTACAACCATAGCTATAGGCATAGGCTATAAAGATCACAAGCAGATGTCAGCTTCACAACTCCCTGACCCAAACTCCCGCCTCTGCTGCGAAATGACATCATCCGGACTCATAAACCCTGGCCTGATCCCACTCACCCCTACTTTCCTCCCCTTCTGAGCAGTGATCCCTGTACCATAGCCACCGGACAGTTTATGACTGTGAGGGACTTCCTCATGAGGCACTCTTGTCAAAGGGGTATCTATTAAATAAGGCTTTTGTGTGTTATTGGCCCCTTGTGCTCACATCTTTTTCGTTGATTAGCCCCCAAGTCCCTCAAACCCTCTTCGGGGTGCTATTTTGTTAATGGTTAGGAAGACCAAGGAAGACCTCACAGCAGAGGGAGCATTAAACAGAGACGAGAAATAGCTTTGGGGGAAGGTTTCAGGTCAGAGGGCAGAGTAAGTCGAGAGGGCCGCAGGCAGCGCAGAGTAAGTGCCAATATTCTGGAACACACATCCTGTTCTGTTTATTCAGCCAGGTTTCTTTCCTCCTGTTCATTTCAAAAGCATTTTTATTATTTCCTAAAGTTCTAAGTATCTTTGATTTATTCCTGGCCTTTCATTCTATTCCTTCACTTTTGAATTTTAAGCCAACACAGTCTCGTTCCAAGATGAGCAGTTACATGTTACTTATTGTTTTCATTATGATAAATGTCTTGGAAAATATCAAGAATGTGTGTTTCCAGATGTGCTTTAAAATAGTATCTGCTAGTTTTAAAATTAGAAATTCAATTGGAGTCTTCATCCAAATTGCATGGAACTACAATTTTAATTGCAATCTTTACATTGTGGGGTTTCTGACCAGAAACATTGAATGGATTTTAAATTTTAAAAATGTCACTAAGTAAAATTCTGTAATTTTCTTCATATAAATCACTACATTTATTTTAAAGTGTATTCATATGCATTTTGTGTTACGACTACTATTGAAAATTCAAATTTTAGGTTTATATTATATTTTTTAATAGGTTATTGCTAGTATATAGAAAAGCTAATTGCTTTTTATATTTGTTGGTTTTATAATCAGCCACTTTAATTAAATCTCTTACTAAGACCAAATTTTTCTTGTGTTTCCTTCTAAAATAGCCACATCATTTGCAAATTGATAATTTCACTCATTTTTTCACTTACACCATTTATTCTATTGTCTTCTTATTGGATTGCATTAGCTAAATTCCTTAGAGGGTTTCCTTTTAAATTACAGAGTCTTTGTATGTGTTCACTGATTTTTCTATTCAGTTCAGTTCAGTTCAGTCACTCAGTCGTGTCCGACTCTTTGTGACCCCATGAATCGCAGCAAGCCAGGCCTCCCTGTCTATCACCAACTCCCGGAGTCTACTCAAACCCATGTCCATCGAGTCGGTGATGCCATCCAACCATCTCATCCTCTGTCGTCCCCTTCTCCTCCTGCCCTCAATCCCTACCAGCATCAGGGTCTTTTCCAATGAGTCAACTCTTCGCATGATGTGGCCAAAGTACTGGAGTTTCAGTTTCAGCATCAGTCCTTCCAATGAACACTCAAGACTGATCTCCTTTAGGATGGACTGGTTGGATCTCCTTGCAGTCCAAGGGACTCTCAAGAATCTTCTACAGCACCACAGTTCAAAAGCATCAATTTTTCGGCGCTCAGCTTTCTTCACAGTCCAACTCTCACATCCATACATGACCACTGGAAAAACCATAGCCTTGACCAGACGGACCTTTGTTGGCAAAGTAATGTCTCTGCTTTTTAATATGCTATCTAGGTTGGTCATAACTTTCCTTCCAAGGAGTAAGCGTCTTTTAGTTGGTATATATTTTTTAAGATGTTTAGATTTTGTAAAGTTCAGGGATATACCTTTTCAGTGGGATACGATATAGTTTGTTTCTTTTATTCATGAGGAGATGGAAATTTTAGGACACACAGAGGCAAACAGAGTTCAGTCAATGGGTTTTGCTCCTTCTCTATTCCCTCTCAAGTGGGAGTCTCCAGAAACCCCCGCACTGCTACAACTCCAGGGCAGGTGAGACACTTGAATAGTCTGGACCCTGGGACTGACAAGGCTCATGGGGAGAAGATGATGTGCTCGGAGGGTTTTACTCAGACCTGAGCCTCCGATGGGGGAAATAGGTAATGGTTCTTGCAAAAGGTAGGGGTTAAGACACCCACCTTACTTAGCATTTGTTACAATCAATGAACCTACATTGATGCACCATTCTCATCCAAAGTCCATGGTTTACATTAAGGTTCATTCTTGACATACATTCTATGGGTTTTGATAAATATACATAATGATGTCTACCATTGCAGTATCATACAGAGTAGTTTCACTGCCCTAAAACCCCCTACCCTCTGCCTGTTCATCTCTCTCTCTCTCCTAACCCCTGGCAACCACTGATCTTTTTACTCTTTCTAGTTTAATTTTAGAATAGAATAGTTTTAGAATGGGTTTCTTTTCCAACATGTCATATACTTGAATTCATACACTATGTAGCCTTTTCAGATTGTCTTCTTTAACTTAGTAATATGCATTTAAGTTTCTTCCATGTCTTTTTATAGCTTGATAGCTCATTTCTTTCAGCACTGAGTGGTATGCCATTGTACAGGTGTTCAGCAGTTTGCTTATTCATTCACCTACTGAGGGACATCTTGCTTGCTTTCAAGTTTTGGCAATTATGATAAAGCTGGTTTAAAACTCCATGTGCTATTTTTTGGTATGGACATAAATTTTCAGCTCTCTTGGGTAAATACCAAGGAGTTCAGTTGCTGGACTGTGTGGTAAGAGTATGTTTAGTTTTGTAAGAAACTACTATAGTATCATCAAAGTGGCTGTACCATTTTGCATTCCCACCTGTAATGAATGAGAGTTCCTGTTATTCCACATCCTCACTAACGTTTGATATTGTCTGTGTTCTGGATTTTGGCCATCCTAATAAGTGTGTAGCAGTATCTCATTGTTGTTTTAATTTACAATTCCATAATGACAAATGGGGAACATGCTTTTTTTGCCATCTGTATATCTTCCTGAGTGAAGTGTCTATTCAGGTCTTTAGCCCCTGTTTAAAATCAGGTTGTTTGTTTTCTTACTGTTAAGTTTTAAGAGTTCTTTGTATTTTGGTTAGCAGTCTTTTATCAGATGTGTCTGGTGGCCTGTCTGTGGTTTGTCTTCCCATTCTCTTGACTGACTTTCTTTTTATTAACAAGCTGGTGCCAACAATTAGCTAGCATAGTGCACTGAACAATCTCTTCACTGGGTTTTGCCTACATTCTGGCTACAACTGTTCTCTTGACTGCATAAACAGTTCTGTATGAGGGTTCTAATTACAAGTACAGGTTTGGGGATGTGTTATTGGGCTTCCCAGGGGGTCACTAGTAGTAAAGAACCTGCCTGCCAATGAAGGAAACATAAGAGATGCACGTTTGATCCCTGGGTTGGGAAGATCCCCTGGTGGAGCGCATGGCAACCCACTCCAGTATTCTTGCCTGGAGAATCCCATGGAGGGCTACAGTCCATAGGTTCATAAAGAGTTGACTATGACCGAAGCAGCTTAGCATTAACACATGCATCCTGAGTTTAACTTGGTTTTACAGTTGTGTCTGACTCAGTCCATGGAGTCACAAAGAGTCAGATACAACTGAACAACTGAACGACAGTTCATGCATGAGGTGTGTTGCCTCGATAAATTACTTATTATCTCTGTTCTCAGTACCCTCCGTAGCAAATGGAGATCAAACCAACACTCATCCTAAGGTGGCTGTCAGGATGTGTTTTGCTGTGCTCAGTCATGTCTGACTCTTGTGACCCCATGAACTGTAGTCCGCCAGATTCCTCTGTCCATGGGATTTTTCCAGGCTGTCAGGATAGAATGAGCCAATTCCAGTTGGGAATTTGGCACAGTTGATGGGACATAGAAAATTCTCCAAAAGTGTTTATTATGGGTGTTATGTATTGTGATATCTTTTTTTTTTTCACCTTTAGTGTCTTAATTACTAAGTTTTACTCTTAGAAATATGTTCTCTTTTTAGCATATGAGTGATTTCAGGAATGGTTATAAAAGTTGTATCTACAGTCACTTTGGAGGCAGTCAGCATTTTACTGTTCTGAGAGCTCTGTTCAAAGGTTTTGGAGGTCTCTTCTTTTTTGTTCCTTTTTAAAGTGAAATTTAAAGGGGCTTCCCTGGTGGCTCAGGTGGTAAAAATCTGCCTGCAGTGCAGGAGACCTGGGTTCAATCCCTGGGTCAGGAAGATCCCCTGGAGAAGGGAATGGCAACCCACCCTAGTATTCTTGTCTGGAAAATTCCATGGACAGAGGAGCCTGGCAGGCTATGGTCTATAGGGTTGCAAAGAGTCAGACATGACTGACTGACTGAGCTAAAGTGAGATTTAAATGGATTATTAATTTGGGCAGCTTGATAACACATGTTGTTTGTTACCACTGGACATTTCTCTCACCTAACCCCATGGGCAACAGACATATGGTGATTTGTGCTTAATTAGTTCTGCCCAATAAAATAAGGGCTTCACTGCATATTGTATTACTCTCTAACTTTTCATATAATGATAATAATTACTTCCATTTATTGATTACTTACTGAAATGCTGACAATGTGCTAGCTGCTGCTGCTGCTGCTGCTAAGTCACTTCAGTCGTGTCCGACTCTGTGAGACCCCATAGACGGCAGCCCACCAGGCTCCCCTGTCCCTGGAATTCTCCAGGCAAGAATACTGGAGTGGGTTGCCATATCCTTCTCTAACGCATGAAAGTGAAAAGTGAAAGTGAAGTTGCTCAGTTGTGTTCAACTCCTAGCAACCCCTTGGACTGCAGCCTACCAGGCTCCCCTATCCATGGGATTTTCCAGGCCAGAGTACTGGAGTGGGTTGTCATTGCCTTCCCCAGACACTGTGCTAAGCACTTTGCATATATACATTATCTCATTAATGTATGTGTATTGTTATCACATCCACTTGATAAATGAGAAAATTGAGACTTGTTAATTGGCTTGCCACCCTCATCCAGTTGCTAACACAAAGATCTGGGATTTGACGATTTGACAGTGACCCTATGATGCCACCATGTGCATACCACCACCAGATACTGACTTGAGATTTCAAATCATTGCTCCAAAACCAGTTGGGTAAGGAAAACTTTAGAAAACGAAAGTGCAAGTCACTCAGTCATGTCCGACTCTTTGCGACCCCACGGACTACACAGTCCATGGAATTCTCCAGGCCAGAATACTGGAGTGAGTAGCCTTTCCCTTCTCCGGAGGATCTTCCCAACCTAGGAATCGAACCCAGGTCTCCTGCATTGCAGGCAGATTCTTTACTAGCTGAGTCACAAGGGAAGTCCAGGAATACTGGAATGGGTAGCCTCTCCCTTCTCCAGCAGGTCTTCCCAACCCAGGAATTGAACAGGGGTCTCCTGCATTACAGGTGATTCTTTACCAACTGAGCTATCAGGGAAGCCCAAGGAAAACTTTGGGGGGTGGTTTAAAGAAATCCAGCTTTCTGGGTGCCCCACTCCCAACCCCAGACCTACTGTATCAGGCAGTCGACTTTCTGCCCCTTACTGAACATGTCGTATCCCCACAAATGTTTTATACTTATCAGAAGAAAGAAACCTTACAGATCCTGGGAGGAGAGAACAGATGTCAGGAAGTAAAGTTGTGTGGGCTTATTGGTAGAACTAAATGAGTTTATATCCAACTATGAACAAAGGCTGCCAAACTCTAAGGGAAAACTTACATAATATGTTTTCTTTCCCCAGAGTTCTCTGGTTTGTTTTTTCTGAATCTGTTTCTGTGGCAATATGGCTATACTTTTTAGAGGTTTTCCTTTATGCTAGTTATGCCTGTTTCCCAGATCTAGCTAGAGAGGGGGATGAAAAGAAAGTCAACATTAACTATTCTTTTTGAGAAACCAGCCAGTAACTCAGGTTTTGATGACTTTGAGGGCAAAGGTCAAAGTGAATGTTTAATAGGTCTTTCTTGATAACAGCATATTCTTTAAAATAAAAGCCTAACTCCTCAGTGTGGGAGGTAGATGGGTTTGGTTCAACCAGATGGATAAGTTTTCTCTCTGACATCTGTAGAAATTAAGTTACCTTCATCATGTTGTTATAAAGTTGTTAGTTCATCAGTTGTTATAAAGATAAAACAAGATAGGTTTAGGGTCTGGCAGACTAAGAACTATTCATGTTATTTCCTACGGTTGTCATTATTATTGTTATAAATTATAACTAGTAAGAAATATGGAATAGAATAAGTGAAAAACAAGTCTTTTCTCTCTTTTTTTTTTGAGAAAACTGCAGTGCAGATTTGGAATGGAAATCCCATTGACCTATTCCTACTTCAAATGTCTGCTAAAGATAGATAATTACAAGCCACTTTATTTTGTGCCATTTAGAAATTTGTGCCTCCTTCACCCTGCATATAAAAGGATGCTTTGTTCAAATCCTGGGGCACTTGGAGTCTTCAGGGAGAGCCCGTCAGTGTGATGGATCTTCCTGTTCTGACAGGAGCTCCTATCTGCTGGATGGTATTTTGGATCAGGTCCTTGGGGAAAGGACCCTTCATTCCCAATGAAGGTCACAGTGATTATTACTGGGCAATGGGACATCATTCTGTTATTGTAAGTCATTGGAGTCAAATGAAAATTTCCTAGAAATAGTAACTGTGCTGTGCTTGGCTGGTCCAGAATTCCCATGAGTTCTCCATTCAGGTGTAAATGAGGCGCTCAGCAGAGAATAACCCTTTTCTGCAAAGCAGCCTTGGGCAGCCTGTCTGGAGATTGCTATAGCAAGGATGGATGGATTCACTTTGACATAATGTGCTTCCAGTTTCCAGAGGGAACTGTGCTTTCCACTCCCTTTGAAAATGTTAATTCAACTTCGGTGGGTGTGTTTGCAGTTTGGCTGGGAAAATGCCACTGTAAGACAGGTTAAATAATGGAACACACACTTTTGGCTGAAATGGCCTTCCTTTCCTTTCCATCTGACTGACTCTACCTTACTTTAAACTCCAAGGAAGCATGATATCTTACTGTACTGTAATTATCTGCAACCCCACTCCTGTATCTAACCAATCTCCAGCCCCATCAGTTCTTGTCTTTGGAATCACTCAATTCTACCCACTTTTGCCCATTCCCACTGTCTGGCTTCTAACTGCCATTATCTCTCATCTGATTTGTTTCAATTACCTTTTCTCTTATACTTGTCCTGCAATCCTGTCTCTACCCTTGAAAATCTAATTATATCACAACCTTTTTAAAATCTCTTACATGCAGCTTGGGCTTCTCAGGAGGCGCGGTGGTAAAGAATCTGCTGGCCAATGCAGAAGACACAGGAGATACAGCTTCGATCCCTGAATCAGGAAGATCCCCTGGAGTAGAAAATGGCAACCACTCCAGTATTCTTGCCTGGAAAATTCCATGGACAGGAGAGCCTGGCAGGCTACAGTCCATGGGGTTGTAAAGAACTGGACATGATGGAACACACACACATACACACAACTTGCAAAAAAACTGGAAAATCCAGATGAACCCAACAAACTAAGATAGAAAATAACAAGCATGCAAAATCTTGCCATAACAACTATTAACATTTAACTGCAGAAATTAATAGAATTTATTTTCTTTTTATACACAGAAATTTTTTCTAAAGTAGAATTATTTTCTATTTATACACATATAAATTTTTCTAAAGTAGAATTCTAAAATAGAATTTTTTCTAAAGTAGAAATTTTTTCTAAAACTGGGTTTTAACATGCTTTTTTTTTTTTTTTTTTGACATGGCAACATATTGTAAACAAATAGGATAGGAGGAAGAGAACCAAGCATGACTTTCTGACCAAGCCTGGCTTTCTTGACATAAGAGAAACCATTTTTGGCTTAAACCATTTTTCATTCTAAGCCTAGCCACAAGGCTTGGCTTTGAACAGTTCTTAGTAATTAAGCATCTTAAGGGAACAAACAACTACCGTCGGGCAAAAGAAGTTGTAACAGCAAACATAATCTCCTACTCCTGCTCAGTTGCTCAGTCATGTCTGACTCTATGAGACCCCATGGTCTGTATCCCGCCAGGATCCTCTGTCCATGGAATTCTCCAGGCAAGAATCCTGGAGTGGGTTGCCATTCCCTTCTCCAGAGGATCTTCTCAACCCAGGAACTGAACCTGAGTATCTGATCATTTGTTAAAGACTCCCAGTTCTGATTAGCAGTAAAGATTAGCCTGAAGTGTTCAACCACCAGATCAACTAAAACCTAATGGGTGGTGATGTCAACATTTTCTGACCCTAGTGACGTCAATCCACTTAAAACTTGGACTCAGTGGACCACCTAAGCCCCTTCATGAATATGCATGTACGCTTAGCTTAAAACTTCCCCTATTTTGCTGTTGGAGAAACACTGCTTTGGGAAAGAGCCCTGGGGTCCTCCTTACTTGCTGCAAGTAATAATAAATCCTTCTTTCTCCTGATCTTAGTTGTGTCTTTGGGTTTGACATCTACCAACAGGCAAATTCATTTTTTTGGGTAAAAATGTCACAGCTTATTACCTTATAAATGGACTTGATCTACATTGTTCTATTTTGTTTCATCATAAGTATAAATTATTTTTTATATAACCAGTCCCACCATTGTTTTATTCTTATTCTATTTTTTTCACTTTGTAACTAACATTGTAAATTATATCCTTGTTTAGAAACCATTACACATCCTTAAATAATTCTTGGGCAGAAATATTTCTACTCATAGAATTGTTGAGGTAAGGATATGTACATTTATATATATTCTTTTTCTGGTATAATATGTGATGTATGTTTTCAGTTTACAACCACATGTACCAATTAATTATGAAAGTGTGTATTTTAATAATTTTAGGACTTCCATACATGACTTCTTCAATTTTAGCCTTTGGATTCTGCTACAACTCTCTACTAGTAATCAAATATCTTTATATATATTTTTAAACATTCAATACTAATGCCATGGCTTCACACCACTGTGAAACCAAGCAGAATCCTGTGGGACTCTCCCAGGTACAAAACCCCTCACGTCCCCCATTTCTTGTTTGTAGAAAAAAAAGATTTAGTCTTGTAAGCCTTCTCTGAGTTCCAAAGAGCAGAGTCAACTAGTTACTAATAAGGAAAGAGAGGAAACAGAGAAATGAAGGAAAAGCAGTCAAGAAACAACAGTTCAATGATGAAAGAGTCCTAGTTCCTCCTGAAGCATATACATAATAATCTGACATGTATCTTCAAGTTGTTCTGCAGGAACAAAGACATTCCTACCCAGGAGGAGGATGGTGGTGTATCCCGGACTGGTTGGAACCAGAAGGTTGATGGTTAAGGATTCCTGAAACACCACCCTGTTACCTCACCAGCAACGAATCAGAAGAAGGTCCATGAGCTGACCACTCTCCTATGATCCCCTCCCCTAACAATGTCTTTAAAAACCTTGCCTGAAAGTCATGGAGAGTTTGGGTCTTTTGAGCATAAGCTGCTTGTTCTCCTTGCGTGGTGCTGCCATAAACACTGCTTTGCTTCACCACAATGTGGCGTCAGTAAATTGGCTTGGCTGTGAGGTAGGCAAGTGGATCCAAGTTCAGTTGGTAATAAATACATATCTGCATTTGTCATTTTGTTATATTCATACAAAAAAGGTAACTTGGCAGCCTATGAAATCCCTGAGCCCCCAAACAACCCCTTAAGATGATGGATGTCTTCTAATGATCCAATATTTGTTTCACTGTGGGTATTATAAGTAAACAATTGTGTCCTGCCTGAATCTTTGAGGGCTTTTCCTTTGATCTTTATAATTTTAGTGCCTGGTGCATAAAATAAATATTTGTTAAGGGAATGAATAAAAATGTTTTGCTAGGATGTTGAGTAGATGATGGTGGAGGTGGCGATACTCCAGGTATGCTTTTAATTATTGTATCTAAAAATGATAAGCTCTTGAAACCTGCTTCCATAAGACTTTCTTGCCCTCCTTTGCAAGCTCAGGAAACATTTCTTATAAGTTTGATTCTGCTTTTCTCTCATTTTTTTCATTTGTTTCTCTTCCAGGAACACCCTTGGATGTCTTTCATTCCTATCTCCTCTTACTTTGTTTTGACTTCTTATCCTTTCTCTTGGCATTCTAGAGGTGTCTCAAACCTGCCCTTCCAGTAATCGATGGGATTCTTCTGCACCAAGAATTGGTCTTTTTTTGGTTGTCATTACCTCAAGTGTTGTCTTAATGGCTCCTTTCCCCACAATGGCTCCTTTCATGACATCTTCT
Organism: Cervus canadensis; assembly: GCF_019320065.1. Taxonomy (NCBI): domain Eukaryota; kingdom Metazoa; phylum Chordata; class Mammalia; order Artiodactyla; family Cervidae; genus Cervus; species Cervus canadensis. Next base: position 58,734,145 of record NC_057388.1, read on the forward strand.
TCCTTCCCTCTCCCTGCCTTTTTGTTTATGATGCTGCTTATGCCTTCTTACATCTTTGGATGACACTAAAACATTTCCTTGAAATATCTTTTTTCTATTCATTGAGGAGTATTTTTTTCAGAGACATCTTTTTCTTCTGAGCCTTCCAGATGTTATTTTTTTTTTCTTCGTGGTATAAATTATGCTTCTGCAGTTCCAAATTACTTGATGGATTTCTTCTTTTTCTCAAAAAAATATCCAGATGTCTTTTCAGATTTGATGCTTAGAAGCAGATACAGTAAATGACTGACTCTTATTTCTGCTCTCTGTTCAGCATATGATGAACCAATAATGCATGTGTGCTAAGTCACTTCAGTTATGTCCGACTCTTTGTTACCCTATGCACTATAGCCTGCCGGGCTTCTCTGTTCATGGGATTCTCCAGGCAACAATGCCCTGCCCTCCTCCAGGGGATCTTCCCAGCCCAGGGATTAAACCCACGTCTCTTATGTCTCCTGCATTGGCAGGCAGATTCTTTACCACTAGCATCACCTGGGAAGCCCAAACCAATAATCAACACCCTTAATTTCATTTGCAGGCCAGGTCAACATGCACAAACAGCTCCAGGCCAACACTAAATTTCTGATGGGTGTTTATCCAAGGGAAGTAATCCCTCTCTTTCAATTGTTTGATTCTTTAGGAGTCTTAATTATGGTAGTTAGGTATATACACCCTCCACATACACCCCCCACACATACCATGTCCACATACATGCATATGCCAAATACATACCACATACACACACACACAAACATATACCACATACACACACTGCATATCACACATACATATTCACTCATTATATCAAACACATACCATACAATGCATCACACATGCCACTCATTAGACACACTACATGCTTACACATGCTATACACATATACTGCACACCTCACATGCCACACACATACACATACCATATAATTCCCACCCACTCCCAACATGGTCCATTATGAGGGGACTTCTCTCTGCTCATACAACCAGCTCCTCACTCATGGGACTGCACATGGCATTATTATATCTTGAGTCTTCTCCTACCTCCTGCCCAGTTTTCCCCTGGGACTTGTATTCTTTCTAGAGAGTGGTTAATGGAGTAGAGTCCATCCCCTGTTTGTCTCACAGCCCAGCAGCATCTAAGGATGAGCTTAGCTCAGGCCACAGGCAATGCCTCTGTCTCACGTTTGTTGACAGTCTGTGTTTTATGTGGAGCAGAGGGCTCTTTGACTTGGTGTGTCTCAATTCAACTCCATCTGCTTCATAAGTAGTGTCTTTTCCTCTTTGATTCTGACATTAGATTGTCTGTCAGTGATGGTTTTCAATAATAATGAAAGTTTTCATTTTTTCCCATATTTTTAAAGTGAGAAATAGGGCAGGTTGTATTGAAGACTGTTGGCCAGGCACAATCTCAAGTTGAAAGTCCATCTAGATTTTTTTGCATAAGAAAAGATAGACAAAATCTGTCTGGCAGCAATATGAGAATCCATTTGGAATCCTCATTAAAGAATCAGGTATAGAATATACATTTATTTAGCAAAGTGCCGGCTGTATGAAAGAACCTTTTCTTGTTTCCCATAATATTTCTGAAACTTCTTAACAGTGCATACAGACAAAATATAATTATCCAAGGACAATGTGTTATCACTTTTTTCTTGGGGCAAATCTTTTCTAGGTCACCTGCTGCTTAACATAGCTATGAACAGTCTAGCATGCTAACCATCTGACTGCATTCTCCTAAGTCGTGAGAAAACGGATTTACAGCAAATTATGCCAGGCATCAACATCTAAATAAAATGGAGAGTCCCCTCTCCTGCCCCTCCCCTGAGAGAGGCAGGGGTGGGGAGGGTGTTTGCTTACCCAGCACATCTGCTCTGAGGGCTTTTCTCCTCACTGTAGCCCTCTGACAACCAGCAAAATTACCTTCCCATTTTCCACTCATTGTACGAACATCCTCCTCAGTTATTGGGTACTGAGCACTCATTCACTCCTGGCTTTGTCACCACATGCCATGAGCTCTGGTTAAACTTACAGAACAAACCGCATCCCCCACCATTCTCTGCTCTGTGCTGACCCTGGACCCCTTCTCTCCAAGCCAGCAGGATGAGGAAAAGCATGGGATTCGAGGTCAAACAACCCTGGATTCCAATTAAGCATCTTGTATCTACTGAGCACTTTGATGAGCACATGACTTCCCATTGCTAAAAGAGAGGTATCTGTGTCCCCTTGACTTTGCATGTCTCATGGCATTATAGAGAGAATGTGTGTAGAATGTGTGTAGAATGTGCATGTGAGTTAAATAAGGTCACATTTGCAATGTACCTGGATATTATCTCCATTTTGCAAAAGAGGAAATCTCAGAAGGATGCAGTGACTTTTCCCAAGGTTATATAAGGCACTGAAGTGGCAGAGTTGGGTACTTTGCACTGTATTCATTAGGCTACAGCCACTTCCCCTCTGGTTCCCAGATTCACAAAGATGGAGGTTCAGCAAAGATACCTACAGACACTCTATTCTTTCCCAGTCCATAGTCATTCTACAAACTCCAGAACTCCCTGGAGTCTTCATCTTAGACCTAGGAATGTCTTTAATTATGGAAATGCTATTTCTAACTTTTTCTGAACCTCTGAGACTTGCATGAGGTATTCAGGGACTAAGGAATGGATAATTTCAGATCAGCCCAATCCCAGAAAACAATCTTCTAACACAGAGGTCTTCAGGTGGGGTCTAGGGACACCTGAGGTCCCTTGAAACATTTTTGGGGGGGTTCTGCAAAGTTAAAACTATTTTTACACCAGTGCTGAGATGTTATTTGCTTTTTCACTCTTATTCTTTGATGTGGTGTTTTCTAGAAGTTACATGATACCTGCCTCTGATTCTCTGACACCAACCAGGTATCCAACGAGTGAACTCAGTTCTGACACTGACTACCAGAGTTGGTGTGGACATCACAGATTAAGAATTCAGTCCCACGAGACTGCCCATTTCAGATGTATACCACAAATGGGGTGCCAGGTGACCCACACTTCTGCTCGGCTGGCTACAGATTTAGGAGTTCCTACAACCTTCCTTGCCCCTTTTGACAATGCATTAGAACAACTCAAAAAACACAAGAAAACCCTTTACTTACGTCCACCAGTTTATTACAGAGCCTACAACTCAGGAACCAGAAGAGATGCACAGGGCAATGTGCAGTGTGCACACGTGGCTTCCATACCCTCTTTAGGAACACGCCCTTCACCACTTTGATATGTTCACCAACCCCATTTAGGAGATTCGATGGATGTTTCATTACATTCATTATGTTACATTAAATCATTGGTCATTGTTGATTGAACTCAAACTCCAGTCCCTCCAGAACTCAGGGGTGGAGCTGAAAGTTCCCATCCTCTAATCACAGGTTTGGTTCCTCTGGCAACCAGCTCCCATCCTGAGCCTATCTTGGGGCCTCCAAGAGCCACCTCATTAATATAAACACAGGTACAGTTGGAAGGGGCTTCTTAGGAATAACAAAAAGTGTTTCTCTCACCCCTATCAGGAAATTTCAGGAAGTTTAGGAACTCTGAGCCAAGGATGGGACAAAGGTCAATATATCTATTTCCTACTATAATACACATACATATCTGACTGATGAAGAAACCAAGCAATCGTTTTTTTGTTTTGGAAAAAATAGTTACTTTCCATAATGCATGTAATTTCTGTTTATATTTTATTATTGTTATTTAAAGTAAATGGATAAAAATATTTTTTTAATTCCTCAGTTTTAATTTCTAAAATGGTAAATACTTCTAGAGATAACTCATATAAACACAAGTTCTTTGGGGGCCTCCATATTATTTTAAAGTGGGTAAGTTAAAAAATTTAAAACTTGTTCTCTAAAATGTGATGCCTGAATAATTCCCAGCTAGATTTGCTCATCCATTGTGTTTATTCCTATGCTTATACTCCCCTGAAAGGCCACAGTGACACCTTTAGAGGGCCAGGGGATTCCAGATTCTTTAACAGAGTGGGAGGGCAGGCATTTGACATGTTTGATGGGGAAGTCAAAGTTCTCCATGCAGGATGTGTCCTGATAAAAATGTCTTTGGTTCCAAAGCCCACACTTTCTGGATGAGCACTCTGATTACTCTCTGTTCCCTGATGAACAACTGCTCAGATAACCATTATAGACTCTGTAATCCCAGGATTTGAAAGTAGTCTTTTCCTAAGATAAGACCCTGAGAACCCTATGGGACCTCTGGGGATACAGCTCATTTGGGGACACAACTCATTCAGAGCAGCCCTGGTCCAAATGGTACCTATATAATGACTGTCTCTGAGGTTCCCAGGACTCTCATTTGGATTCTTTCTCTCCTCAGCTGCTTCTCAAATCTTCAGGCTTTTCATCCTGTCTTATATCTCCCTGTTGTCTAACCTGCTTTCAGAAAAGAAATCTGAGAAATTCATTTATACTGAAGTACATGAAAAATTAAAGTGTTAGTTGCTCAGTCGTGTCCGACACTTTATGACCCCATGGACTGTAGCCCACCCGGCTACAGTCTGTCTGTGGGATTCTCCAGGCTGGAGTGGGTTGCCATTCCCTTCTCCAGGGGATCTTCCCAACCCAGGGACTGAACCCTAGTCTCCTGCATCTCCTGCACTGGCAGGAAGATTCTTTACCACTGAGTTACCTGAGAATCCCATGTGACTGATAAGTCTTGCTATATATATTCTCCCTGGAATTTTTATATTTTAACTAGATGAATGTGTCCTGACTTATAGGATTTTAGACATTAGAATGTGATAAAATGTTCTTGGCTGTGGGGGTTTTCTGATATCTTGTAAAGCACATCAAGAAGGGCATCGTCTGGTCACTCTCCCTCTAAGAGAAGCAGCTGCAGGCTCATGCACACCCCAGTCTAGGTGGGAAGCAGACAAGAACAGTGTCAAGTTAGAGAGAGAGGGGGCTTCCCTCGCAGCTCAGCTTGTAAAGAATCGCCTGCAATGCAGGTGAGCCCGGTTCAATTCCTGGGTTGTGAAGATCCCCTGGAGAAGGGATAAGCTACGCACTCCAGTATTCTTGGGTTTCCATGGTGGCACAGATGGTAAAGAATCTGCCTGCAATGTGGGAGACCCTGGTTCAATTCCTGGGTTAGGAAGATCCCCTGGAAGAGGGCATGGCTACCCACTCCAGTATTCTTGCCTGGGGAATTGCCATAGACAGAGGAGTCTGGAGGGCTATAGTCCACGGGGTCACAAAGAATTGGACATGACTGAGCGACTCACCACACACACAGAGGGAAAGAAGGGAATCAGGACCCTTAAGCTGTGATGCCCCCCTCCCAGAGCAAGACCCCTCAGTATTGCTCTGTCTTCCCAGGAATTGGGTGGCAAGTGGGGAGAGGGGAGAAGTGAACTGTCTTAAGCATTTCAGTGGGAAAAGGGAGGAAAGGGGGTGGGTAGGGAGACCTGTGCAGTACTTTTAAAGCATCCTGGTTAAATCATGACATCTAACATTTGTTTAGGACTCATGTATGAGACATGGTATTTAGAACTTTTCTTCCTGATCCAGTATAGTTCGTGTGCTGACCTCATGACAGAGGAGCTTCTTTCATCTTCATTTAACAGTTGAGGAAATTGGAGCAGGGAGAAGTCAAGTAACCACCTTGCAAGATATCCCAACAGAAAGCAGGCGAGCCAAGATTTGAACCAGAAACCCTGTCTCTGCAACCTGCTGTCAATAGATATGCTCATTTGCTCTTCTCAGGTAAGGGTTAATGTAGGGAGATAGTGTTTTTGTGGCAATGATCAACTTTTCCAATAATCAGGTAAGGTGCCTACAGGGGTGTGTTGTTTGCCATCATTTTATATGTTGGTAAATACCACACAATCACTTGTTTCCCCTCTGGTGGATAAATGGCAATGCTTTTGTTATAATCATCTCATGGTTCAAGTAACAATACTCTCCACTGATAGAATTTAGAGCACAGTCTTCAATCTCAAGTATGTTCTCTGCTGAATGAGGACTGAAGCATGTGTTGTGTTGTGTGTGCTTAGTTGTTCAGTCATGTCTGATTCTTTGCGACCCCATGGACTGTAGCCTGCCAGGTGCCTCTGTCCATGGCGATTCTCCAGGCAAGAATACTGGAATGGGTTGCCATGCCCTCCTCCAGGGTATCTTCCCAACCCAGGAATTGAACTCGGGTCTCCTGCATTGTGGGTGGATTCTTTACCAGCTGAGCTGCCAGGAAAACCAGAAGCATGTGCTACCCATTTGTAAACTAACACCCAAACAGCTCAATCCTGAATGCAATTTACCCACATCTAGTACCTCAACTCTGGAGGCCACCCACACCACCACTCCTTCTCCAGGTCTTCTCCCTCATTCTGACCGTGGCCTCACTCAACTTTCTTCTCTTGGAGGTATATTCTAGGATTGCTTCCACTAATGCCACTCCAAGCTGAATAACAAGCTTTCCCATTCCAGTGCTGCCCCTACGAGTGGTCTTCCCATGTGGCTGCTCCAGCATCAGGGCACCGCTGGGGCTGCAAAGATGAGCCCACCGAGGCTCTGGAGTAACAGGGTAGATGAGGCTACCTGCAGTAGCAGACGACCTCCAAACACAGTCATTCAGGCAGCTTTGCTTTAAAGACCCTGGTGTGTCAACACGGCCTCCACACTCGTTACTGAAAGTGGAGAGACAGACAGGGGAATCTTGAGGGGACATTTTCATGACTTCAGCTTGGAGGTGACACAGTCACTTCTGCTCACATTTCATTGAACTGAGCAAATTATAACACATGACCCCATCCTGAGGGAAGAATTATTTCTGCTACACATTTAAGATAAGGTCACACAGAATATTCTATAAAGCTGACTGACAACTCCTTGGTAAAGGCTCCAATAATTTTCTGACTCTTAAATGCTTCATGGCATGAGCTACTTTATAACCCACTTGTGCTGGATTGGCTGTCAAAAGTGGGGTTTTCTTGGGAGAAGGACTTTCTGGACTCACATTCCCATGTGCTTATCCCATAAGAAATGTTGGCTTGGGACAGCATTGCCTTTGCATGCTTGTGCTTCTTGATTTTACTAAAGTTGGTATTCTTTCTTTGCTGTCTTTCAAGCAGTCTGAATTATGAGGCCAACATATACCTCTGCTGTATTCTGAAGCATCAGCCAGGCAGAGAGGAACTTGCCCCAACCGTGACAGCCAGGCTTCTCTCACTCGCTTCACCCATCAGTTTTCCTCAATTAATCTTCCTCCAGGCAGAGGAAGCACAGTAAGACTTGTCATTTGTGCTCATCTGCACACACATCTCCACTGTGAATTGCGCTGTACAATTTCTATGTACATGCATGTGGTCTTACATCCTTCAAATAATGGTATGTCCTCGTTCATTTGGCTACTGGTCTCTGTGGCATTTCTTGATGCATGGTTAACGTCACTGGGTAGCCTACCTCCCATCTATCCCCAACCCCAGCTCTGCTTTACTTCTGAGGCTGGTCAGAACAGCTGACTGGATCTTGGATGGGGGACTACCCTGAGGAGCTCTACTTAGGCAGCGTTGGAGCTCATGTACCAGCTAAGAGGCACATCCTTCTTTTGGAGTTCATCTTCCAGGGAACCTATCACCTGTGAGAATTCTGAGGCAGTCGTGTGGATGCTGAAGTATGCAGAGGTCCTTCTATGGAAGAAGTTTTATGACCACTTCTGAAGGGCGCCCTTGGATTGAATCCATTTCTATTTGGCGTTTACACCAGGATTTCCAAAACTGCAGCCAAGCACTGACACATAGTCCGATTCCAGCAGCATCATCACTAGTCTGTAGGAATCCACTCCTGCTAAGAACCATGTTTCATGGTATTCACACCCTTGTGTGGTTATGTCTTGAATCCTGACTGGTTCTGTGGCCCGTATCTGAGCAGTGAAATGTGGCAGAAGTGACACATCAAAGCCTGGGCCATAGGAATCCTTTCAGCTTCTACCTGGTGCTCATGGAACCCAGCTGCCACCCTCCAAGGAAGCTCTGAAAACACCCTTGTGAAGAGAAGGTAAAGACACTGTCTTACAGTCCTTGATAAGCTCCCAGTGGTCCGTCTGCATCACCATGTCAGTCACGCCAATCAAGCCATTCCTAGCTGAGTCCCAGACTTTATGGAGTCCACATTGTGGACCTTGTTGTGTCATGCTTGATTTCTTGACTGTCAGGAACGTGAGGGAGGTTTTAAGTCACTATCATTTGGTATTATTTGCTACCTATTGTGGACCTTGTGTTATGCTTGATTTCTTGACTGTCAGGAACATGAGGGAGGTTTTAAGTCACTACCATGTGGTGTTATTTGCTACCTACTGTGGACCTTGTGTCATGCTTGATTTCTTGACTGTCAGGAACATGAGGGAGGTTTTAAGTCACTACCCTGTGGTGTTATTTGCTACCTAGGAATCAGTGACAGAACAGAGGACTCTTGTTTATGTAAGTCATGTCCTTTGGAATGTCCAGTGGGTTTGGTACCTGGTGTGTGCTGCACAGTGTGTTTAAAATCTCATTCCCCAAGGTTTTCATATCTGGAGGGATCTGGAACAAGGCCTGGGAGAGAGGGTTGGCTTCCCAGCCAGTGGGGAAGCTTTTCATTTCCCAGTCACAGACGCTGTAGTCTCCCCAGTTCCCAGAGTCATTCAGGGAGCCCAGTTCTGTGCTCTAGTCCTGAAGCCTTGACCTCCTCAGAGATGTGAAAACACAGCACCTAAAATTTTACATCTTTGTTCTCCCTATATTCTACAGCACTTCCCATGTGGTTCAGTGGTAAAGAATCCCCCTGTCAATGCGGGAGACCTGGGTTTGATCCCTGGATCAGCAAGATCTCCTGAAGAAGGAAACCACAACCCACTCCAGTATTCTTGCCTGGGAAATCCCAAGGACAGAGGAGACTGGTGGGCTACAGTCCATGTGGTTGAAAAGAGTCAGACATGATTGAGTGACTAAAAAACAACAACAACAGATATTCTACAGGACTTCGGCTCCCTTAGCCTTCCAGTCTAAGGATTTTCCCTTTATTCCTGGCACCTGAAAGTTTCACCTTCTGCCTTTAAGATAAGTTGGTAATTTTTTAAAATATATGTTTTTTCTTCCATACATTTTAATTTGGAGTGGGGTTAAAGGTGGGTTGCTCCACCTTGCTTCCAGAGGTTGCTCCATCTGATGTTTTAATCTCACTTCCTTATCTTCTCTCTAGAATATTTTTGGGCATTTGCTCCCTACATCACAGGACTGTGTTAGCAAAACTGTGAATATGCTAGCTCTTTTAAAAGATGTAAATTCATTCAGAAAAGTGAAACTCTATCCTTGGTTTCTAGATGATTAAATTCATAGTTGTATTCTATTGATCCACCAGGATGGTTCTGACAATTGAAATTCTGTTTCCTGTGGGGACCAGTGATGGTAGTTACTGATCAGGGAGGTACCTTTCTTGCCCAGTCTGGTCTTCTTTGTAACAGCCAGCAAAGAACTGTGTCCTTAAGATCATGACCACTCATAATCCATCTCTGCTGCAGATAACAGCTAATGGAGTCAGGCTGCTCATATGGATATGCTCCTAGATAATGTAAAGGTTTTTTTCCCCCCATCATTTATATTTTAATAAAACTAGCAGATAGGACTTCAAGCTGTAACATTCAGCAAAAGAATTAATATACTGAAACGTGGCCCTTTGACAGATGCTCAAATGAGTATAAGGCTATCAGGGAGAAAAAATAATTAGAGAGGGGAGGAAACTGGAAAAGAACTCAGATGATTACATAAGTCCTTTGAGAAATGAATAAAGGACCCAATCAGAAGTAACTAATTCTCCTTCTTATATCCATATGCTGTCTTCTGGCTTATACACTTAAAAACATCTCTGGTTCAGTTGTACCTCTGCTCAAAGACTTCAGTGATGACCCAGTGCCTTAATTTATTTCACTCCAACTTCTAGAGCCGGTCTTGGGTCTCAGATGCTTCTGTAGTCTGGTCTCAATCTACTCTTAGAACAGTGATTCTTAACCTTGGGTGCATTTTTGAATCACTGGAGAGATTTATAAACTGTAGGTGCCTTCTCACATACACAACATTATACTGAACATGCATGTTAATTATATCATTATCTATATACTAGCATACCCACCAACCAACTTCACTGATGGAGTTGAATTTTGAAGAGATCATTTTAGCTACAGGGTGAAACAAGACATTACAAGACAACAGAATAAAATATGGCAAGGAATGTAAGTGAAAAAGTAGATTGGAGAAGTTGGAGGGTTTCAGATGGGTATTCTTGGCCTCAGACAATTAATTAAATTAGTGTTACTTAAATATATACAATATGTTAGAACTCTGGTGGGTCTGAAAGGAGAAAGAGAATGTATAAAAACTATGAAACAAAACATCCACCTTGACCTTGGGTACACGGTACAGTGGGTTAGATAATATAAACAAGCAGTTGAAACTGAAGTGGCATAAAGAACTACACAAAAATTCTAATGGGGAAATAGAGATCAGATCATGTGGCAAATGTTTGTAGAAAAATTAATAATCATGATGAGGTGTGGGTCCCACCCCAGAGGTGCTGATTTAACTGGTCAGGATAGAACCAGGCATCAATGTTTTTGCAAAGTCCTCATTAACTGGAATGTTCAGCCAGTGACAAAGAGTATGCTGTATAGTCATATCCACACTTCTGGGCTGCCGTGGGGCAATGGAAAGGACACTGCCAAGAAGCCTGGGCTCAAGTCTCAGATTTCCTGATGATGACAGCAGAGGAAAAAAGCTAACATTTCTTGAGCAGGATCTGTGTTGGGCATTTCATGGACATCTCAGTGTTTCTCAACCCTGACTGCATATTAAAATCATCTGAGAACTTTGAAAAACTACTAATGCCTTGGTTTGAAGCCAGATCTATTAAATCAAAACTTTGGTATGAGTCAGGACATGATTTTTTTTTTTTTTTTTTTTAGTAAATGCTCTTGCAGTTGATTATCTGCAGGATGTTGAGAACCACTAGTTTTGGAGTCCATGAGGTGATTCTACTGCATATAATTTTAAACCTACTCACTCTTCTATGGTGTTCTTATTCCTTAGCCAAGCAAGCCTGTTTACCATACCCTGAAAACACAACTAAGAAGACCCACAGGCCAAGGAGAGCTTCTCAATTATCCAGCATCAGGCCAGATACAAAGATCTTTCTCTTATTGGCCAGAGGACTCCTTTTTAAGCTTCTGATTAGTCTTTGAGGCTCCAATCTAGGGAGTACAAAGGGCATGTTAGTCACTAATAGTGGAATCGAGAAATAGGTAATTCACGGTGGTTTTCTTTCCTCTCTCTAAAGGCAGGCCATTGTATGTTTTATTTAAGGATCTTGAGGAGAGGGCCAAAATAACTAGGAATAGTTCTTTCCACACAAACTTACTAAAATTTTCAGGTTTGGTCAGAAAATAGCCTTTCTAGGTATTCCAAGTAGGAAAGGTTTTAGATACAGGGAATGAGACTTAAGAGGGCTCAGGGAAGCGTTGGCTTGAGTTCATTAAGCCAAAAAGCACCTGAGTAGCTACAAAGCTAGTACAGATGATCTTAGTTTTCCTTGGCACCAAAGCAGGCAGTTTGCAGGAGCTCACCAGGACTCGGCAAACTTCAAGAATCTTTGGAAATACCAGGAAATCAGGTACTTTCTAAGAACTCACTTAGAAGCTACTGCTGATAATCTCCTGTTTGACTTCTTGTGTTTTTGCTGAACTGCCACTGGAGAAAGCGGTTTCTCCTTCTCAATTTTCTTTCAGATCTCATATCTGTACCCCTCAGTGGCAGAATGTGACCTGGAAGCAATTGGGAGAAACAGTTCTGGGAAATGCAGACTTCTCCCCTGTGATGCAAAGCAAAATCTGGAGAGAGCGAGAGATGACATGGAATTAACAACAGACAATCTGGCAAAATGAAGTCAAGGTAAGTCAAGACAAGCTTATTTGGGGGAATACTTAGAGGAGAAAAAATGCAAATGTATAAAAAAAGAAAGATCAAGAAAACATTTCTCTTGAAAGCAGAGGTATGTAGCTAACAGGAAAGTGCCTCTGTGTGCTTGCCCCGACAAAGCTCACAGGATGATTTTGTTGTGGTGAATTTACCAGGGTCTATGGTTTAGTCCTCAGCATAGCAGGTCCACAAATTAGGCTTCCAATATGCAGCCATCTCCCCCAAACCTCACAGTTCTCTGATAACAGTCTCTCTGAGAGACTTAAGTAGTCATTAGAAGGTAGTTTCATGATCATATAATCAGAACAAGAATTAGTGGCTGGTCTTGGAGACCCCTTCAAACCCTGCTAGACAAGTGTGTGTTTAATATCTGCACCCACACTAGACTTCTGTTCCACAGGGCCTGGAGCACTCTTTTGCTCACCACTCAATCCCTGGCACTTAACATAAGCCTGCTGCATGGTAGCTGTTCCACGAACTTTATTGATTGAATGGATATATAATCATGGTGACACCTGAGGACATATCCTTGATTCAAAGGACAGAACACCATGCTCGTGACCTGATCTAGCACGTCTCTCTTTTGACCAGTAGTACATTCCTAGTTCCATAGTTTCTCTTTTTATTAAAATATTTCAGATTGTCAGTCTCTTTAAATCTATATATCTATATGAATATATGTAATATGATATGTGATATATAGACAAATAGGTATAATATATATGTATATATAACATATAGTATAATGTATTTTCATGTATTATAAACTATATTTCTGTGTATAGTAGAATATAACAATTGCTATGCAAAATTATATAATTTCTGTATATATTATATATATAGTTACATAAATTTATATATATAATATAATGTATATATCTAATATATAAGCATGTATATCATATTATCATATTATATATTTAGGGGATTGCATACCACTGAATAAACTATAGCAAAGTAACTATTTCAGTGGGTCTAGAAGACTCTGCCTTTTCCCACTGTGGACTGGTTACATAAATTTAACTGATAAAAGGAAACCTTCTCTCCCTCTCTTTCATGTCTGGGGCTTGGGGCTTTGTGAATGCCCATCAGGATTTCCTACATGCAGATGCTGAGATGCTCTAAAAGGCATGCTCCTCACCTGCGCTCTTCCAGCACAACCTGGGCAGGTGTCTTCCAGAAAGTTCCATGTTCCCTTCTGTAGTTTGCCTTCCCTGCACTGACCTGCAGGCAGATGAGACCAAGCTCCTCAGTGTCCCATTGACTAATTCATGGATTGATGATTGATGGAGGAAGATCAAAACTTCAACTCTAGATTGTTAAGCTAGGCTGACTAATAATTTTCTGAGGAGCAGGTGTGGTGAAGAGTATTCTTTCCCACTTCCCTGGCTTTGCTTATGCCATGCTCTTTGTGTGGAATTCTCTGAGTTCCTCCTGCTACCACTGCTTAATTCAGTTTAATTCTCTCTACTTTTCTGGAAGAGGTTCATGATGTTCCAAGAAGCCTTCCTAAACAACTCTGTCCTACTTTGTTCTCTTATTCTAATATATTATGTACATTTGGCTATACTAGTCAGTCATTTTAGTGCTAATAATTGATGTATTCCATTATGCTTTTCCTGAATTCCTTCAACTTGTATGTAATAATAAATTCTTGAGATAAAGGAATATGTTATATGTTGGGGAGTATGAGTATACATTTCTCCACAGTGCTTAGCAGAGTGTTAGGACCTATAAATATTTTATATTCAGTTTTCATTTATTCATTTGTTCATCCTTTAACAAATATGTATCAAGCATATTGATGTTGAAGCTGAAACTCCAATACTTTGGCCACCTGATAGGAAGAACTGACTCATTGGAAAAGACCCTGATGTGGGGAAAGATTGAAGGCAGGAGGAGAAGGGGATAACAGAGGATGAGATGGTTGGATGGCATCACTGACTTGATGGACATGAGTTTGAGCAAACTCTGGGAGTTGGTGATGAACAGGGAAGCCTGGCGTGCTGCAGTCCATGGGGTCACAGAGAATCGTACATGACTGAGTGACTGAACCGAATTGAAACTGATCAGCTGACTACTCTGTGTCCAGTTCCTTTTCTGAGTTCTTATAGAACATAAACCTTTGTCCTATATTTCAGGGAGTATAAAACAAACAATAAATAATAAACTCAATACAGAAGTAAATTATAGTATAGTAGGATATAACAATTGTTGTGCAAAAGAAGGAAAACTAGAACAGCGGAGAGGAAGTCTCAGTAATTCTGGTATTTAGGGCTGATTCGTTGTCGTTGTTCAGTTGCCAAGTCATGTCTGACTCTCTGCAACCCTATGGACTGCAGCACGCCAGGCTTCCCTCACCATCTCCCAGAGTTTGCCCAAGTTCATGTCCATTGAATTGGTGATGCCATCCAACCATCATGTTCTGTTTCTCTCATCTTCTGCCTTCAACATAGGGCTGATGGGTTGTATTAATTAGAAGCCCACAAGAAACTGGTATTTGAGGAACGATTTGAAGAACATGAGAGAGTAAGCCAGGCAGATGTCTGGGGAAAGAGCTCTGTAAGTTGAAGGTATAGCATATGCAAGGGCCCTGAGGTAGGATTGTGTGGGGCATTTTTCAAGAATAGCAAGGGGCGATTCATGCTGGAGCAGAGTGAATGAGGGAGATACCAGTAGAAGAAGCCAGAGAGGGTAATGTTACCTTAAAGGCCTTTGTAAAGCTTTTTGGATTTTACTCCTGGTAAAAATGGGAGCTGTAGGAGGGATGTGAACAAAAGCATTGCCTGACCTGATTTTTATTTCAAAATGAACTTTCAAGATTGCAGAGTCAAGGGTACTCCAGAGACCAGAAAACTTTCTCTTTAAAGGGTCAGATAGTAAATACTTCAGGCTTTCTGGGCCATACAATCTGTCAAATGTGTTCATTTCTGTACTATTTTAGCACATAAGTAGCCATAGACAATATGTAGACAAATGGACTGTGTTGCAATAAAACTTTGTTTACAAAAACAAGTGGTTGACAGAGTTTGACCTATCAACTGTAGTTTGCCAGCCTTGGTGTGGACTAAAAGGAAGCAGCTATATAAACAGGAAGACCTATCAGGAGGCTATTGAAGTAATCTCTGTAGGAGATGATGAAAGCTCAGAATAGAGTGGAAGCAATAGAGATGGCAAGAAGAGGTTGAATTATAAGGGCTTCCCAGGTGGCTCAGTGGTAAAGAATATGCCAGTGTAGGAGACAAAGGAGACACTGCTTTGATCCCTGGGTTGGGAATATCCCCTGGAGGAGGAAATGGCACCCCATTCCAGTATTCTTGCCTGCAAAATCCCATGGACAGAGGAGTCTGGAGGGTTATAGTCCATGTGGTTGCAAAGAGTCGGATACGGCTGAGTACATACACACACACTCACACACAGACATACGTATTTATATATTACAGCAGATAATTTTCTGATGAATTGGATGTGTGGTGTAAGAAAAAGAGAGACGTCTAGGATGACTTCTTATTTGTTCTAAGCGACTGCAAAGATGTGCTGGCATCAATGGAGGCGTGGAAAGCAGTGCATGGAGAAGGGCATTTTTCGACATGTCAGGTAAGTGGTTGGCAATACAAGTCAGAGCACTGGGAACTGGATTGGCCCAAAAAGAACGCTACAAGGACACATTTTAAATCCAAGTATTGATTGCTTGAATTTTGAGACAATGACCCAATTGTATGTAAAGCTAGGGAATTCAGAAGTATGCAATGGTATTATTATGAAGGAAAAAGTTGATTGTAGATCATGTCCAGCCTTTGTCTGTGTAACAATGATCACATTGTTACTACTCAAGAAGCAATAAGCCAAAGAAAATTGAGTTAAAAGTCACTGAAAGTTGTAAAACTTCCATTAATTATTAAACTTAGAGACAGGCAACAATTCTTAATGTTAAAATCTTTGGCTGAGTTCATGTAGAGTGGAGCCAATAATATCTGAGCCAAAGACAGGGTTGCGCGGCGCAGTGTTGCAGTGCCTGTCTGTGTACTAAGTCACTCTGCTCTGGGGATCCTCAATGCATGGCCCCTTGAACAGATGCTTGGTGACTTTCAAACCCCTTTAGGAGAAAATAGCTACCTGCAACTCTACGTTCCTCATTCTTGAGTCCTTACACTGTGGAGTTACTATGGGGGAGGGAATTCAAAGACTTTCCCAGGACACTTACCCTCTCTGAGCCTTGTTATCCTCATCTGGAAAATGGAAATATTTATCTCACAAGGCTGGTATAAGGTTGAAAGAAATATTTTTAAACATCCTG
Organism: Cervus canadensis; assembly: GCF_019320065.1. Lineage (NCBI taxonomy): Eukaryota > Metazoa > Chordata > Mammalia > Artiodactyla > Cervidae > Cervus > Cervus canadensis. Next base: position 58,750,456 of record NC_057388.1, read on the forward strand.
AAGGTTTATGCTCACACTCACCCTTCTATTTGAATATCAGGGAAACATACAGTGGCAGTTCATTTGACCTAAGTTCCCCTAAGTTGAATGGAATAGGCTAACTTATGACTTCATAAATTTTACTTTTGCCAGGCAGTGTTTTAATGTTTTTAATCTTCAAAGATATTCAGAAGGCTCACAACTCTCGGACAGAGATAAATTCTGCCTACTGTGATTCCAGGCATTAACCACCCAGCGTCCCAGTCCTGAGAAAAAAATCTCCCACTCCAAATAGAAGTTCCTGAGGATTAGAAACTCTGTCTTTCCACGCTACCATTTGTTCTGAGGTTTCTCTCCAACATCTGCTTCTTTTAGTAAGAACTCAGCTTTTGGTTCCAATATCACATCCCAGCCAGTGTGCCTTGGGGAAAGCTGAATCCCTAGGAGTGGGGCGTTTGACTTCAGTCTGAGCTCATCACTAATTGTGTATCTTGTTCACACTGATTAGTTCGTGTGTGAGCATATAGATTGTTAGGTTGGTGAGGGGCATGTAGGGGTTTCCTAAGCACTGCTGGGAAGGGTGCCTTCCTACATTTCTTAGCTCCCCAACCAGGAATTGAACCCACACTCCCTGCATTGGAAAGCAAAGTGTTAACCACTGGACCTTCAGGGAAGTCCCTCTTTCCCCTCTTTAAAAAAGTTTTCCTAAAAAAAAAAAAAAAAAAAAAAGTTTTCCTCTCCTTCCTGTGAGAGGACTTGCACATGGCTTGCCATACTTGCACATCTTGAATGGCAGTTATTTGCTGATTCTGAATAAATCCATTTTTTTCCCTGGAGAAATAACTAGCAGTCTATTTGTTTTTAGGTCAACAAAAGGCAAAAGAAGAAGATGGACACAAATTCAAGGAGAGAGCCCTCAGAAGAATCTAAACTTGCCAATATTTTCATCCATGACCTGTAGCATTCAGAACTGTGAGAAAAAAATTTCTGTTAAGCCACCCAGTCTGTGGTGATTGTTATGGCAGCCCCAGCAAATGAATACAGCATCCTATAACTAAGATGAAGAACAAGGCAGAAGGAAATGACTTCTATAATGTCAGAGACAGCATTCCTTAGTGGCATTCCTGAGTTGCTAAAGCAAAATCAAGCCCAAGGCTTATTCTGCTACTGAAATTTACATGATGAAAGCAAAATTGTCCCCCTTTTTGCTTTATTGTTTCAAATGTAACTTAAACAGTTGAACCAAATACATCACTGTGTCCTTGGTATCTGCAACTAACTATGATGACATCAGTTCAGTTCAGTTCAGTTGCTCAGTCGTGTCCGACTCTTTGCGACCCCATGAATCGCAGCACGCCAGGCCTCCCTGTCCACCACAAACTCCTGGAGTTTACTCAAACCCATGTCCATCGAGTCGGTGATGCCATCCAACCATCTCATACTCTGTCGTCCCATTCTCCTCCTGCCCCCAATCTGTCCCAGCATCAGGGGATGCAATGAGTCAACTCTTTGCATGAGGTGGCCAAAGTACTGGAGTTTCAGCTTCAGCGTCAGTCCTTCCAATGAACACCCAGGACTGATCTCCTTTAGGATGGACTGGTTGGATCTCCTTGCAGTCCAAGGGACTCTCAAGAGTCTTCTCCAACACCACAGTTCAAAAGCATCAGTTTTTTGGCGCTCAGCTTTCCTCACAGTCCAACTCTCACATCCATACATGACCACTGGAAAAACCATAGCCTTGACCAGATGGACCTTTGTTGACAAAGTAATGTCTCTGCTTTTTAATATGCTGTCCAGGTTGGTCATAACTTTCCTTCCAAGGAGTAAGCGTCTTTTAATTTCATGGCAGCAATCACCATCTGCAATCATTTTGGAGCCCCCAAAAATAAAGTCTGACACTGTTTCCACTGTCTCCCCTTCTATTTCCCATGAAGTGATGGGATCAGATGCCATGATCTCAGTTTTCTGAATGTTAAGCTTTAAGCCAACTTTTTCACTCTCCTCTTTCACTTTCATCAAGAGGCTTTTTAGTTCCTCTTCACTTTCTGCCATAAGGGTGGTGTCATCTGCATATCTGAAGTTATTGATATTTCTCCCGGCAATCTTGATTCCAGCTTGTGCTTCTTCCAGCTCAGTGTTTCTCATGATGACATAATTAGTGTTTAATAATAGTTGTTTAAAGACTAAAGGAAGGAATGAAAGAATAAGCCACAAAGGGACTGTAGTGTGTTGATCAGGGAAGCCCAGTGAGGCAGCAAGCAACAGAAGAATGAATCATTCTTATTATCACTATTATTACTACATTCCATTGGCCATTTTCCTTCCATATGGATGAGGAGCCAGATAGTACCATTATTAAGCAACAGAGCTAATTGAAAAAGGTGACCTGTACTTATTATGACAAAAGTTGTTTAATCAGCAGACATCTGAAGGTGTAAAAAAAATCCCCTCAATTTCTACACCTGCAAATTTCTAATTAGAAGCACAAGACTGCTACAACCAGATCACTTCTGATCTCTTAAGCCCATGCAGATAGCTTCTTCATTTTAGAGTTGAGAAAACAGAAGGCTTAGTGAGGTGAAGTGCCTTTTCCAGGTTACATAGTGTGATGACTGAGGAGCAAAGGGAGAGAACAAAAAGAAACCGAATTTTTCTGAAGAAGAAAAAGATTTTCTGGGATAAGTGTTCATTCCTTTTAGTTATATTATTCCCAAAGTGATAAGGCAATACCTTCTCTTCCTGCTCAAGAGAAACTGGTTTTCTTTACAAACATAGACCACCTCTTCTCAGAATAGGGAACAATGATGGCATTGTGTAGCCACTATAGGAATAATCTAAATGAAAGACATGCACTTATTCAGATGTTAGCCAATCAAACAACTTTTAGTGGAATGAGTGAGTCATAAAGTAGTGAAATTTTATAACATTAAGTAGAAAAGAACACACAAATGTCAGAAAAAAATCCTTAAACAAAACCCTTTAGTTCAGGAAACATACTTAAATTTAAGCAGTGTTTTGTGTTCTTATTACATTTTAGAAAAACTTTGACATTGTGTGTGGCAAGATGAAAGATGAGGTAATAAGACGTGCTCTGATGCTCAGTTGTGTCCAACTCTTTCGACCCCATAGACTGTAGCCCACCAGGCTCCTCTGTCCACGGATTCTCCAGGCAAAAATGCTGGAGTGGGGTGCCATTTCCTCCTCCAGGGGATCTTCCCAACCCAGGGATTGAACCCACGTCTTTTCCGACCTATGTCTTTTACATCTCCTGCATTGGCAGGCAGCTTCTTTACCACTAGCACCACCTAAGAAGACATTGCGTGCCAAGTAGCTGCAGTCATGTCCAACTCTTTGCCATCCCATGGACTGTAGCCTGTCAGGCTCCTCTGTCCATGGGATTCACTAGGCAAGAATACTGGAGTGGGTTGCCATGCCTTCCTCCAGGGGATCTTCTTACCCCAGAAATCAAAGCCATGTCTCATATTTCCTGCATTGGGAGGCGGGTTCTTTACCACTAGCACCAGCCACCTGGAAAGTAGGAAGTCATTAAGTAAGTTGTAAAAAGAAGTTGAGAAGTTGACAGCAATAAAAAGGCACTAGATAATATAAAGAAGAAATGTTTTGAAACTGCTCAAAGGAAAAGCAACTTTTAAGAGACTTTAGAAACATTAAAAAGTAGAGTTTTACACTGCTAATCAAAATCAAATCAATCATTAGAAAAAGTTTTCATAGTTCTTCCAGATATGGAAGAATAGGACCAAGATATATAATTGGTGAGAGAAAAGGACCATAGTTCCTAACATATGGATAGTGTTCCTGAACATAAGATCAGAACAAATGGAAGGTAATCAATATTCAGACACAAATAAAATGAACTTAGAAATCACTTTAATCTGCAGATCAAAAGAGCTTACTTGGCAAAAAGCAGAACTGATAGAACAGATCAATAAATAGATATAACAGGTTAAAGTATGAATACTCAAAAGAAAAAAAATCTGATAAGCTATAAGGGAAGAAATTCCAGACTGACTTTATACTTCTCTGTAACATGAAATGCCAGGAGTCAATATAGCAACATCTTTGGTGATTTGAGTTGTGAATTCAACATTTCCTCACCTATATTTTTATTTTTGGGAGTCAAGAGAAAGTCTTTTTCACTAATGCCAGGTCCTTGAGAATCCTGTCCTGAAGCGGGAAAAAAATAAACACTCAAAGTACTCCAGAGAATTGGGAGCTCTATCAAAATAAAGGAACCAAGAATGGGGATGCCAACTATTGATAATCTTTGAAATATTCAAATATAGAAATACTTGTTGATAATTGTTGCAAGCATAGTCACAAAGCAGAGGCATTTATAATAAATATATATATTTTTTAAAATTTATTTTTTATTAGTTGGAGGCTAATTACTTCACAACATTTCAGTGGGTTTTGTCATACATTGATATGAATCAGCCATAGATTTACACGTATTCCCCATCTATATATTTATATTTTTTAAATGAGGTTTTACTAAAATGCTTAGTCCAGTGTGTGAAAAATGAATGCAATAAAAATTAAATAGATGCATTTAGTATTAGTATCACATAAATAAAATTTAAGCAAGTTAATAAATGAAAGTAGAAGGATTGTGTTTGTGCATTTAACATTAAGCACTCAAACCTGTTTTAAAGATATATTAAGAGACTTTAAGAACCAAGTAACAGAATGCTAAAATTTATAAAATAAATATTGATTAAAAGATACTGGGAGAAAATGAGAGAAAGTATGAAAGAGTTTTTAACAGCGCTTTTAGTCACTCATGACATAGTAAATAGGCAAGAAGTACATATATGGAGATAGAGAAAATTTGAAGATGATAACCAGAGAAAAATTCAGAAAGATAAGTACAAAGAATATATTGAAAAACTAAATATACATATGGACAATGACCAGACTATATAAAAATGGAATTTTGGCCCACAACCTGCAGTGATCAACTCAGGAAGCCAACCTACTATCGATAGCAGCCTGTTTGGAAAACCAAACAATAACTGCTATAGTGATCTGCCCCAAACAGCCAGCTCGTGATTAAAAACTGACAGCTTCCCTAATTAATAACCACCTCTGCTTCCAACTTATAACCAATTGAACAAAGCCAAATATGCAATGTTAACCAATCACATTGATGCCATGCTTCTAGCTAGCCTGCCTACCACTTCCTGTGCCAACAACCTCCAATCAAGGCATACCTGAAGTTTTTTTTTCCATTACAAAGCATTCCACTCTTGCTTATCTTTGAGTGTCTGCCAACACAAATGACGATGATTGACTCCCTTGCTATTTAAGCTCTCCATAAACAATCATTGCTTTTTCTCATTTAGGTGGTTTTTTTTTAATTTCCACAACTTTAATTATTATTAAATGAAATGAAATGAAAAATTTAAGCCTGAGAAATGAAATATTTCCTGCCATATCAATAAACAAGGATGTCACAATCATCAGCAATTCCAGCCCTTCAGTGTGAACTGTTGAGTCCTAAGGGCATTCAGGAAGGAGAATACCTGCTATCTGTGTGCATCTCAGTTGCTAAGTCGTGTCCAACTTTTTGTGAACCCATGGACTGTAGCCAGCCAGGCTCCTCTGTCCATGGGATTTTCCATGCAAGAATACTGGAATGGGTTGCCATTTCTTTCTCCAACCTGCTATCTAATAGCCAGCAGATTGCAGCCAATCCCTATGGTGAGCCCCAAGGGAGCTCAGAATGTGAAAAACACAGGATACTGGCCCCAGGATAACTGAGATGCATATGAAAGGAATGATTTCAGCAAGCTCAGACTCTGGCATCTTCCCCTACATAGAAAAGTGCTAAATTCCTTAACCTGGGATATCTGATTTTCTTTAATTAACAATAATATTTTGATGTTAAGACTACCTGCTCTTTGTTGTAAAACTTCTATATAACCTGGCTCTCCCGTTCGCCTCCTCAGAGCAGTTCTCTCAGGATTACTTGAGATGCTGTCTCTGGGCTTGAAGTCCTAAAAACTCCCACCAAATCAAACATGACTCTGAACTTTTAGGTTGTGACTACTTTTTTTAAGTTGACATGTCCTAATTTTTAATATGTATTAAATATTTTTCAAAAGAGCAAGAATTCTTCTAAAAGTACTCTCTGACTGCAAGGCAATACAATTAATTGTGAATTACAAAATGTTATAGAAAAATAGTCATCTGAAAATTAAAGATAAAAATAATTGAAACCTATGAAATGGTTATTTCATAGTGAAAGAGGAAATAAAAAAGCACTAAATATTTGGAAAATAAAACAGTAAGAATTAATTCATGAAATGTATGAATTTAGGGAAAAATTATCCATCGTCTTAAGCATTTCCATTACAGAAGGGAAGGGTTACAAATAATGTCATCAAGATGGCAACACAGATCATTGCTGACTACAGTCCCCCTCACAAGAAGACCAACTAGCCACTGTCCATAGACAGGACATGATTATGAAAATGCCTGAACACAAGGTGAGGTGAAATAGCCCCTTGAATCACAGAGATCAAGAAGGACCCTGTTATAAGGGTAATGGGAAGAACTACACTCTGACTGCATTGCCCCTCCCCCAGGCAAGCACATCTGAGAGGGCCCTACTGGGCCTACAGTTTCTCCAGTGGGGAAGAAGTATACCAAAGTGAGCATCCACTTCCCCCAATGTCAGGATGCTTCCCAGGCTGCCCACTATGATCTCACTCCTCACAAGGCTCACTGGGGAACTCTGTAGGGTTTGACTCCTGTGGATCAGAAACAAACAGAGGAGGAGGGTGGGGCCACAGCAACCAGTGCTCAGGTCTTGGCAGACCGCATTTCTCTTCACACATGCATGAGAGCAAAGATCACAGATGGTGACCCCATTTGGCTAGGGAGCTTAGTCATTATTTTTGTCTGATTTGGGTTGCAGGATATAAAATCAACATACAGAAGCCAACTCCTTTTCTATGCACTAACAATTATCTGAAAAAGACATAAAGGAAACAATGCCATTTCAATAGCATTCAAAACAATAAAATGGTTATGAGTAAATTTAATGAAGAAGGTGAAAGATCTCCACACAGAAAGCTGTAAGATATTGATTAAAGAAGTTCAATAAGGCACAAAGAAATGGAAAGATAACCTCTTTCATGGATTGGAAGATTTAATATTACTAAAATGTCCATACTACCCCAAACAATCAATAGGTTTAATGGAATCTGTATCAATATTTCAAGGGTATTATTTCATAGAAATAGAAAAAATTCCTAAAATTCACATCAAACCACAAAAGACTTCAGCCAAAAATAAATAAATATTATAAAGAAGAATACATGGTATATATACACAATGAAATATTATTCAACCATAAAGAGGAGATCCTCCCATTTATGACAATGTATAGATGAATCTTGAAGGCATTATGCTAAGTGAAAGGGCAGAGAAAGACAAACACTGTATGTGAAAACTAAGAGAAAAAAACACATGAACTCATAGAAATAGAGGACAGGTAGGTGGTTGTCAGAGGTGAGGACTGGGGGAAATGCGTGAAGATGGTCAAAGAGAACCAACTTCTATTTATGAGAAGAAGTAGTTCTGGGGATGTAATGTACAACATGGTGACTGTCGTTAACAATACTGTATTGTATATTTGAAAGTTGCTTGAGAGTAGATTTTAAAATTTCTTGACTTTCCTCCCCCCAAAATTGTAACTATGTGAGGTGATGGTTGTTAGCTGAACTTATTGTTATATATACATATCACATATCATTACTTTGAATGTGTTAAGCTTATACATAGTCTATGCCAGTTTTATCTCAATAAAATTAAAAACAATATCAAAAGTAAATGAATGAGCAGAATTCAAATAATGAACTGAGTATGAATGAAATGAACTGAGTATGCAACTCAGTGAGTGAAATCAGCTTTGTAAGTGGTAGTGAACTCTATGTATGACCTTGAACATCTCACTCTTCCTGGTCTCACCCCCCTTGCTAAACCTCTCAGTTTTCTCTGCTGTCAGATAATTAATAGGGAGCCTTTGAGGGTGGTACATTCCTTAGTTTATTGGTAAGTTGCTCTCAAGAAAGTGCTTTGAAGCAAAGCTAATTTCCACCAATGTGAGAAGATTTGGTCTTATCAGAAGAAAGTTATTTGAATACATGCCAAAAAACATGTTTTCTATCTTTCCTTGGTTGAACACTCAATGGGAGTTACTCTCATTAGCTCCCGTTCTTTATGGCATTTGAATAAAACAGACGTCAGTCCTGAAGATGATAAATGAATAATAAATTTTAATTGGCACTTTAGCTCATAAAATATAAACAGTCATTAAATTCATCCAGAAAATTGTTAAAATGGATGTGCTAAAAATTGCAGAATATGCCAAAATAGCAGCTTTAAGATCTTCTGATTCTCTTACATTCTCAAGGCTAAATCCTACAGTCAAAATTTCTAATGGAAGATATAGAGAATTTGTTTTTTTTTTTGGAAGGGATCAGAAATATGGAGAAGAAGGAAGTGAATCGAAATATATGGGTGTAAAACTAAAACAATTCTTCCATTGAAATGTAAATGATGTGTTCTTTGTTTTCACAAATACATGAGTGCTGCTATAGGGACTGTGGGGGAAAAGAAAGACAAGTAGATGTGGCTCCTTCTCTGATACACTAGATAGGAGGAAGAAAATGTTCCTTTTTATTTTTGAAATGATTTTTTTAAATGTATTTATTTTTGGCTGTTCTGGGTCTTCACTGCTGCTTGGGCTTTTCTTTAGTTGTGGAGAGTTGGGGCTACTTCTCTAGTTGTGGTGGGCTTGTCGTTGCTGTGGCTTCTCTTGCCTCTGAGCACGGGCTCTGTCTAGGTCACGTGGACTTCAGTAGGAGTGGAGGCCCATGGGCTCAGTAGTTGTGGCTCCTGGCCTTAGAGCACAGGCTCAATAGCTGTGAACTTAGTTGCTCCACAGCATGTGGGATCTTCCTGGACCAGGGATCAAACCTGTATCTTCTGCATTGGCAGGCAGATTCTTTAGTACTGAACCACCAGGGAAGCCCTGCTCCTTTTTACAATAAGCAAATTAGATTTGAGTAGGTGTGGACTGAATGTTAACAGATGAACAGAGAGAATTCATGCCCTCAAGGAACTAATCATGCCCTAATGTTATTGCAAATAAATAAGGCTTCCGTTTGCAGGATCTTTGAAAAATAAGACTCTGTGTGGATCTGTGCTGGTGGCTTCTAGAAAGTTTGTCACATGACATTTTTCCTCATCTTTTAGCCTGGGTGACCTAAAATTGCCAGGGATCAAATTGCCAATAGCCGTTGGATCATAGAAAAAGCAAGAGAGTTTGAGAAAAACATCTACTTCTGCCTTATTGACTACGCCAAAGTTTTTGACTGTGTGGACCACAACAAACTGTGGAAAATTCTTAAAGATATGGGAATACCAGACCACCTGACCTGTCTCCTGAGAAATCTGTATGCAAGTCAAGAAGCAACAGTTAGAACCAGACGTGGAACAATGGATTGGTTCCAAATTGGGAAAGGAGTACGTCAAGGCTGCATATTGTCACCCTGCTTATTTAGCTTATATGCAGAGTACATCATGGGAATGCCAGGCTGGATGAAGCACAAGCTGGAATCAAGATTGCCAGGAGAAATATCAATAACCTCAGATATGCAGATGACACCACCCTTATGGAAGAAAGCAAAGAACTAAAGAGCCTCTTAATGAAAGTGAAAGAGGAGAGTAGAAGAGTCGGCTTAAAACTCAACATTCAGAAAACTAAGATCATGGCATCCAGTCCCATCACTTCATGGCAAATAGATGGGGAAACAATGGAAACAGTCACAGACTTTAATTTAGGGGGCTCCAAAATCACTGCAGATGATGACTGCAGCCATAAAATTAAAAGACACTTGCTCCTTGGAAGAAAAGTTATGACCAACCTAGACAGGATACTAAAAAGCAGAGACATTACTTTGCCAACAAAGGTCTGTCTAGTCAAAGCTATGACTTTTCCCGTAGTCATGTATGGATGTGAGAGTTGGATTTTAAAGAAAGCTGAATGCCGAAGAATTGATTCTTTTGAACTGTGGTGTTGGAGAAGACTCTTGAAGGTCCCTTGGACAGCAAGGAGATCCAAACAGTCCATCCTAAAGAAAATCAGTCCTGAATATTCATTGGAAGGACTGATGTTGAAGCTGAAACTCCAATACTTTGGCCCCTGATGTGAAGAACTGACTCATTAGAAAAGCCCCTGATGCTGGGAGAGATTTTAAGCAGAGGAGAAGCGGATGACAGAGGATGAGATGGTTGCATGGCATCACTGATGCAATGGACATGAGTTTGAGCAAGTTCTGGGAGTTGGTAATGGACAGGGAAGCTGGGCATGCTACAGTACATGGGGTCACAAAGAGTCAGACACGACTGAGCAACTGAACTGAACTGAACTGAAGACCTCTGTTTTCAGGATCTTTGAAAAATAAGACTCAGTGTGGATCTGTGTTGGTGGCTTCTGGAAGGTTTGTCGCATGCCATTTTTTGTCACCTTTTAGCCTGGGTGACCTAAAAAGACATTGGCCAATTTGAAAGTCACAAAAGTGTCTTCCTTTGATGCACTAAGTTCATGTCTATAAATTTGCTTAAGCGAATAATAAAGAATGTGTGTCAGATTTAATTGTGAGAATATTCATTGCAGAATTGATGATAGTAGCTAAAAATGGAGGGCAGGCTTCTCTTATAACTCCACTCACTGGTAAAGAATCTGCCTACAAGATTCTTTACAGAGACCGGGGTTCGATTCCTGGATCAGGAAGATACCTTGGAGAAAGAAATGGCAACCCACTCCAGTATTCTTGCCTGGAGAATTTCAGGAGGAATTGAATTCCAGTATTCTTGCCTGGAGGAACCTGGTGGGTTATACAGTCCATGGTTCTCAAAGTGTCAGACATGACTGAGTGTCTAACACTTTCACTTCTTTCATGTAAATAGTCAACAATAGGAATTTATCTACTTAATGTACAGTCATTCAATGGGTCACTGCAGTGTTTGGACAACATGAAAAGTACTACTTGCCAAGATATGAGGTCTGAAGAAGAAAGCACAGCATCTGGTAGAAGTATCTTCAAAGCAGGGAAATGGGTGGTCAAACAGGATTCACTGTCTAAACTTCTCTTTCTTGAAGGAAACTAAAGTACAGAAGACAAGCTATGCCTGAGACTGCTACTTACTTCTGTTCTCTCTTAGGAAGAGAAATGATTTTATTCTGGCCAATGGGTTAAAAACAAATGAACAAAAAACCAAAAACATTTACCAGCTTCTCTTTAGTTAGAGATGGCAAATAAAATGAAAGCAAAAAGTAATGAGTGGGAATCCTAGGAATGCCAGCTAAGAGGACAGGTGGTGGGGCATGAGCCCCTCTTGTCCTTTCCCCTCTCTGCCTTTCTGTTGACTGGAATCTGGGAATGATGGCAGGAATTCAAGCAGCCATCTTGAACCAACAACTGACCATGAGCCATATACCATGAGCTGACCTTGAGGTTGAACTCAAGGTTCTTTAATAGAGTAGAAATATGGAGAAGCCTGAGTTTCCAGTGATAAGGAAATACAATATGAGCCCGGGACTGCCTACCTCCAGAATTCTTTACATAAGATGAAAATAAATCCTTGTAGACTTAAGCCACCTTTATCTGGATTTTATATTCAGCTGAATCTAATTCCAACTGATTCACCAACTAAGTAAATCAGAGACCAAGTGGAAATCAAAAGGTTCCTCAAAGAATCACTGTAAGTAGGAGGCTTTTGTCAGGAGAGTCATAACGGACAATATTATTTAATAAAGAGTATTAATATTGCTTTCAGTTCAGTCACTTAGTCATGTCCAATTCTTTGTGACCCCATGGACTGCAGCATGATAGGCTTCCCTGACCATCACCAACTCCCAGAGCCTATTCAAACTCACGTCCATTGAGTTGGTGATGCCATCCAACCTTCTCATCCTCTGTCATCCCCTTCTCCTGTCTTCAGTCTTTCCCAGCATCAGGGGCTTTTCTAATGAGTCAGTTCTTTGCATCAGGTGGCCAAAGTATCGGAGCTTCAGCTTCAGCATCAATACTCCCAGTGAATATTCAGGATTGATTTCCTTTAGGATGGACTGGTTGGATCTCCTTGCTGTCCAAGGGACCTTCAAGAGTCTTCTCCAACACCACAGTTCAAAAGAATCAATTCTTCGGCATTCAGCTTTCTTTAAAATCCAACTCTCACATCCATACATGACTACGGGAAAAGTCATAGCTTTGACTAGACAGACCTTTGTTGGCAAAGTAATGTCTCTGCTTTATAATATGCTGTCTAGGTTGGTCATAACTTTTCTTCCAAGGAACAAGTGTCTTTTAATTTCATCGCGGCAGTCACAATCTGCAGTGATTTTGGAGCCCCCTGAAATAAAGTCTGTCACTGTTTCCATTGTTTCCCCATCTATTTGCCATGAAGTGATGGGACTGGATGCCATGATCTTAGTTTTCTGAATGTTGAGTTTTAAGCCGACTTTTCTACTCTCCTCTTTCACTTTCATCAAGAGGTTCTTTAGTTCTTTGCTTTCTTCCATAAGGGTGGTGTCATCTGCATATCTGAGGTTATTGATATTTCTCCTGGCAATCTTGATTCCAGCTTGTGCTTCATCCAGCCCAGCATTTTGCATGATGTACTCTGCATGTAAGTTAAATGAGCAGGGTGACAAAATACAGCCTTGACGTACTCCTTTCCTGATTTGGAACCAGTCTGTTGCTCCATGTTCAGTTCTAACTGTTGCTTCTTGACCTGCATACAGATTTCTTAGGAGGCAGTTCAGGTGGTCTGGTATTCCCATCTCTTTAAGAATTTTGAATATTTAAGAATATTGCCTTACCCAGTAATAATTGTTAGCATTTACTTTTCTCAATTAGAAGAGCCAGGTATAAAAATGTCTCTGAATTTTGTTTTCCAAATATGTCTGTCACTGATGATGTTGGTTGAATCTGATGATTTAAGAATATGTTCATGTGAAAAATTTAGTCATCCTATAAACAACACTGGAGAGTCTAAGACAGCTGGTGGTATCTGAAAATTTTAAAAATATATTCAACTTTAATATATTTTCTTTGTTATAATGCAGTCTCTCTCTGTTGCCAGAAACATTTGGCAAAGTCTTTTAAACCTAGAAAGTTAATTTTCTGTGTATAATTTTTAAAGAAAATAAAGGAAAAGAGAGCTGAGTGCCTTGTTAGGGTCAGTCTGGCTTTAAAAAAGAAAGACTAATTAGGGAAAGTGAGATGCTTGTAAAAGAGAACAAGAGTTCTGCAGAGATAGCAAGTGAGAACCAGAAGTGACAAGTGAAAATATAAAGTCTAGGAAATTTGAAGAAATCTTGGGGAGGCCATTAACATAGAATAGGAGACTCAAATCAAATTTATATGAATCTCAAAGTGTAAGATCCTGCAGCTGATATTGAAGCAACCTTTTCATATGTGCTACTGAATACTCCGATATGTATTCTCAAATCCCTTACTACAGGATCTGAGATCAAGGTGAAACGTGAGTGAAGAAAATTTTAACATCTTACATAAGAAGTTAGCCCATTCTCAGACACTAGGCAAAGTTGCTCTCTCCAAGAATTCTTCACTTGAAATGCTCCTGATCTGACTCCTTGAGTTTTTCCATAGGGAATTAACAAATAAAAAACAGACTATCTAGAACACTCATGAGAAATTAAGCCCAGGTTAACATGGCAGACTATGGATTTCAGTAAAACACACAACTCTTCTTTTTGAAAATAGATGGTGAGATTGTAGTTGTTCATTTATTATTATTCTTGACAACGCTTTAAACTCTAAGCTGATATCCTTACCACCTCTAAATTCTTACACTCTAAAAGAATATATGGTTTCATAGAATGTTAGTTATAGCACTGAAAGTGAAAAAAATATGGTGAAAGTAAGTTATTATAACCTCATCTAAGAATTTTACATTTACTATCAACAGATGATTCTAATTACCCTTTACTCCTACCCTTTGCATGCGTGCTAAGTCACTCCAGTCATATCTGACTTTTTGCAACCCTGTGGACTATAGCCTGCCTGGCTCCTCTGTCCTTGGGATCCTCCAGGCAAGAAAAATGGAGTGGGTTGCCATGCCCTTCTCCAGGGGATCTTCCTGACCCAGGGATTGAAAGTGCATCTCTTATGTCTCCTGTATCAGCAAGCAGGTTCTTTGCCACTAGGGCTACCTAGGAAGCCCCCTCCTACACTCTACTCCTAGTGAAAAATGGGGCTTCTCTTTATAGGAAAGATTGAAGGAATTTCTTTCATCACAAGTCCCACTTTTGTTACTCGGTGGGTTCCTCTTCCATCTCCATGTTTCTCAATAGCGCCTTTGTTCTTCACCCTGGACACTGTAGCCCAACCCAAGCAGATGAGCCTCCTACACTTTGTTAAAGAGGAAGAGGGGAATTTCAGGATATCAACAAGGTATGGCCAAGGTTTTTTGTAAGATACAGAGTCATATGTTTCACATATTGGAATTTAAGACCAAATTCCCAGGAACTCTCACGGCCGTTACTGCAACTAAAAGCACAGAAGAGGTTGAATGTACCTAACAGCCCTTCCTAGCAGTCATTTACCCTTGCTCCTTGTTAGCACTTAACACTTATGAAACTTTTTTTTTTTTTGCATTTGCCCTCACTAAGATTCAAATTAAAAGCATATGACAGCTATCTGGTTCCCATAGCTCAGGACTCCACAGCTGTCTTAGGCTGGACCATCCAGGAATCCCATCTGCCCACTCTCTTCTCTGGCCTGTGGAATAAAACTCTCTCAGTTATATTTTCCTTTTGAACATAAGCCCTACCAATTTGGACTCTACTCATCTATTTGGGGGCCTTTCTTTCATAGATCATTTTTAAACTTGAGAATATTTCATCATTCTCCTTCTAGGTGTGACGCATTCACTTTTCAACAGTACTGCTGCTGCTGCTGCTAAGTCGCTTCAGCTGTGTCTGACTCTGTGTGACCCCATAGACGACAGCCCACCAGGCTTCCCCGTCCCTGGGATTCTCCAGGCAAGAACACTGGAGTGGGTTGCCATTGCCTTCTCCGTCAACAGTACTAGCCAGTCCCTAAATCCACCCTTAAGCATCGAAATCTAGGATATGATCCTTGTACTATGCCCAGCAGTGGTGTTGCATGTCACTTACATTTCAAAAGCAATGCCCACAGACTTAAATCTGCAAAGTCCTTAAGACTTAACATTTATTACTGAGTAAAGATAATTCTGGTCCATTTTCTGGGGTATATTCTTTAAGTTCATCATATGGCATGATATGATAATATTACCTTAGTGAACCATAGAGGCAGCTGTGTATAAGGAAAGTAGAACCCTTTGGTAGCACTGACAATGGTATGCTCAACTTTGTTGTTTAGAGAGTTATTTTTATAATGGAATCTTATAAATATTTAAATATGTTAAACTTATTGAAAGAAAAATTCAAATTTGAGTTTTATATCCCTACAGAAATTATTCCCAAATCTGCAGCTGCGTTTTGGACTGGTAATACACCAGTTCTGTTGGTAAGATACTTGATAGTGAGGAGCCATTGGAATTCTCTACTCAGCTTATTCCTCTCCTGCAGTTGCTTACCTGTGATGGCCAGCTGAGTCACAAAAAAGGTCATCCTTGACTTCCTCTTCCTCCTCCAGGTAGAGAGCAGCACAATGGCATTTCCAACAATGGTGAAAACAAAGAGGACCCACAGAGTTATCAACTGCTCAGTCTGTGAAAAACAAAGCAACAAAAAACCAGTGTAAGTGAGAACCCTAGTACTTTACAGAAAGCAAGGCTCAGGCTTTGTTGTTGAAATGTCTTCCTCCTGGTCTCCTGTCCCCCACCTGTCAAAGCTCTGCTCTCAAGAGAACAAAAACACAATGGTCCTTATTTACAGTGGCAGCAGTGTAAATTGATGCAACCATCATAAAGATCTATTTGGAAATATATGTCAGCAGACAAAAATATAGGCACAGTATTCTTTGGCTAAGCAATTTTAAGCCTATGTGAAAGAATTCTAGGTGTTAGAAAGAGCACTACAATCACAAAGATGTGTCTATTTATTGTAAGAAGAAATTTGAAATTGTTTAAAGATAACAGGATAGTTAAGTAAATAAAGCACTTCAATTCAGTGAACTATTATGTAGCTATTAACAACGACAGACCTGAAGAGTATGTGGCAACATTAAAAATGCTTATAATATAATGGTAAATGGAAAACATAATAAAATTATATATTGGGTATGATTACAACTCTGCAAAATTATACATGTAGGAAAAGAACTGAAGTGTACTAAAATGTTAAGAGTGGTTATTTTAGTGTGATTATGGGTTTTCTTACTCTTTTTCCTTTGACCGAATTGTATAATACAGGAATATTAAAATTCCACTGAGAAAATGTATAATTAGTAAAAGTGAAAAAAAAGTAGGAATGCTACTCATTCAAAATGTCAAGTTCTTTATAAAAAGTTTCCCACTCTCCCTTTAATGGAATTTTTCAGCTATCTTAAGTCCAAAGCCCAGAAAAACAGAGGCAACAGGATGGGCTGGACACAGGGACTGGGGAGGGCCGCGCTGTAGGTGAGAACAGGGCCCAAGGGGACCCAGAGGCAAATCAGAGATCAGGAGCTGAGACACTTCAGCCCAAAATGTCTGGGCGGAATCCTGATAAGAATGTGCACGTCTAAGACCAGGATGCAAAGTGTTTTTCCTATTTGGAGAAGACAGTAAGAAGAGCCTGAAGAAGGGACTTCCCTGGCAGTAGAGTTGTTGAGACTTTGCCTTCCTGTGTGTGGGGTGCAGGTTTGATCCCTGGTTAGTGGGGCTAAGATCCTATATGCCTCAAAGCCAAAAAACCAAAACATGGAACAGAAGTGAAATTGTAATAAATTCCATAAAGATTTTTAAAATGATCTACATTAAAAAAATCTTATATAAAAAAGAAGAGCCTGAAGAAATCCCTTATAATGATAAAATTGTATGTGATAAAATTGTATCCTGGCCAGGCGAGAGGACCCAGCTATTTGGTCAAACTCTAGTGTAAGGTGGTTGTTGTGAGGTTAACATCTATAATCACTTGACTTTAAATAAAGCAGATTACCCTACCTAATACGGGTGGACGTGGACTTCATCCAATAAGTTGAAAGCTTTAAGAGAAAAAGCTGAGGTTGCCCCCAGAAGAAGGAGGATTCCCTGAAGAATTCATTATAGAACATAGATATCAAGCCTGAGTTTCCAGCCTGTCACCTCCTTTAAGAATTTCAGACTTGGAGTCCCCACAATCATGTGAGCAAATTTCTTAAAGTAAGTCTCCTCCTTTCTCTCTTTCTCTCAATATAATATATTAAATATTTATCTGGGCTTTCCTGGTGGTTCAGTGGTAAAGAATCTGCCTGTTAGTGCAGGAGATATTGATGTGTTCCCAGAGTCAGAAAGATCCCCTGGAGGAGGAAATGGCAATCCACTCCAGTATTCTTGCCTGGGAAATCCCATGGACAGAGGAGCCTGGCATGCTACTGTCCATGGGGTTGCAAAAGAATCGGACATGACTTAGCAACTAAATAACGTATCTATCTATCTTCTATCTAATCCGTCTATCTTTCTATTGGTTCTGTTTTCTGTGGAGAACTCTGACTGAAACACTCCCTAAAAATCTGAGGCATCACAGCAGCACTTTCTCTTATGCCATATTAATTTTAAATTACACAGTAACAGACAAATCAATTCTTAAAACTATAATGAACCAGATAAAGCTCAGATCCCATTTGCCCACCACTTTTAGTCTTGATCAAGTCCCTTCTCTCAGAAAGTAAATATCCTTTCAATTGCATTGTATATCCTTCTTATCCTTTGAAAAATATGTCATAAGCATGCACACACACATCCATGTTAATTAAATATCAAGCTGATATTAAAGCTCTCCATCTCACATGTACAGATGAATTCTGAGGCCCTGGTAGAGGTCTGGGCCACAGAATGGTAGAAGTTAGGGAACGTTCCTTGTGGTGGTGGTGGTGTTGGGGGCAGGGTGTGTGCACAAGTGGAGTGAGAGGACCAGAGGGTGGACAATCTCTGCTGCTTTGAAGGGCACCAGTGACAACACCTCACCTCCATCATGCTTACATCATCTCTCATTTGGAAGACAGTGTCTTTGCTCAGCACCAGGCTTCCTGATTTTCTCTGGTCCTTTTCTGACCAGAAGGGATACCTTTTTCTGGATGACTCATTTCTCTAGCAGCCTGAAAATGGGTGGCACTGAGAAAGCATTAGGAATGGAAACTAATTGTTATGAAAAGGGTTGTTCTGAGACTTTGTAAGAGAATTCTCTCCTTTGAGATCCATGGACAACTGTGCTGTCGGGAGCAGATACAGGAGGGGAGGCCTTGATGGGCCAGTCTGACCTTCCCTATTCAGCAGCTCATATGTAGGTAGTGAACATAAATAAGTGGTTTGAACTTGGAGGACCTGCTTTTTAAAACTGTAGAACAACCTGGGGACCAATGCAAGAAAATAGGTGGCTTGGAAGTCTGAGCAGATCTTTTGTGGACATTATGATGATGGCAGATGACACAGGAGATGCATCAAGCATATATGTCCCCAGTATGGTCCTAATGTCATTTGCTCTCTTGCTCTCTGGGAAGATGATGGCCTCCTGGTAGTGTACATGATTCAGGAAAGATCAAGGAGCCCTTAGAGCAGGTGGTGTGGCAGGTGGGGCCTGCAAAGTCCTTTCCGGGCCTGCTGAGAACACAAACGAGAGCTTTTCTAAGAATTTCTCCTATTTCTCTTAGGAGATCTTTTTCACCTGGAGAAGTGTTTCGATGCCTTAAAAAATTCCTTGCTTTGAATTATAAAACACTATACCATATCCAGAAAATTTTCTCCATTTGGGTGGAGGTGGAGGGTAGTTTATTTCCATACTTGTCCAGTACTAGTCAATCTCTGTTGAACTCTTTCAGCCTCAGATGAAGAAGAAAAGGAATGTTAGAATGCTTATGATTTTTTTGTTTTCATCAGATCAGAAATCCAGGTCTCCACAGTGAATGGGGAGAAGGTAGCATGTGGAAGCAGACAAAGAAGGAGGCCTGGCACTCTGAGGGGACAAGCGAGTGCAGTGAATACAGGCTGTTTTCCTCACTGAGTCCGCTGTCTTCCCCAGCACCACTCCTGGCCCTGCCCAGCTCCAGCCTCCCTTTAACTAGGAGAAGGCAGTTGGCTGTCATTCTCCTCCCTGGAGTCTGAGGCCATCAGTGAACTCCCCACAGAAATCCAGCCCAGCCTCAGCCTCTGGACTGCGCCTTCCTGGGTGGGATTCCCTGGGGGCCTGGCCTCCCTCCCTGATTCAACAGGATGATTCTTACTTCACGGGAGAGAGAGTGAACAGCCTTCTGCCTGTGCTCCGGCATCTCCACGCCTTACAGAGACAACCTCCAACTTTACAGCAAGTCGGCATCAACTTTCCCTATTTTCTACTACTGACACAGGTTTTTTTCCAACGAAAATTACACTCTGAAGGACTTTGGGATGAGAATTAGGAAGAGAATTAAGTGAACCCAGGGTAATTTTGAACTAGAAGTCAAGGTTTTTTTTTCCCAGAATCCCTCTTTCTTCACAGTCCCTTTTCCTGACATAACTAAGTGCCTATGGGAAGTACAGTTAGGCCACATCTCCAGAAAAGTAATACTGAAGTGGGCAAATGATTTGCTTTTCACCAAGCATACTGGGGATTATGCTGCTGACACCAAGATTCAGATTTCCAGAAATCACATTTCTCTAGTGAGGAGCCACCGGACTCCCAGTGGACATGGGAGGGCTGCTTTTTCCATCTTTGTACTTCAGGATCCTGACCCAGGCAGCCAATCTCTTCAAAGTAGGCTTGGGGCTCAGAACTGCCCTGCTGGGAGCAGAGAGTGACAAATACTGCAAATCAAATTATCCCATTTTGACGTATCAGTGAATCGGAGGTCCGGTCTCAGGAGGGCTTGGAGCAGTGAGTGCTGGCTCTGCAGCTGAGCCTCTTCTGAAGAACCTGCAGTAACCATGCTTTGGGCTGGCTGGCCCAGGGTGCTCTGTGAACAGGCCCAGGTCTATAATGCTCTCCTTGGGGTTAGATAACATCTGTGGGTTGGGTTGAGCAAATTCTGTGAAATCAAGTCTACGCCTTCTGCTTTGCAGTTTTCTATTGAAAGACAGTCTCACCTTAATTCATTGGCTTCAGGAAATCTCTAGATGAAAGAAGCTCCCTACTGTAACTTTCTGAGAGCCGTGTGTATTTATTTATTCATTCATTCAATATCAATGAATTGTGTATAGTACAAAGTGTTGACACTACAAAGCAGACTAAAACACGTAGACTGTATAAATTATACTGTTAAAATTAAATCCCATGTGTGTCATCAGTTGTCCAAAGATCTTTAGGTATAAAAACAATTACATAGTTGTAGGATCATTTTATTCATAGCATTCTTAACCTATGCATGCCCATACACCTAAACATACACACACATCCGAAGGTAATATGAAGATTTGGAAAACTACAAGAATGGGAATTGGGGAAACAAGTTGAGAGTCATTTGAGCATCACAGTCCAGTGAGCCG